>NC_135018.1:19105438-19419182 GCF_051020955.1 Megalopta genalis | reverse complement strand
ACAAATATTCTAAACGCGTTCGACCGGTTTCCTCTTTTTACAAAATCAATCTTGACTTCTTTTTTCTTTTAATAACTTTTTTATTTCTGATTTTTCATATATGATGAACTGCTTTTTTTTGATATATTGGTCAGATTCTTGCAATTAAAATGATACCAAAGACGACGCGCTTTAGACAATGTCTTTTTATTAATGCCGCGTTCGACCGGCCCTCTCTCTTTACAAAATCAATCTTGACTTCTCTTTTCTTTCAATAATTCCTTTTCTTTTAATAACTTTTTTATTTCTGAGTTTTCATACATGATGAACTGGTTTTTTTTGATATATTAGTCAGATTCTTGCAATTAAAATGATACCAAACACGACACGCTTTAGACAATGTCTTTTTATTAATACCACGTTCAACCGGCCCCCTCTCTTTACAAAATCAATCTTGACTTCTCTTTTCTTTCAATAATTCTTTTCCTTTTAATAACTTTTTTATTTCTAATTTTTCATACATGATGAACTATTTTTCTTTTTTCTTGATATATTGGTCAAATTCTTGCAATTAAAATGATACCAAACACGACGCGCTTTAGACAATGTCTTTTTATTAATGCCGCGTTCAACCGGTTTCTTCTCTTTACAAAATCAATCTTGACTTCGCTTTTCTTTCAATAATTCTTTTTCTTTTAATAACTTCTCTATTTCTGATTTTTCATATACGATGAACTGTTTCTCTTTTTTTTTTAGATATATTGGTCAGACTCTTACAATTAAAATGATACCAAACACGATGCGCTTTAAACAATGTCTTTTTATTAATGCCGCGTTCAACCGGTTTCCTCTCTTTACAAAATCAATCTTGACTTCTCTTTTCTTTCAATAATTTTTTTTCTTTTAATAACTTTTTTATTTCTGATTTTTCATATACGATGATTTTTCTTTTTTTGATATATTGTGGTCGGATTCTTGCAATTAAAATGATAGCAAACACGACGCGCTTTAGACAATGTCTTTTTATTAATATCGCGTTCAACCGGTTTCCTCTCTTCACAAAATCAATCTTGACTTCGCTTTTCTTTCAATAATTCTTTTCCTTTTAATAACTTTTTTATTTCTAATTTTTCATACACGATGAACTGTTTTTTTTTATTTTTTGATATATTGGTCAGATTCTTGCAATTAAAATGATACCAAACACGACGCGCTTTAGACAATGTCTTTTTATTAATGCGCGTTTTTATGCCACGCGCGTGCTTCGTTATTAACCCTTTGCACTCGAAACCATTTTTAACTGTACATGTAAAATAATTTCTCCGACTTACAGTATTTCCATTTTATACGACAAAGTGCATTTTATGCATATGAAATTGCATCTTACGGTGACTCGTGTAACAGTTATACTTTTAACAATTTTTCAAATCTAAACTTTGTCGATATAAAAATGATCTTGGAACGCGATACGACAATTTTAATGGTGTCTCGGAGTCACCACTCGAGCGTAAAGGGTTAAATCGAGAGCTTCAATTTGAAAAATTTTCGTTCCATCGACACAACTGAGTGGTGTCGCCGAATTATTTCAAACATTGTGGCAATCGATTAATGGCAGTTTTTCCTTCAATGTCATCCGAAGGTCATCGTGTCCCAGGTCTTTGAATTCGTCGCGATGTCGGCTACGATACTGTGAAATTAAAATTACCTTGTTCCGTTTAAAAATATAACGGTGACCCTACTTTTCTATCGAAATCAATTCGTATTTAAATTTTAATTAAATTACAAAATAATTGCATTATCTTGTCGGTTAAACACCAATTAACTTCGATGGGAAACATTTTTGTTCGCGAGACCGTCGGAAGGGGCTGAAAAATCGTGACTAATTCGTGACATCGGCTACGATACAATGTAATTAAAATTACCTTGTTTTGTTTAAAAATATAACAATGATCTTATGTTTTAATCTAAAATCAATTCGTTTTGAAATTTAAACAATTGTAATATCTTGTCGGTTAAACACCAATTAACTTCGATGGGAAACATTTTTGTTCGCGAGACCGTCGGAATGGGCTGAAAAATCGTGACTAATTCGTGACGTTGGCTACGATACAATGTAATTAAAATTACCTTGTTTTGTTTAAAAATATAACGATGATCTTATGTTTTAATCTAAAATCAATTCGTTTTGAAATTTAAACAATTGTAATATCTTGTCGGTTAAACACCAATTAACTTCGATGGGAAACATTTTTGTTCGCGAGACCGTCGGAAGGGGTTGAAAAATCGTGGCTAATTCGTGACGTCGGCTACGATATAATGTAATTAAAATTACCTTGTTTTTTTTAAAAATATCACGATGATCTTATGTTTTAATCTAAAATCAATTCGTTTTGAAATTTAAACAATTGTAATATCTTGTCGGTTAAACACCAATTAACTTCGATGGGAAACATTTTTGTTCGCGAGACCGTCGGAAGGGGTTGAAAAATCGTGGCTAATTCGTGACGTCGGCTACGATACAATGTAATTAAAATTACCTTGTTTTGTTTAAAAATATAACAATGATCTTATGTTTTAATCTAAAATCAATTCGTTTTGAAATTTAAACAATTGTAATATCTTGTCGGTTAAATACTAATTAACTTCGATGGGAAACATTTTTGTTCGCGAGACCGTCGGAGGGGGCTGAAAAATCGTGGCTAATTCGTGACGTCGGCTACGATACAATGAAATGAAAATTACCTTGTTTCGTTTAAAAATATAACGGTGACCATATTTTTCTATCGAAATCAATTCGATTTTAAATTTGAATTAAATTACGAAACAATTGCAATATCTTGTCGGTTAAACACCAATTAACTTCGATGGGAAACATTTTTGTTCGCGAGGCCGTCGGAGGGGTCTGAAAAATCGTGGCTAATTCGTGACGTCACCCTGTATACATATAATACGCGTACACAATAAATATAATATTCAAGGCACAACATTACTTGATAATTCGAATGGACAGGTTCGACGGAAGCGAGATATCCGCGTGACAATATTACAGCTCGTGTAACAATATTTTTCGAGTGTGGGTGAACGCGTTGAATAAAAATGTTGGCGCAACTTCGGATACGTTTCGCGGGATCCGCTAATCGGATTCATGTCGATTCAAGCAGACCGAACGGGAAGGCCGCGATACATTTTACTTTTGCTCGAACAATAGCAAAATTTTATTCTCGGTGCGAATTAAAAATTTTACAATGAGAATGTTCCATCGGATTTTATTACAATTGTTCGCCGTCCTTTTTCCACCGGCCGTAACATTCGCGTCGCCTGTTTTTTTCGCACGCGATATCCGTTTTCGTTCGGCGTATTACATCCGAAAAGAATCTCAAAGACTATTAAAGTTTTCTTTCTCTCTCCGGCTTCGAGCCACCCCTTTGCAGTAATATCTTTTTCATCTAAGTAAAGTAAAGTAAAGGAAAGTCGGAAGAACAATCGAGTCGGAGGGAGCCCGGAGAGTTTTACCGGCAGTGAATTATGGAGCATGAACGAAATTACATTATCGATTATTAATTCTCCCGTGTAATTCTGTCCACCGTAAAGAGCGTTATTACCGAATACATTGTCCGCGGACCGCATTTGTCCGGGCTATAGTTGTTCTATTACTGTTCCAAAGTTATGTCGCTATGCTCCTTTAAACAGCTCGCGCGCGAGCGCGATGCATCAATTGCAGCGACGCGTGTGCGCATCTCCGATGTCTTTTCGATGCGCTTTAACGCTGGAGAGAGTGAGAGAGCTTTAAAGGGCTGGGAATTGTTTCGAAAATAATTGTTCGGAACTGTTGCGTATAAACGTTTCGATTAAAACAGTTTGCGGGAAGTCCTTTAACGCTGAACAAGCGACGCCGAAAATCGTTGCGTTGCGTCTGTTTCGGTTGCGGTTTCTGATTTGGTTTTCATATCGCTGTTGGAGAGGTCGCGTTTTTTAAATCGATATCGGTTTCGAAATAGTTCTAATATCCGCTCTTTTGTGTGTTCTATTTTTGCAGTGAAATCTAAGCTAAGCTTCCGCTCGATGATAACGAGGACCTACGAATGATGCGAAGAAACAGAGAGGAATATTAAGGAATATTATGTTTTAATGTGTGTAATTAATTATTGTTAATTATATTGTACTTTTATACTAAATACTTGGTAATATTTACGTCCTCATAGATGTGGAATGTTGCGAATGCTTAAAATATACATGGTGGTTCACCGAAACGTTTGCGTCTAAATATTTCTTGCAGAAGAATATTTCCTAAACATTGTTTATATAGAATTTGGATATTATATAATTATATATATAATTAATAATATTATATATATATGTATGTATATATATATATATTAATTATATATATTATATATTATACTATATAATTCTATATATTTCATATAGAATTTTATATAGAATTGGCACGAAAAAACGAATATAATCCATAAAGTAATTTTCTTTCAAGATATAAAGATTCGAACGATTTTATTTTTCTAGCATGACACTTTAAGTTGTCATTTTCGTGACTAATTGTAACAAGCAAGCATTCTAACTATAAAAAGCAAATGGCCAAGTTTTCCATTGTAGTTCATATTTGTGACCTTGAATGACCTTCATTTATAGGCCACTGTACACGTCTTGAAAGGCTTTATCGGAATGTGAATAAAAAAATAGGTCATCCCATTAAAGGAAACAAGTTTGACCTTCATATGTCCTCTAGGCCTCCACATATACAAAAATTATTAACATTATATAGTGAACCCTTTGAAATCAAACAACTATTGCTTGACGCTTTTTCTTCTGTTGTCAAAAACAAACGAGATATTCAGGTGTACAAGACCCACCCTGTATAAGAATATATGATTCCATTTAAAAAAGCGAAGGCGATCTTAAAATCTACGAAAATTTTCCAGCTGCAAGAAAATTATTACCGTCATATTATAGAGTTATATATATATATAGCTATATTAAATTAGCTACATTATTAATTATATTATAATATAAAAAATAGCTATATTAATTAGCTATATTAAAAAAAAAAATAGCTATATTAAAATACTTCTTTTAATAAAGTTTCTTCATATTTACAAGAATAACAGAAACATTCAAGTGCCATTCTTATAGAATCGCCTGGTATACTAATCTGCTGCTCGATAATAATTTAATAATAATAGAATAAAGTAATAATAATTTAATAATAATAATAATAAAATAACAAAAAATGTAGAATCGAGAAAGTAACAGCCATGACAGAAAAATATTCGACTAAAATCGCATAATCGTTTCCTAGAACTGAAATCGGATGTTTAACCAGATTTTAAGTTTCTCGGTTAAATTAATTTTTAACGATCTCAGAGAATCATTGAAATCTCAACTGTTATTTGCAAGCAACGTTCGTAAATTTTCTGACATCGTCGCAACAGCCGTAGATATGAAAAATCTGTTGAAAGTTGTTGACGCACATCGAGTTAATTACACGTATTACGTTCAAGGCTGTTGGGCAACCTTGAACCGTGTTCCCCTCTGTTCGCGAAGATATTGTTCGTCGACAGCTATCTAACTTTAATAGTACTCTCCAGAAAGCAGTGGCTAGCCTAAGTAACAATTAGGTCTTACCCATGGGTATCGAAATTCAGTTCATTATTGTTTTAGGCCTTTTGATTGCTTTTTAATTAGCAGGGGAATAGGAAGCGATGGAATAACGATTGCCGGCGATGATTGCATCAATTAATGTTGACTAATCGACGAATTATACTATATTATATATACTATATTATACTACTACTATATATTATACTAATATATACTTATATATGTACTTATATATGTAATATAATATAGTAGTATAGTATAAGTGTAGTATAATATAGTATATACTATATTATACTAATATATACTTATATATATAATATAGTATAGTAGTATAATATAGTATAATATAGTATAATATAGTATAATAATATAGTATAATATAGTATATAATATATATATATATATATATATATATATATAGTATATACTATATTATAGGTATTTGAAAAATTCACGAAAACAAGCAAAACAAAATTCTAAGATATATTTTTCCACAAAAATCATTTCCGTTCGCGTCGTTGCATAAATTAATATTTTATCAGGCCTTTGACAATATTTGCTCGTTTATAATATTTAAAACGACGAAAGACATTGCTTCGCGTTTCGTAATTTGATCAAGAGCAACAAATCTTTGTTAACTGGTGAACGGTGATGAATGTTGGTTAGAAATGAATTATGTCTTCGCGATCTCTGATTTCGAAATGTGCGCTCTTGCTTGCCAGAGTTGCAGTATTTCTTAGTAAACGTACACGAAGAAAGCAAAGATTTCCATCGGATATAGTATGTAATTATTGATGCGATTATTGATGATGTTGTTGATGTTCCACTTTCTTCATTCGCATACACGCCTAATGAAAACTAAATTTCCATAACGAACGAACAGCAAACATTGAATATTGCTTAATCTAATTTCTTCTCGTACGAAGTATACGATCTTGCAACAATCGCATCTTTCAACTTATAATTTACATCGCTTTAAAACTTTTAAAATTTTTATTAAGAAATATATTTTAACAGGTTCAGTAACGTTTCTTCTTTTAGACGCAAAAATTCACCTGTACTTGATGCTTTAAATATTGCAACAAAATTATTAACAGGTCAGCAAAAATTCGGCAAATTTTAACAATATATTTTCCCATTTGTTTACCTGAAAACATAAACGTATCAGAAGAGAAGGCATAATAAAATTCACAAAATTTACAAAATTTACAAAATTTGTTATTTTCGTTAGAACAATGACAAACATGATTGCAACACCAAATTCGATTCATTGTAATATAGGACCATCAATTAATCAACAATCCAGTCGTCAGCTAAATCATATTAATTCAATTTTAACTAATACATAATGAAATAATCTCAAAGTCTTCGTAATTTGTACTCCTTTGATTCGAATATCTGAAAAGACAAAGGTACGTTTTGCGATTATTTCTTTCATAATTTTGTTGCCACGTTGTTAGTGAAAGTACTGAATGAAAACCATGCGCGTGGATCGTCGATCAGCTTCGAACAGCTTCGTGCACCGAAAGAACGTACGTGTATATGCACTTATATCGGTATCTCGTCTGCTCGCTAAATAGAACCATTCGTCGAGCATTAAACCTATCTGGCGTTACATTGCCGACAAGTTTGGCAACTGTTTTCAGCGAGGTATCGATCACGAAGTTCGACCTGGCACGCTGAAGCTATATGCGGCGAGGAACAATGCGGTAAAAGATTCATTCGGAACCGCGGAAATTTGAGAAAACGCCGCTGTCAACGTGAAACGTTCGCGACATTATTAACCAAGGATATTTTCAGTTGCCGGTGATTCGCGTTTTTCATTGTCCGTGCATGTCCGACGTATGCTCCTGATAAATGCACGAAGAGAACTTTAAATAACTAGCACTTGTTCTATAATATTCAGATATTTACAACGCAAGACTTTTTAATAAATCCTATTGCATCGAATTTTAATAATTTCTCTTTCGATAAATAATTGCTTCTCTGATAGAGCACGATCATTGAGAATTCATTAACAGACTTACAGTAATTATACAGGGTTGTTCAAAATAGATTATAGGAAGTTTTTTTTAAAATACGAAACAAGCTATTTTATTGGCTAATTTATTGGCTTTTCTATTCAATTATTAAGTATCATCTATGATCATTATATGATATTATACAAGGTGTCCCAGGTTTCAATGTTCAAACTTTGTCAGTATATTCTATGGCACAAAGTAAGAAAAAAATGTTATGTAAACATAGGTCATATAGAGCTTTATTAAGAAGTTATAAAAAAAATTCAGAATCGGAATAGTAATCGACTAAAAAAAAGATAAAAAATAAAAAAAAATCTTCGATCGATGTCAATCGTGTATTGTCAACAATGGTTATTAATACATTTCGAAATGTATTAATAAACACAGCTTACATAAGCACACGGCATGTGCTGATCTATTCGAGCCAATGTGCTCGCAGTAACAGCAAATTGATTACTATTCCTATTCTGAATTTTTGTTATAATCTACGTTTATATTATATAATATAATAGATAATAATTATTAATAAAAATATTATATAATAATTAATTATTAATAAATATTATATATATATCCTATTCTGAATTTTTGTTATAACTTCTTAATAAAGCTCTATACGACCTATGTTTGCATAACATTTTTTTCTTACTTTGTGCCATAGAATACACTAACAAAGTTTGAACATTAAAACCTGGGACACCCTGTATATGAAGATTGATATTGTATGACCATATATGACCACCATGACCACCATGGCCATACTATTAATGTCCGGCCATTTACAGACATCAATGCGAATATCAGAATTTTCAACTACGTTTCGGCATATTTGCTCGTTTAATTCGCTAATTTGAAATTCTCGACTTGTCGCGAAGCAAACACGGCGTTCGACAGATAAATATAAAAATATATAAATATAAAATAACCCTGCATCTTGTTTAAATAAACCCTAAGCTATTCGCCAGATCTAATAATAACGTAGAACTTTCTTAAAAATTGCGTCGACACGATTAAACCGAACATTTCACTTTCGTTTGCACAATTATACTTTTTCACGAAACAAAGTAACGCACAACTTGAAAACTTTCATCACAATTTTCATCAGAATTTTCCGTGAAATATTGAAATATCAAGTGATCACAGATTTCGAAGCTACGATGACCACAAACAAGTTAAAACATCGAATGCAATTTTCTTCGATCCGAGGACCGGAACGGACACATGTCGAATTTAATCGTCGCATTTCACTTTCGTCGATGTAAATTGTCGTCGCGTCGGGCTTTAAGCAAGACAAGACGATTGAATTTATCACGGTAACGTCCGACACACGTTAATAACGCCTACTTGTAGGTTAATGGAACGGCAAGTACAACTTCTCACCTGTCTGTCGCGCTAAAGACGCGTTACGACACACACGGCGTACGGTTAAATCTCAATTCAGCCGGAGTGATTACTTAATTAATTCATCGGCGCCGGCCGAGGCGCTTTCATCCGGTATCTAGATAAAACCGACGCACCGCGGTGCATTTTAATTACGATTCGATGCCACGGAACGGAAGAGATAATGTATTACGTATAATAAATCAAAAGAGCATAACTGTACGCGAATCGCATTTTCTACGTGACAGATAACGCGATGAATTTGAACGCCGGACGTTTCTTAACGATTCAATGAAAAACTCGTCGGGATTAATATTGGGTTGTCCGGAAAGTTCGTGCCGATTTTCGGTGGGTAGCGTGAGAGACCTGATCGAATATATCGCAATTATTGAATGTTGCGTCCAGAGACAAGGGCCATAAAAAGGTCCCACCATTGGGGAAACCCTCTCAGGCCCCAACAAGGGTCAAGGCAGACACCCCCCTCCAAGGGGTGATTCGTGCCTTGACCAATAATAAACAATCTACCCCCATCCACGGTGCTCTTCCACGATTTTCCAGCGTTGGAAGAGCATTCTTCCACCAGCGCTCGCAGAGAGCGCAACACAAAAAATAAAGTTCTCTAAGACTACTAGAGACCCTTCCACGTCATTAGTTTGCCGTAGGAAGCGCGAATCGAGCGTACAATAGTTCGGTCGCGCATGTACGTTAGGCGACTAACCGAACGTACGGACAAAACATTGAAAACAAATGACATTTATTGCGAATCTGGCCACCGCGGAGGTGGCGCAGATATGTTTCCTCGCCAGATCTGGCATACACAAGAAATTTAGTACCCACCCCCCGACGGAACACCTACGAGGGGTCCGAACGTGGGTAAATCGCCGCCTTCGCTCATCGTTCATTAGGCTGGGTACGGAAGACCCAGTCTTAACTCCGCGTCCGTGTAAAGGAGTTTTGTGGTTTGCTTTGCCCCCAAAGTGCCACACGACAGCAATTGTACAGCGTGTCAGGCTAGGGGGCAGAAAACAAATGACACGTGTACATATTCTAAAAGAGATAACTTCAGCCACATTTGGAAAAAAGTTTGGTTACGATTCGTTAATTTTTATCAGTTTCGTACGCCTTAGAATGCGGTGGCAAATAAAGTGCATTACAGGCATTTAATGCTTTTCTTTTTCCGAAAGGGCCAAAATGCCACACAAGCGGCAAATAAGATACGCGCTGTTTATGGCGAGGATGCTGTAGCCGAAAGAACTGTGCGGAAGTGGTTTGCTCGGTTTCAAGCTGGAAATTTCGACCTTGAAGATCAAGAACGCCCAGGTAGACCGTCCACCACAGACGAAGATACGATTAGAACAGAAATCGAGAATAACCCACGCTCAACATTACGTCAATTAGCAGGAATGCCGAATAAATCAAAATCAACCGTCCACGATCGTATTGTGAAGCTTGGCTGTGTAAAATCGGCACGAACTTTTCGGACAGCCCAATAGAAAAAGAGCTAATTTTCAGAGACGTTTGGGAGATCGCCGTTGATCGAGAACAATCGATTAGCGAACTAAGGCGAAGTGGAAATTGCGAAAATGAAGTTTCTATTAACCCTTTCGATACTACGAGCCACTATAGTGGCCCTCCATAAGATGCCATCGAGGTACTACGAGCCACTATAGTGGCTTTCCATAAGATGCCATCGAGATACTAAGAGCCACTATAGTGGCCTTCCATAAGATACCATCGAGGTACTAAGGGCCACTATAGTGGCCTTCCATAAGATACCATCGAGGTACTAAGGGCCACTATAGTGGCCTTCCATAAGATACCATCGAGGTACTAAGGGCCACTATAGTGGCCTTCCATAAGATACCATCGAGGTACTAAGGGCCACTATAGTGGCCTTCCATAAGATACCATCGAGGTACTAAGGGCCACTATAGTGGCCTTCCATAAGATGCCATCCAGGTACTACAGGCCACTATCGTTTGTAGCGAATAAAGTCAGTGCTTACTGCAGAAAGCTAATTCACCTTATTTTTCTCTCAACAACGGATAAATAGATATGCCTTATTTTTTTCAATTTTGTTTAACTTCATTTGGATTAACCCTTTTGCTACGGGCGGGTTCTCCGCTGCGGTACCCCCGCAACGATCGGCGTCTTGTAGCGTGCAGCGATGTCGCAGCGCGCCGTCCAGCAGAAGTACCGCGGCGGAAAATCCGCCCGTGGCGAAAGGGTTAAATCTATTGTCAACGCATGCTACATCGTACCGTATAAATAAATATACGAAGTGTGTCGGCAATTTTTTTACGCGGTACGTACATATTTAATATCTGCGATGAAACAAATGGACGCGCGAAATGTGCTCTTTATAAATAAAAGAAAAATTCTCTCGCCGTAATAACGGCGCGTGCGGAGCTCGTTAAAACGACGGGAAATATTGCAAAGGCTATTTAAAGGATTCGGCGGTAGACGGTTCGTTTGAAATAACACATGTGAACGCGGGACAAAATTTTCGGCGAGCACGACATTTTTATTTCAATAGATCGCGGCGCATGAATCGAATATCGGACTTCGGTTAGATTGCATAATTTTTGTTTAGTCTATAAACTTCGTTCCGTGCGTTTCCTTCGGATGCATAAATCTTCTATTCTGCGGCGCAACCGATGCAATTTCGAAATTATTGACGCACCGCGTTTCTTTCTTTTTTTTTTACGCAACCACAGATATTATTTCACTTGTGGGAAGCTGCTGGTGCAACGTGTCGTATCTACAACATATAGATATGCTTATCGAACGCAACATTCTCAGAAATATTATTTCAAGCGACGTGCTATTTCATTTCACAGTTATTTTCATATCACCGGTCAATACGAAAAAAACGCTATTTGAAATATCTTTTTTGAAATAACGTGTTACTTTATTTCACAATTATTTGAAATCGATATTTGGGACAATTGTGAAATTCTATAATTGGAAATTATATAATTAAAATTATATAATATTATATATAAAATTATATATTATATATTATATAATTAAAATTATATAATATTATATATAAAATTATATATTATATATTATATAATTAAAATTATATAATTATATAATATTATATATTATATATTATATATTATATATTATATATTATATAATTAAAATTATATAATTATATAATATTATATATTATATATTATATAATTAAAATTATATAATTATATAATATTATAATTATATAAAATTACATATTATATAATTAAAATTATATAATTCTAATTGTCAGCTTCGAGACTGATCTATAAGCACCGAAATCCTCGTCGATGTCATTTCTGGGATATAAAACTGCAGATCGGTCTATGTCGAATGATTGTTCGACAGTAAAAAACATTTTTCTAAAGGATGTCGTACCTCGCCGCGATTATTTTCTTCCGCGACGCCCGGACAAACACCTCTTAAGGATGAACTTTTCGAGGAGAAAGAATGTGTGTGTGTGTGTGCTTTTCCTCGCAGCATATCGCTGCAATGATTTCTTAAAATAGAATCTCCTCGCTGCATATTATTTTAATGATTTCTTAAAAAATTTCTTAAAACGAGATCTTTCACGAATCCTTTATGATCTTTAATATGAAATTAATTATTTTAAATAGTTCGTGTTCATCTTAATTTTGAATAAAATTTGCCAATACTGCATTTTCAACTTGCTAAGATTATAGAAGATAAGATGAAATTAATTTTTAATTATGATATTATTTTTATGGCATTATTATCATATGGCATTGTTATACAGCATAATTTCAATAAATTATTTTGAACACGACTAGATTTTCTTACATGGTGCCGGCGTCCAAGGATCAATAAATAAACCTGAGAATGGTCATAAACATTGATAATTCTATAATTGTGGAAATTGTTCACTATCCGAGAATTTCTATTTGATAATAAATGAAAAACTGCGTTACTTTGTATTTATTTATTCTATTTAGATCCCACCTACGTTCTCCATTTGTTTTTACTGCATGAAAGACCATTTTATAACCTTAAAACGCGAGTACAGTAATTTCTCTCTAATTCGCGCTCAGATTGCGCGCAAGAATGGACAATTTGGGGAGAGGTGACACGATTATTATATACAGATTGTACCATAATTATGATAACACCCGGAAATTTTATTTATGATTCCTGAGGTCATTTTAAGTAACTTTTTCCTTAGCGAAAATGCAATCCGCGGCTTCGTTCACGAGTTATTCACGAAAAACGCTGACCAATGGGAGATCGAGTACGGCCCGCCCTCGCGACTACTGCCGTTACGTCAGACGGTCAGCGCGTCGCGGTACTGGCCGCAAGAGAAGAGCTCCAGCTGATCTCGTCTCTCATTGGTCAGCGTTTTTCGTTAATAACTCGCAAACGAAGCCGCGGATTGAATTTTCGCTAAGGAAAAAGTTGCTCCAAATGACCTGAGGAATCATTTCTCGCTTGCACAATAATTTTGGGACATCCTGTATATTGACAAGAATTTAATTTTGTATACAATTAGTATATATATTTACTATATATTATTATTATTAATAATTTATATATTATATTATACTATATATTATATATTATAATATATATAGCATATATATATATATACTAATTGTATACAAAATTAAATTCTTGTCAATATACAGGATGTCCCAAAATTATTGTGCAAGCGAGAAATGATATATATGCGACGATCGTTGACAATCGGTAACTATAAAAGGCAAATAAGTCTCGAAGTGGTCGCAAGGCTCGAACAATCGCGTCACCTCTTCCGAAATCGCCGATCCATGCGCGCGTATAGTAAATAATAAGTGCACGAGATCGGAAACTCTTCGCCAGAGATTGCGTACAACGAACTGATTACAGCCGGCAGTAATTTTGCGTAGCTCACGGTCCACCGGTAACAAGTGTAGCAGCGACGCGACGGCGGCGTTAACACACCTAACGCTCTGTAACATTATAATAAACGCGCGTATGCAGGCGCGCGACGCGTAACGCGCGCCTGTTTCCTCGGAACATTTCGTAACTGGAGCAGCGCCGCGGCTCTCTCTCCGTTTTGCCTCTAGAATCGATCGCCGCTAAGAGATAGCAGAACCAGCGAAATACTGTAAATGAATAGGGTCCCACATTTCAGGGTCTCGAAGGGGTATCGGTGTGTGGCGCAGACTGCATTGGATCGCGTGCCTGCCCTGAACAGAAGATCCTGCGAGGGCGAACCAGGCGGTCTGGCTCCTGCGTGGTCGAAGGACACGACCGTTAGGTTGGGTATTACCCAGTGCAGATAGGCTAAAACGAGCCAAGTGGTTCTTTCGTGGCGGGCAGGCCACGCGAGGACGTGATCCTTTAGAAATTTGACGTCGGTTTGTCATTCGACTTTTCTTCCTCTCGTTTACTCGAACCGCGTTGCAACGCCGGGAGATTAGTAGAAAATACGTTGCGAACGTTCGAGCCTGATTTCGGTGGACGCCATTCAATTATTTATTTGGCAGCGATCATGTGTCGAGGCTCAATTTGTTAGTGGCTCGCGAAAGTATTCGAGCACATTACAAGAAAATAAATTCTAAAATTGGACCAAATGATTTGAACTGTTTCACATGACAGACAGATTCAAATGACAGTTTGCTAGACGATGAATGAAAAGATTTTTGCGAAAGTTGCAATTAGTTGTAAATGTTTAAAAAAATAAACTCATCCTTTATTAAACTTCTTTGTCTGCTCTTAGATTTTTGGTTGTAATTGTTGTTACAATTGTTAATTGTTGTTACAATTTGCAACTTTAAAAATAAACCGCAAGGCTCGAATAATCGCATCTCCTCTTCCCAAATTGTCCATTTTTACGCGCAATCCGAGCGTCAGTTAGAGAGACATTATTGTAGACCATAAGAGAGAACATGACACCAGACATCAGGTTCAATGACCTATTGTTAACACAAACAGTTTGCAGCTTTTATTTCACAAATCGTTAAATTTACAACTATGATATGCATTCATTCGCCTAAGAACCGAAATGAGACAATTTTTAGAGCTTTGCTCCTCGTTTATTATAGTTACCGATTGTCGACAGTTAATAAAAACGAGCCGCAACGCTCGAATAATCGTATCTCCTCTTCCCAAATTGTCCATTTTTGCGCGCAATCCGAGCGTCAATTAGGGAGACATTACTGCACAGTAATGCGGCTCGTTTTTATAATTGTGGACAATTTGTAACTATAAAAATAAACCGCAAGGCTCGAATAATCGCATCTCCTCTTCCCAAATTGTCCACTTTTGTGCGCAATCCGAGCGCCAGTTAGAGAGACAATACTGTACAATAATGCGGCTCGTTTTTATAATTGTGGACAATTTATAACTATAAAAATAAACCGCAAGGCTCGAATAATCGCATCTCCTCTTCCCAAATTGTCCACTTTTGCGCGCAATCCGAGCGCCAGTTAGAGAGACAATACTGTAGTTCGTTGTGCGCGCGTAAAGATCGGAGTTTCTACGACGATTCGAAATGATTCCGTTGAATCCAGCGCGTCCACCTCGTTTGGAAAGAGCTGTACACGCATCGGCGATCGGCGGAACGCATTCACGCATGCCGTTTTCTGCGGGAGCAGCCGAACGGAGATAGAGATACGAGAGACAGAGAGGCGCCGCCGCGCCGCGGTTGCATCGAGCACGCAACATTAGCTATTCAAACGCAGCCCCGGAGTGTTCCGAGCCGGAGCCAGATGGATTTTTCGTTTTTAAAGATAGGCCTCCTATACCTGCGCGGCCTCGGGCGATCGCTCTAAACGCTCGGACTGTCTCAAAATCGCGCACGATCATCGCTCTTTCATATTCACCGGCTATTCCGGCAATTTCGGTCTCGGCAAAATCGACCTCCTTGTTCTTCGTGATCCTGAAAATCGACGATCGATCGTTCGCAGCAAATAAGGAAACCAGCATTTACGTGAGCACAACGTTCTCCTGTGCGCAGCGGTACAATCGATGAAACGGGGGAACACGAGTTGCCGACGAAGAATTGAAAACGAAGCAGAGAGAATCGCCGTTCTCGGTTGAAAATGTTTTATCAATCAATTCGCCACATTTCAGGGTATTTTCAAGTATTCGAAACATCGCGTGCTTTTTTTCACTACCATTTAAACGAAGCTAGAACATTCTGTATACTTTATACAGTTCCAAATGTAATACATTTTCAAAAATTTAAAAACGATTCTATTAATTTCAAGCTTCGTTCGTTGGATGTTCACAAATGCTAGGACAATTCAACTAAGGAGGATAATGCGTAGTGACCTTGATTGACCTTCATTGACAGGTCATTGTATTCGTCTCGAAAGGCTCTATCAGAATGTGAATAAAAAATTAGGTCATCCCATTTAAAAAATCAAGTTTGACCTTCGAATGTCCTCTACGGCTCCACCCAAAAAAAGATTATTGACATTATATAATGAACCCTTTGAAATCGAACAACTTTTGTCTGACACTTTTTCTTCTATTATCAAAAACAAGCGAGTTATTCAGGTGCCTCTTTTCAAACAGCCGACCCTGTACAGCAAAAATGAATTAGAATTATTCCAAAGACTTCGATCGGAGCATCAGTCGGTAAAATGATCCAGAAAAGAGCGGAACGAACGTAAATTAGAACATTGACGCAAGCCGGAAACTGGCGAACCGTTCGTCTTGAAACCGGGCCCGGCTAGGCTCGCGATAAAATAATAAGAGCGTCGCGCGTAACGGACCGGCTGAAACCGAACGTTTGTTAATCGTGCCGGTGATTATACAGCATTTAAATATTTGCCAATAGCTCGGCTGTCCGTCCCGTTTCCTCCATTCCACACCCCTTCTAACGTTGTAAATGTTCGTCGGGGAACCGTAACCGCGCGTATATTTCACCGGCCACGGACAACTTAATTATTTCCACAAAAGCTCGCGCGCTCGCTATTCAATTAAGCCTATTACCGCGATCCATTCGATTATTTGTTTTATACACTATTCTAATTGTGTAACGCGTAATAATATTTCCGCGGCCTCCTCCCCGCGGCTCTCGTTCTCGAGTTCTCGCCTACCGACGCGCGCCGCGCCGCGCCGCGCAGCGTCGCGTCGCATCGCGTACGCGCAGACCGCGTTAATTATCGTTAATACTATAATGTGATTTAGCGTGCCAGTACCCGGGCGCATTGTTGTAACACCTTTCGGTTCGTTTCGCCGCTACGCCGTCGACACGGCAATAATACACGGGCTTCCGGCGGCCGCGGCGCTTCTCTCCTCGCGATCTATTCTTTTGTCCGGCGGCGGCCGGTTTCCATGTATTACGTGACCGTAATAAAGAAATTCGTGAACACGACACATGGCATTTCCAGCTGGAATTAAGGCAACCTTGAATTAAAACGCGAAATTAAATTTAAGCCCGACTGCGTGCGTTCCTTCGCGCGCACCGCCGCTGCCGCCTTAGCCGGAATTTACGTTCTCGTGCACGCGGCGATCCGTTTGCCTCCGGGCCAGGCCTTCGAGCTGCAACAGCACGGACGAACGTTCTCTCGTTTCCATCGCCTTCTAGCCAACTTCCGCGCCGACGACACGTATCGGAACGTTCCCGCGGCGTGCAGCGTTATCGCGACGAGCGAGAATTTTCTTTCGTCTTTCTGTCCGAATGATGTCCGCGGCGCGGGGACGGCGCCGGAAGTAGCCGATCTCTAACGAAGAAAACACAAGATATTCGGGAACAAGCGTCTTTATTTTTCAACATAATCTCCGCTTAGCTAGGTATAATTTTCCCAGCGGTGTTCGACAGCTTCGACATCCTGTTTATAGACGAGAACCATCGAACTCCTCAAAATAGCCATTAACCTTTTAGGTACGGCTAAATTCTGCGCGAGGCTATTTCTCTGGACGGCAGAGTCTGATACTGTATATACAGGGTGTCCCAAAAATGTCTCGCAATCCGAAAGTGGCGGGTTCCTCGGGCCATTCGAAGCAACTTTTTCCTTTACAAAAATTTTCTCCGAGGCTCCGTTAACGAGTTATTAACGACAAACAGTGACCAACGAGAGGCGAGCTCGGCTGGCGCGAGGCGATCGAGCCAATGAGCGGAACCGGGCTTCGCGCGCTGGTTGGCTGGGCCGCCTCGCGTCAGCCGTACTCGATTCTTATTGGTCACTGTTTTTCGTTGATAACTCGTTAACGGTGCCTCGGAGGACATTTTTGTAAAGGAAGAAGTTGCTTCAAATGATCCGAGGAACCCGCCATTTCCGGATTGCGAGACATTTTTGGGACACCCTGTAGACTGTTGTAAATCGATGCGAAGTCAAAAGAAGTGTGAAACAATGCATATGAAGACGATTATTTGGTTCGAACGATGCGCGAGTGAGCTACTAGAGCAAGCCACTATAGTGGCGCGTCGTCCAGAGAGATGACATCCGCGAAAGCCACTATAGTGACGTGTCGTTCTGAAAGATGACATCCGCAGAAGCCACTATAGTGGCGCGTCGTGCCTAAAAGGTTAACGGCGGACTCCGCCTCATCGTTATTGGACAATTTTTTAACATTGAGTCGTTTCTTCGAGTTTGGAGAGAGAAAATAATCCGAGGAGGCTATATTAGGCGAACAGGGTGCGCGAGGGAGATATTCGAACTTCAACCCCCTGGATTTTGGCCATCGCTGGGGCATTGTCTTGGTAACGCTTTATTTTTGCCGCCGAATGCGGCCGTTTTTCTCTTGATTTTGTCACGGAAACGCTGCGATAAATTCGCGTAATACTTGCCCTTTATTGTTTTCCCTTTTTCAAGATAATCAATGAAAATTATTCCACGCGCGGGGAAGGAACAGACTCCCCTAAAGTAGAATCTAGCTCGATTTTGATATTTGTTGAACCGAGATCTTTCGAATGAAAACATTGTATCACGTATAACGTTGACCAATTGTTTGTTTACAAATTCACCGAGAGCGTTCGCTATTAACCCTTTGCACTCGAACGGTGACTCTCAGGCAGCGCTGAAATTGTTACATCACGTTCCAAGATAATCTTTGTATTAATAAAGTTTAGATTTCTAAAAAAATTGCTGAAGGTATAACTGTAACTACGGATCACCACAAGATGCAATTTCATATGCATAAAATGCGCTTTGTCACATAAAATGGAAATGCTATAGTCGGAGAAATTATTGTTTGACTTTAAAAAATCTAAACTTTGTTAATACAAAGATTATCTTGGAACGTGATGTAACAATTTCAGTGCTGCCTGAGAGTCACCGTTCGAGTGCAAATGGTTAATAGCGAACGCTCTCGGTGAATTTGTAAACAAACAATTGGTCATCGTTACGTGATACAATGTTTTCATTCGAAAGATCTCGGTTCAACAAATATCAAAATCGAGCTAGATTCTACTTTAGGGGAGTCTGCTCCTTCCCCGCGCGTGGAATAATTTTCATTGATTATCTTGAAAAAGGGAAAGTCAAAATGGCTTCGAGTGCAAAGGGATGATATGGCAGTTAAACAAATACTAAAGCGTCTTCAAACTTGAAACTTAAGCTTCGTAAGGCTGGTGTTCCGTCCTGCAACGAAATTTTCGTGCTGCACCCGACTAACTCTCTCCGGGACGAATGACCTTTTCCTTTTATCCCTAAAGAACATTTATCAACGGGAAATCTTCGGCTCAGCGAGACAAATTGGCAGTCCTTCAACGAACAACGTGCAACCAACAGAGGGTCACGTTCGTTGGGCTTTCAATTTCGTAGAGCCATAGTCTTCTTCCTTGCCATTTCTAAATTTATGATTTTCGAGCCGTCTTCTTTCCGGCAGTAAAGCCATTTCTGTATTTTTGAACAATGCACACCTTCGTCGGCAGCATTTCTTACGACAGGGTCGCTAGCATCCACCGCTTCGGTCCGCACCGTCCAGGGGTTCTTGCTACCTGCGGCACTGCGTGCTACGTCACTCTACATCCCCTTCCATCGCGTCACTGGCCAACGAATTTCGAGTTTTCTGTCCACGAAACTGTATAAAAACTCGAAACCGATTCTTCTCTAGATCAGTTGTCACTTGTCAGTTCATCGTCGATTAGTCTTTAGTCATTCGTCCGTCATCGATCAGCCAGTGTCAGTTCAACTCGATTCATTCTAAACCAAATACAATTAGTCACCTAAGTGTTAAAACCATTTTACATCAACCTATCATCCGTATCATTGGAAAGAGTCACACGGAATCGCGCAGACTCGGTTGTCATATAAATTTGAATCGGAGACTTACGATCTCCGTAGATCTGACAGTTTCACTGTTTGATCTCGTCGGGAAAACGTGAAGAAACACTCGATTTTGATATTTGTTGAACCGAGACCTTTCGAATGAAAACGTTGTATCACGTAGCGATGACCAATTGTTTGTTTATAAACTCACCGGGAGCGTTCGCTATTAACCCTTTGCGTGGTGGCTCTCAGGCGCCGCTGAAATTGTTATATCACGTTCCAAGATAATCTTTGTATTAACCCCTTAACGTGCACGCTCGAGTTAACTCGAGCGCGCTAAACTGGCCAAACTGTGCACACTCGAGATAATTCGAGCGGAGTTGTACTTTATGTTGCTATAATTTTTCACACTCGAATGCAATCGAGAATTGAAAATAACAATGTGAAAGCAAAAAAGAAAAACAATCGTTTTATTGATATTTATCATTTACATGGGATTGTATAAGCTATAGCACTTACTTATTCAAGTATAAAATATATCCTTTTTCTACTTATCACTTACGACTTATCTCTTCCTTGTGAGCCGCTTTCCGACAGCGTATTCATATTCAGATTCTGATTCGCTCATTTTTCAATATATATTTTACTAAAATATAATGTAAAATAAAATAAAATAATAATAATAATAATAATAATAATAATAATCTGAAAATTAGAATTGCAATAAAAATTTTGATTATTTTTGTATTTTTGTAATTTTCTTCCCAAGACAACGTTCTAAATTGTGTTTTTTTACATTAAAAAAAATTGATTTTTCTTGGCCGGCCTTTTTCAAAAAAACTACATTAATGGGTTAACAAAGCTTAGATTTAAAAAAAAGATTGCTAAAGGTGTAATTGTAACTACGGATCACCACAAGATGCAATTGCATATGCATAAAATGCGCTTTGTCGTATAAAATGGAAATACTATAAGTCGGAGAAATTATTGTCTGACTCACAGTTAAAATGGCGTCGAGTGCAGAGGGTTAATAGCAGTTAAACAAATACTAAAGCGTCTTCAAACTTGAAACTTAAGCTTCTTAAGCTTCGCAAGGTTGGTACTTTCGACCATAGTCATCGTTTTTTAAACGACAACCGCCATCTACACCTCAGCCCGGGTACTTCTGGGACCACCCTCGTTACTGTCCGGATTCTAGCCGGACCCAATGGGCCCCGGGGTGGTCACCCCTCGAGCCAGCGAAGCGTTAAACAGGCTCGACGACCACACCAGCGAACGGCGGAGCGTCGGCGGGGCTTGCATCGGGCGAAGCAAAACACTGCTACTTTTCTTATCATTGAATTCTTTTGTACGCAACTTTTACCATAGCTTTCGCCTTGTTTTTCTGGCGAAGCCGACACCGAGCACGGTATAATTATTGCAGGATCAGGGCAAAAAGGGGGAACACCGTTCACGGGACACGGATCCCTCGCGTCGCAGCCGATCGACTTCCTCGATCTCCATTCGCGCTGTTGTTCTTGGGAAATCATGATCTTGCGGTTGTGATTGGTCGAGTAACGAGCGGTTAATGTTTCGGAATAATAACTTATAATTTACGTGATTTTATTATCAATTTTATTTGTGTAATTATACGATTATATTTAATTTATATTATTAATTATATTTTTTTAATTATTATTAAAATTTCGCTAGAGAGAGCGATAGAGAGAGAGAGAGAGAGAGAGAGCAAGATTAATTTATATTATACGATTATAATTAATTATACGATTGTAATAGGGGGCGCGTAAACGGTGGCGAAGGTTTCGTTGACGATGATGCAAAAATAAGGAATATCGATTCTTCTGACTTCCTAGGACGAGCCACGTAGATTCACAATTTTCCTCTAGAGTTTTTATTAACACTTTATTAATACTTGACTAATTCTTTATTAATATTTTATCAATACCAAGAACGTAAATAAATAACTTCGCAAAATTTTATCAAAAGCAGTGTTGATCCGAAAAAAAACAGCAACGCTCTAAAACCATACATACACACACACATACAGGGTGTCCCAGGTTGTAATGTTCAAACTTTGTTAGTGTATTCTATGGCACAAAGAAAAAAATGTTATGCAAACATAGGTCATATAGAGCTTTATTAAGAAGTTATAACAAAAATTCAGAATAGGAATAGCCATGTTTGTTTCACGACAAGTCGAGGATTTCAAATTGGCGAATTAAACGAGCAAATATGCCGAAACGTCGTTGAAAATTCTGATATTCGCATTGATGTCTGTAAATGACCAGACATTAATAGTATGGCCATGGTGGTCATGGTGGTCATATATGGTCATACAATATCAATCTTCATAAACAGGGTGTCCCAGGTTTTAATGTTCAAACTTTGTTAGTGTATTCTATGGCACAAAGTAAGAAAAAAATGTTATGCAAACATAGGTCATATAGAGCTTTATTAAGAAGTTATAACCAAAATTCAGAATAGCAATAGTAATCGACTTGCTGTTACTGCGAGCATCGGCTTGAATAGATCAGCGCATGCCGTGTGTTTATGTAAGCTGCGTTTATTAATACATTTCGAAATGTATTAATAACCGTTGTTGACAATACATGATCGACATCGATCGAAGACTTTTTTTTATTTTTCATTTTTTTTTTAGTTGATTACTATCCCTATTCTGAATTTTTGTTATAACTTCTTAATACAGCTCTATATGACCTATGTTCACATAACATTTTTTTCTTACTTTGTGCCATAGAATACACTGGCAAAGTTTGAACATTAAAACCTGGGACACCCTGTACATTATCTTCCCTTTAAAAAATAAAGCCCGAAAAACCCGAGAAAGACAGCGAAAAAACAAGCCGTCCGTTAAGTATTAAGAGACGTTACCACTCTCGTCCTTACACTACACACACGCACGCAGCGATTTCGTTTCGCCCCGCCCGAGATAATCTAGCGAACACGCAACATTTACGCTTCAGCGATAGATAAAGAAGCCGGGGTAACAGCGTAAAACATGAAGACTATAGAATCGAATGCCGTGCTCAAGTTCTTTCGTCCTAGTTCTTTCTCCGTCGTCGAAGAAAACATTGTACATCGTATTCCAAACATTCCGGGGAGCAAACTTAGCCCCCACCCACCGACCCCCGTTCGCCGACCGGTCATCGATACTTTTGATCGATGCTACGTCACGGTGACGCGCGCTGAATTATCAATAGAGAATCATATCCGGGAAAGGCCGTTGCGTTCGCGTAGCCGCGCAAGGAAAAACGCGGGGGGCCGTGTGTACCGGAGGGTAGAAAACGCGTCGCTTTGTAGCCGCGGTGAGTGCCGTCTTGGCGGACGCAAAAGACAGAGTAAAGTCGAGCGCGGACAAAAGGGCCGGTAAGAACGAGAAGCGAAACGTAGGACACGGGCAAAAAAGCCGTGGGGGATAGCAGCTAGTGAGTGCGAGGGCCGGAGAGAAAAATAGAGGGAAAAAGAGAGCGCGAGAGAGCGAGAGGAAGCGATAGAGCGAGAGGAAGCGATAGAGAGAGGGAGAGGGAGTAAAAGAGAGCGACAAAGAGCGATAGAGAGAGGGAGAGGGAACAAAAGAGAGCGAGAAAAAGAGGGAGAGAGAGCAAAAGAGTGCGAGAAAGAGAGAGCGGTAGAGAGCA
Organism: Megalopta genalis; assembly: GCF_051020955.1. Taxonomy (NCBI): domain Eukaryota; kingdom Metazoa; phylum Arthropoda; class Insecta; order Hymenoptera; family Halictidae; genus Megalopta; species Megalopta genalis. The sequence continues at coordinate 19,395,347 of NC_135018.1, read as the reverse complement.
AAAGAGAGCGAGAGAGAGCGATAAAGCGAGAGAGAGCGATAGAGCGATAGAGAGAGCGATAGAGCGATAGAGAAAGCGATAGAGAGGGAGAGAGAGCGATAGAGCGAGAGAGAGAGAGCGATAGAGAGAGGGAGAGAGAGAAAATGAGAGCGAAAGAGAGCAATAAAGCGAGAGAGAGAGCAAAAGAGAGCGATAGAGAGAGGGAATGAGAGCAAAAGAGAACGATAAAGTGAGAGAGAGCGAGAGAGAGCGATAGAGAGAGGGAGAGAGAGCAGAAGAGAGCGAGAGAGAGTGATAGAGCGATAGAGAGGGAGAGAGAACGATAGAGCGAGAGAGAGAGAGAGCGATAGAGAGATGGAGAGAGAGCAAAAGAGAGCAAGAGAGAGCAATAAAGCGAAAGAGAGCAATAAAGCGATAGATAGGCAAAGAGAGCGAGAAAGCGAAAGAAAGAGAGGCAGAGCTGGAAAGTGAGAGAAAGAGAGGCAGAGCTGGAAAGGGAGAGAAATCGCATAGTGGAGAGGGAGAACGGCGTGCATGTCCGCGCGACTCATGCACGCTCGATTAAACGTGCATTCACGATCGATCAAAGGTCGATCGAAGTCGACCACGAACTGAAAACAGTAGTCACGAGAGGAGAAGCGCGGAGGCCCCGGGAACTATTTGCTCGGTTCTGTAAATACCTGACTTGCGAAACGACGCCGCGCCGCGCCGCGCCGTGTCGGAGGAGAAGGAGGAGGGCCGGCCCGGCTCGGCCCGACCCGGCCCGACCCGGCGAGACCCGGCCCGGTCAGGCCCGACGTGGCTCGGCAGCCCGCTCGCAACACGCTTGATGCGCCGGGCGTGCACACATGCATATAACGAAAGGCAGAGGGCGTAATACGCGGGCTCTTCTCCGGCTGCGATTTTTCTTCGGGTACACAGGGGGCTTGGAATGCGGCCCGTCGTTCGCGATCGCGCCAATTTTCAGAGATTATCGCGCCGGCGGACCGTGCGAACCGAGCCGAGCCGAACCCGAACTCGAACTTCTCGTAAGTGGCCTCTACGGGGAGAGCCAGAGCCTCTTGCGGCAGCCAACCAGCGTGCCCAGCGCCAAGTTCCGGAAATCCTCGATCACACGAAGATGGGCTGGCCTGGTAGCCGTGCGGTACCGATTATGCATCGCTGGACGAACGGACGAACTCGACCGGCGATCAAGCCGAGGCGCGCGGGTTTATCCCGTGTCCGCGTGGCCCCGGAACTTTCAGGTGGCAAAGCCTGCTGTTTTCGACTTATCGTCGGGGTCGTGGCACGTTGCGATCCGATCCGATCCGATGCGATGCGATGCGATGCGGTGGCGCACACGGTAGCCGATCCGTGGAAATTAAGAGGGGCCGCGGCGCGGCGCGCCGGGCCGGGCCGGGCCGGGTCGGGCCACGGCTACCGCCTGGCAGCGCGCCGGGTCTTCTGCCTCCTATCGTTACATTGATTCGAGGCCCGCGTAATTCCCGGCCAATATTCCCGCCGCGCGCCGCCGACGGCCCGGGGATTCTGCTTAGGAATTTATTTATTGCTGGACAGGGCCGCCGGTGCGTATTCTGGATGATTAAGAGGGGAACGAGAGCCCCGCGGTAATGGAGAAACGAGGAAAGAGGCGCATGCCGGGGCATACATTGTTGCTACCCGGATACGCCGCGCACCTTCGCCGAGTATCGATCTTGATTATGCATGAGCCGCCGAAGACTTTCGGCCCGGTGAAAAATCTGACGGACACGTGGCTTCGGTTTCGCGGGCAGCCTCGGCGATGCTGGTCAACGATTGGGCCGTTTATTTTGATAGTGGCATAAGTCACTTTACCGTGATGGAAAGTGGTGGTTTTTTAATGTTTATAGGAAATTTTTGTAATATATATGTTATAAAAATTCGCAAATTATAGTACAAACATCATTAACATTTGATATATATCAAATGTTTATGATGTTTGTATTATACTTTGCGAATTTTTATCATTAACATTTGATATATATATATATATATAGAGAGAGAGAGAGAGAGAGAGAGAGAGAGAGAGAGGGAGAGAGAGAGCGATAGAGAGTGATAGAGAGAGGGAGAGAGAGCAAAAGAGAGCGAGAGAGAGAGCGAGAGAGAGAGGGAGAGAGAGCAGAAGAGTTTCTATTGTAACGAAAAGTAAACTAATTTATAGCAATCAAAGCTTACAAAAATTTGCAAAGTATAATACAAACATCATTAACATTTGATATATATATATATATATATATATATATATTGTAAGCTTTGATTGCTATAACTTAGTTTACTTTTCGTTGCAATAGAAACGTCAAAAGCGCATCGAATAAATTATACGGTTTAACTTAAGTTTAAGTTAACGTTCGTTGCTGGTTGACATTGAAGTATTCAACAAATGAATTTTATTATTGTCGTTTGCTCTTCGACACGAGGATCGGGAATTTCATGCGAAAACTATGGAAAAGTATTTGAAAATGAAGAGGCATTATCGAATAGAACAGCAATTATATTCCTAATTATCATTAAATTGAACATCCTTTTACGTATACGCAAATTCGGTAATGATCATTATGCGTTACGGAATTAATTCTGTATCGGAAACCTTCACAATTATCAGAAATTAATGACCTGCTGCTAGGCGTTAATTAATGGGATCTAGTGATTCGAGTAACTTATTTTACAAAATATCACGGTTGAAGTTGCTTGTCCCTTTGTAAAAAATAAAACATATTATACATATAATATAATAAAAAATAAAACATATATATATATATATATATATATATATATATATATATATATATATATATAATATAATAACAAGTCTTCTGAAGATTCACAACGTGACGCTAGTGTAGCTAATATTGGATAATTTCTCCTAAACTATTGAATCATGTTTGTTAATCAAGTTTCTTAATACAGATGATTTATCTTACGATTATTTTATCTTTACGATTATTCGTATCGTAAAGATACATTTATGAGTTATTTATTCAATTTATATGATACTTACAACAAATGTTACAATAACACTTGTTAAAAATCAGGCTAAATGTTTCATCGTGTCTTGCCTTATTGTTTATAAACTAAATACAAAACAGCTGTTTCTTGTGCTCCATAAATCCAGCGTTAATTCCACTGTCATTTTCCCTCTCCTTTAACGAAGACGATTCCAAACACACCTAAGCACCAATAACATAATTCAACAACCACTACACAATTTTTAGAACAGCCTATCACGTCAGAATCGAACGGACAACGAACATAACACAACCATTTATGGCTCCGCCGAATTCGACAGCCAAATAACACAACCATAATCGACAGAACATCATAAAACAGAAAACCGAATAGAACAAAACGAATCACAAAACAATAAATAACGATCAAACGCGAATTAGTACTGCGTTCAAGTTTCAGACATTATATCAATAATTACATTAAACAGTGTACTTTCATTTCAACGAGGCGTTGTTGCCGCCCAACTTCTCGCCGGCGTTCTTTACACTGTCGCAAGCGAACGAATCGGAATTCACGACTTCGTCGAATTCGACAGCCAAACGTGCAACAGTCCCAAAAGCAGCGCGCTAAAATACTTCCGTAAAACCACCTGCCACACGCTAACAAATTTCGTCGTTTTCTTTATAATATAATAAATATATATATATATTTATTATATTATAAAGAAAACGACGAAATAAATAAATATATATATATATATATATATATATATATATATATAAATTGTTCAAATCGTGTAATTCTTCTTAGTTCGATTCTAACAAATGGTTAAACGGTTACATGGAAACAGTATAGTAAATTCTCCCTAATTGACGCTCAGATTGTGCACAAAAATGTTCCTAAAATTTCAAATATAACCACATTTATTTGTCTTCGCTTTTCTGAAGATAATTTTATCAATTTGTAGCTCCAATTGTTGGACGATCAAAAATATTAGGGCAATCTAATTGAGGAGGCTCGAACGATCGTTATCTCCTCTTCCCAAATTGTCCAATTTTGTGCACAATCCGGGCCGTCAATTAGGCAGAATTTACAGTAGCTCCATTTACAGACAGTTGCGGAAGGCCTCCAACGAATTCTATATAATTTTTAGGCAGTTGCGCATTAACCGCTTGATCATACTGCAGCAGGTATCGTGATTCTGTAATGAGTGGCGAAAAACATATGGCGGGTCGCAATGCTTAAGGGTATCACTTTACACACTACTTGAGAACGCCTCGAGTAGTTCATTACTCTCCTTTCAACGAGTATACAAACCCGCCAAGGGTGTTATTTAGGAGAATACGTGCTACGCTGTTTCTACGTTTTCGCGTGTTTCGCGTACATTTTTTTTATCACAGAATTTTAATGCGCGAAACTGTTTTCAGCCGATCGCTTAATTTTCATATTATTTGTCTTCAATGTTATTTCGCCAGTGAAAAGCTAGCGACCATAAGAGAATCTTTCGCTAATACGACTGGTGCATTTTTCAAGAATTTAATACAGACTGTTACATACAGTTTAAATTGTTAATTTTCATGTTATTTCTTTTCAATGTTAATTTGTCAATGAAAAACTAATGACGATTTGAAAATTTTTCTCCGATATAACTGGTGCATTTTTTAAGGATCTAATCTCTCGACAATTTCATACCATTGCAATTATTTTGCAATATTACAACGACAAACTGTTAGATACAGCTTAAGTTGTTAATTTTCATATTATTTCTTTTCAATGTTACTTTGTCAATTTAAAAGCTAGCGATCATAAGAAAATCTTTCGCTAATACGACTGGTGCATTTTCCAAGAATCTAATCTCTCGACAATTTGACAGACTGTTTAATACAGACTGTTACATACAGTTTAAATTGTTAATTTTCATGTTATTTCTTTTCAATGTTAATTTGTCAATGAAAAACTAATGACGACTTGAAAATTTTTCTCCGATATAACTGGTGCATTTTTCAAGGATCTAATCTCTCGACAATTTCATACCATTGCGATATTACAACGACAGACTGTTACATACAGTTTAAGTTGTTAATTTTCATGTTATTTCTTTTCAATGTTACTTTGTCAATGAAAAGCTAGCGACCATAAGAAAATCTTTCGCTAATACGACTGGTGCATTTTTCAAGAATCTAATCTCTCGACAATTTCATAGCATCGCAATTATTTTGCAATATTGCAACGACAGACTGTTCAATACAGATTGTTAAGTACAGTTTAAGTTGTACATTTTGAATTACACTAGTCAATGCATAATTCGATACACATTTAATTGTACAAAACTTATATAAAAATTATTGTTGTTTCGCACAATTTGCTGCAGTCATTGCTGCAACTTGAAATCATATTTATAATTAAAATAATAAAGCTGAGCGTCGAACAATACTTTGTTCATTTGCACAAAAATGAATAGAATGAGATAATAAATTAGAAAAATAAATTAAAAAAACCAACATCCTTTTGAATTAAAGCAGCAATTTTACAAATGAATGACATTTAAATTGTGTTAAATCCAATGTACAGTAATGTCTCCCTAACTGACGCTTAGGTTGTGCAGAAAAATAGACAATTTGGGAACAGAAGATACGATTATTTTGCACCATGTTTTTATAATCGTTGACAATCGGGAACTATAAAAACAAGTCACAAGACTCCTCTCCCCAAATTGTCCATTTTCGTGGACAATCTGAGCGTCAATTAGGGAGACATTACTGTTTACTGTTTAAACGTTTGTGCAGAGAGAGAGAGAGAGAGAGAGAGAGAGAGAGAGAGAGAGTGTGTGTTTCTCTAAATTTCGTACTTAATAAAAGTACATACAAAAAAATGGTGCATCATGGAAACCAGACGAAGGGAAATTTCCGCGGCGATTCTTCGCGATTCGACTCTGCGAGTTTCATTTATTTATAACAAAATTAAACAGCTGCAATTTAAAACAGCGTAATACATGCGCCAGTTATCAAAAATTCGAAATAACATTTCAAAGAAACGTCTGAAACGTGGCGAAGCCTGGTTGCATCCTTCGAGCCCGTCCTCGCTCCGTTTCAGAGCCCGAGCTCGGCTAGAATTTCCGCGCGGCGCTGGAATCGAGCGTGTCCATTAAGTAAGGAACACAGGCTAAGGGAATAACAAAAATCCTTCACGCAACTCGCGAAGACACGCACGGCCCATCGATCGTCCGTGGAAATGTCAGCGCGCCCGGCGGAGCAACATTATTCTTTCCCGCCAATAAGCGGACGACGGCGTGTTTCGCCCCGGACCAGCGGTCCGCGGTAACGGACGAAACTGGCCGGGCCAAAAAAAGGCGGGAAAGAAAACGGAGAAAAGGAACGAATGGGAGAACAGGGTCGAATCACGATATCATCGATAATAAGTGCCGGATCCCGTGGGAGCGTTTAACGTGCCCGAAAATGACCCCGGAGACTCCCGGTGTAACAGAATCGTGGGCTGCGCTGCTGAAAGGACGCGCCGAGGGATGAAGGGGGGCGGAGGGGTTAGGGGGGTAGGGGGTGGACAGAAACAGGGGACACCACGGCTGGGGCATGGTAGGCTGCGGAAGAGGAAGCTAGAGGAATCGATAAAAACAAGGAGAAAAAGGCCGTTGCTAGCTCGGTTCGTCGGTGGGGGCGATAAAAAATTTATTCGACGATCCGTCGGTGCCGGTGGCGTCGCGATCATGGAAAAAAAAGAGGGAGGGCAAAAAGAAAGAAAAGATAGATAGGTAGCGATACGGATGTAAAGCGTGGCTACTGCGGCTAGGGGCATGGCGACGGGAGAAATCAGATATAATAATGTTATGTCGTCGACGGTGTCTCGGTTTAATTTTCCACATAATATTGTATTATTATAGCGAAGTCTGGCTTGTCTTCGCCGGCGGTGAATCATTGTCTTATTCACATCGCTGCTTACTATTCTAGTTACACCGCGGAGGTAGCTACGGTCTATTTGAAATCTCGAGCGTTTTATTTAGCGAGTCATTTCTCCCTTATTCGCATTTCTTCCTCAGAGTGCGCGTAGAAATGGACGATTTCGATTGACGGGATACGATTGTTTTGATCTTTATAGTGCGATTATTTGTATTTTTGTAGTACGATTATTTTTGTAGTAAAAGATTGTCAACAACTATATCTGTGTACAACTGTATCTCCTGTTCCAAAATCGTTCATTTTTGTGCGCAATCTGAGCGCGAATTAGGGAAACATTACTGTATAGAGTGGTCTTGTAACAATAATATATAATTTTATATAATTTTCTCTGCTATTTTTAGCACAATTGATCTCTGTCTTTATGACTTTTATGTCTTTTAACACATATGATTTAACACATGTATCTATGAATATCAATGAAAAAAAGAAATAGAACTTAAAGATGTGACAATATTTGTTACAAGAAGGATCTTGTGTGTCAATTTAACAGACCTGAATTTCTCGGGTCACTTCCTTCTTGTCGAAAAAAATACCCAGATGCTACAGGGAGCTCACAAAGCAAATCAGACTACTTTTTTAACATTTCTTCGTATATAATAATTACCTATATACATACATATACAGGGTGTCCCAAAAATGTCTCGCAATCCGAAAGTGACGGGTTCCACAGGTCATTCGAAGCAACTTTTTCCTTTACAATAATTTTCTCCGAGGCACCGTTAACGAGTTATTAACGAAAAACTGTGACCAATGAGAGGCGAGCTCGGCTGGCGCGAGGCGATCGAGCCAATGAGCGGAACTGGGCTTCGCGCGCTGGTTGGCTGGGCTGCCTCGCGTCAGCCGTACTCGATTCTTATTGGTCACTGTTTTTCGTTAATAACTTGTTAACAGTGCCTTGGAGAACATTTTTGTAATGGAAGAAGCTGTTTCAAATGATCCGAGGAACCCGCCTTTTCCGGATTGCGAGACATTTTTGGGATTATTAAAATATATATGTTAAATGTAATGTAATATATATAATAATATAATATTATATATATATATATATATATATATATATATATATATATATATAATATATATTATTAAAATATAATAAAATAAAATATATATACGTTTATATAATATTAATATATAACTACTATTAACCCTTTGCACTCGAGTGGCGACTTCGGGGCACCACTAAAATTGTTACATCACGGTTTCAAAATCATTTCTATATTATCAAAGCTTAGATTTCAATAATTGTTAAAAGTATAACCTGTTGTATGAATCGCAATTTCATTCGCATAAAATGCACTTTGTCATATAACCTTGACATACTATATAAGTCAGAAGAATTATTTTAGATTTACAGTTAAAATGGCTTCGAGTGCAAAGAATTGATATATATATATATATTCCACTTTATATGAAAAATTGATGATATGACAAATTGAGACTTGTGATTAATTTGATATTAATGATACAATGATGTGATATTAATGATATAATGATATTAATGCGACATAATCACCTATTTAAAGCTTCGGATGTCGCTTCGACGGGCACAGTAATTAGCACGCTTACTCTACTTTCACCAGTTTCGTACACAAAACTTTTGAACAGCGAGCTGTCCTCGTCTGCCCGAGCGCGAGAGGACGAAGCGTTCCATCTTCGATGTTCCGCGATTATAGGAGGCGTTGCCGACGATAACGGTGTTCGATTCGAGCGTAAAAAAAAGTTAGACGCAGGATCCGCCGGCACGTCGATACGCAATAGCGTGACGCAATGCGTGCGTGATTATTAATTGCATCTCCACGCGGCGGACGGATCCGCGATCTTATCGACGCCGGAAGCGAGCGTAGCATCGTGCTCGGGTTGGTTCTACAGGCGTTCGACGGAGCTGATCTCGTCGAGGATCGAACGAACGGATCCCGAGCTCTTCGCTCGATATACCTATGTATGTACGTATGTATGTATGTACATTGCTCGATACACCTCCGCCGATCGGCGAGTCGTCGTGTTATCGGGCGAGCGTCGTCGACGAGAAAATTGAATCGGGCACTCGAGACTAATACTCGGTTCCGGCTCGTTCTTTTCGAATTTATTTAATTGATGAATCGCCGAATGGAAACAATGTTTGCCCAACTGATTTGCTTCTGTTTCCCGTCGTAATGGGAACTTCGATTCCTCCTCGGCCCTCCACCGGTTTAAATTGAGTCCACCAGCCCGGCCGAGATCGAACTTCGTGTTTCGCTCGCGAACCATCTTTTTTTTTCTTGCCAAGACGCTTCGGCAAACACACGCCACGCGTCTGCAGCACACGCGAGCGTTGCCTCGCGTTCGCTTTGCAGCGTTCTCGCGAGCATTTTCGAACGTCCGCCGCGAGATTGCTGGATGTTGTTGGTCCGTCCGTTGCTTCGATGCCGTTTCTTTCTGACAGCGTCGCTGTCTTCGCCGCGAAATGGATTTTCTATCGACCGCCGTCTCTGTGCCGATTCCGGCGAAACATTTTCGAAAGGTATTGTAACTGGAGCTCGGCTTATTAATTCTCGCGTGCACCTTGAACACGGTTGCGTACAAGATTTTTGCTTTCCGCCCTGAATCCACGAAATGTGTGCTTCTGTTGCGATGGCGCACGGTTAAATTTACACGAACCGGAAAACTTTGCTGCGAGAGGAAGAGAATCGCTGCAGCGAATGATACTATTATAGAATTGAATATTAAATACGCGATAATTGAAGTTCGATGAAAGTGCATCTTTTTCACTCAACTATATTCATATGTCAGAAATAACACGGCAGTATACTTAAATTCTATATATATTGCACAATATTAATATGCAATGTATGTTATTATTATTTTATACGTTTATGGTACAATTATTGCACAATGTATTAATATATATATTGCACAATATTCATATACAATGCATATTATTATTATTTTATATATTTATTGTACAATTATTGGACAATATATTAATATATATTAATAATATAATAAATATAATATAATAATATATAATATAAAATATATAGTATTATTTTATATATTAGTATTTTTATTGTACAATTATTGTACAATGTATTAGTATATATTAATATATTATTAATAGTACTATTATATATAATAGTATTATTTTATATATTAGTATTTTTATTGTACAATTATTGTACAATGTATTAATATATATTAATATATTATTAATAATACTATTATATATATAATAGTATTATTTTATATATATTTTGTATATATTGTACAGTACATTGGCCACTGAATAATTTTGATAACTGCAATTCATCGGTTCAGTTCAAAAGTTACAGTTCCATCACGTTGTAATAAAAATTTAGATTTTAATATCAGATAATTTATGTAACACTATTATCTCACCTATACACTATACAACAGTTAAACACACCGGCATACGTGTCAATAAGGTGTTACACGTCCAAGAACGTAACCGCTTCAAAACCCATTTATGTAAAGTTCAAGCTTAAATATTATAATAATTCTATCCGACTGCAATATCCACGTGGTGTTATTATTAGTAATAATATAGCATTAGCCAGAGTAATCTGAAATGGCCTTATAATTTCTACTTAAAATTCAAAAAGAAAATAGTCTGTCACGAAGCAATACTTGTGCTGCTAAACCTATGATACCTGTGTGCAGTAGAATGGATTGGGCAATTTCTTGAAACCGAGAGCTCGCACGAGATCGGGCGATCCGAGAGATTAAGGTTCGCATATATATTTTTGTTTCTAATGTGGGCGACATTTGCAACTTCTATCAGATTTCACGCAATCGTGTTTACTTTTGCATTCGTATTCTTGATTCCGCCGGCACGCGAGAGCGCGAGCGCCGAAGGGATGAATAGGGTTGCAGGTTGTGTGCCCGTCGAATAGACCACTTTAACCCTTTGCACTCGAGCGGCGACTCTGAGACACCGCTAAAAGTGTTACGCCACGTTCCAAGATCATTTTTGTAATATCAAAGCTTGGGTATAAAGAATTGTTAAAAGCCTAACTGTTGTACGAGTCACAAGACTCGATTTCGTATGCATAAAATGCATATATATGCATTTTTGCACTCGAAGCCATATTAACTGGAAAATTTAAATTAACTTTCTTGACTTATGATATTTCCATTTTAGTGATATATATATATATATATCACTAAAATGGAAATATCATAAGTTAATTTAAATTTTCCAGTTAATATGGCTTCGAGTGCAAAGGGTTAAATCTTAACCTCAACGCGCTCGCCTGGTCAGGAAAACGAAAATCGATGATCCTGACATAAAATGAAGAAAAGAAACCCAAGTTTTTTTGCATAACAATACATGTATCTCTTTTCATGCTACCAGAATGCAATTCTAAATATTCTCAGATTCTAAAAAACATCGTCGCAATTGTTGTGAATGCGATCCTTTCAAGTTTTTATTTGTATAAAATACTCAGAAAATCGATCGTTCAGCAAAATAAAACGGACATTTGTCCGTAATATGCAACGATAAAATTCGACAGCAAGTGCCATAAAAGCGCCGTGAAAAGACAATTGCTTCTTCGTCATTTTTGGTGTCAAACAAATTTATTAACACACGAATCCGGCGAGACTGTTAAATTGTCAACAGAAAAATTTGCGCGTTAGTGACTTAGTTATTTCCAATGTTATTATTATTTCCAATTATCTGTTTGTATGTCATAAATTATCAGTATTAAATATATAAATATATATACACTTCAAACCTATAAATATAATAAATATAATAATAACAATAATAATATATAAATATATATAATATTAAATATATTCTGACACATGATACCGATATATAATATAATAATGTATATTCATTTCAAAAAGATGACACAATACATAACGTTACATTTCATCACTTTAATAAATATAATAATAATTATAATAATAATAATAATAATTATAATAATAATAATAATAATAATAATAATAATATATAAATATATATAATATTAAATATACTCTGACACATAATACCGATATATAATATAATAATGTATATTCATTTCTGAAAGATGACACAATACAAAACGTTACATTTCATCACTTTAATAAATATAATAATAATAATAATATATAAATATATATAATATTAAATATACTTTGACACATAATACCGATATATAATATAATAATGTATATTCATTTCTAAAAGACCATACATTACAAAATATTACATTTCATCGCTTCAATAAAATACCGCAGTATTCGGGACGACCGCAGTAACACCCGCGCTCGCCCTACACCGCCGAAATGCCAAGAAATCATGAAACTTCCGTCGATCGACGTACGTCGTCGGCGACGTTACGAAGCGTAGGAGCGGCGTTCGTGACACAAAGAAACAGCTAGCCCAAAGAAATGTCATTGTCCATGGTGCGTGACGCGCAGCCGGCGTGCAAAACTGTTTCGGTCGTTCGAACGCGTCTTGCAAACAGTCGTTGCAGTTCCCCATGCAGCCTTTAGTCGCCACCCAGTTTCGGTGTCTTCGGATGTCGGATCCCGGGAGCCGGGATCGACCTCGAGCGGCATCGATACGATTCCTCGATTCCGCACACATCTTGGGAACGCCGGCGCGCCGCTGGTCCGACCTAATATTTACCAGGTGGGATCGGCGCGGCGGCGGCGGCGGCTGCTCGGTGCGTGTTCCCGATCAATTAACAATTTGTCTGGGAATCGGGCACGCTCGGATCGCCGTTAATCCAGCGAAAATCTCGGCCCGGGAACAATGGGTACCCACGAGAGATCAGACTAGAAAAATAATGGATGGCGGGCGTATTTCGTCGGCGGGGCTTAATTCACGATATTCCCGGTGGTGGTCGGCCGAGTTGCGCTCCGTGCAACAGTGTGCCTCGAACCGGGAGATCGCTTGGTATCGCGCGCGTTTGTGTGCGGAGAGCGAGAGAGAGAGAGCGAGAGAGAGCGAGAGAGAGCGAGAGAGAAAGAGAGAGAGCGAGAGAGAAAGAGAGATAGAGAACGAGAGAGAAAGAGAGATAGAGAACGAGAGAGAGAGAAAGAGAGAGAGCAAAAGAGAGATAGAGAGCGAGAGAGAGAGCAAAAGAGAGCGAAAGAGCGAGAGAGAGAGAGCAAAAGAGAGATAGAGAGCGAGAGAGAGCAAAAGAGAGCTAGAGAACGAGAGAGAGAGAGAGAGCAAAAGAGAGCTAGAGAACAAGAGAGAGAGAGAGCAAAAGAGAGCGAGAAAGAGAGCAAAAGAGAGAGAGAGAGAGAGAGAGAGAAAGAGAGCAAAAGAGAGATAGAGAGCGAGAGAGAGAGCAAAAAAGAGCGAGAGAGAGAGAGAGAGGAAAAGAGGGCGAGAAAGAGAGAGAGGGCAAAAGAGGGCGAGAGAGAGAGAGAGAGAGGAAGACAGCAAATGAGAGATATAGAGCGAGAGAGAGAGCAAAAGAGAGAGCGGGAGAGAGAGAGAGAGAGAGCAAAAGAGAGTGTGGGAGAGAAAAAAGCGTGTGCAGTGCGCAACCATAGCCACGAAAGGCCTTCTTGTGCCGTGACGAACGACGTCGACGATGTCGCGTTTCCGACAAGCACAAACAACATGCGTGCCTACGCAAGATTAGCGGAATGAGCCCGCCGCCGACTACAATACGCGCGGCTCTCTGCGCGACGCCGCTGCGAGCGGGCACGGCCCGGCGAACGCGCGGCTTCACGTGTTACCGACGACTTCCCGAAGAATCACGAGCCCCGCGTTCAAAGTAATTATTATCTGCCGGCACGCAGCGTGGAACAGGAAAAAAATAATTGTAGGTACGATCGGAACGAGCGAACTCGACGCGCCGCTACCCGCTCGTTTATGCTCGCCGCGCGCGAGGCCTCGATATCGAGGATTAGAAGCGTGCGCGCCGGCGCGCCGTGAACTATTGCAGCCGGGATCGGAAGGATGCACTGTGTGCACTCGATGCAGCGCGGACAAGTCGCCGATAGTCTTGACCTTGTTTTTATTAATTAATTATTCATAAGTATATACAGGCTGTCCCAAAAATGTCTCGCTATACGGAAATGTGGGGTAGCTAAGGTCGTTCCAGGCAACTTTTTCCTTTGCGAAAATGCGATCTGCGGCTTCGTTTACGAGTTATTAGCGAAAAACGCTGACCAATGAGAGGCGAGCGCGCGAAGTTCGAGAGCCCGCAGCACGAGGCTTTGACGGAAGGTAGGGACGGACTCGAGCCGCGCTCGAAGTATTGAACAAATCACGAAGCGTGAACATTCTGGACTTTTTTTTTACTATGTAAGAGTGATATTTTTCAGAAAAACGCTGTTCACCTTTACTGTTCGATTTCCTTTTGGACACGCTTAATCGTCTCTTTCAAATGGAAATTTCAGCGTTTCCTAATTACACATATTTTAATTACATATTTTTTCTAATTACCACAGTAATTTCTCCCTAATTGACGCTCGAATTGTGCGAACAGAAATGGACAATTTGGGAACAGGAGATACGATTATTCGAGCCTCGTTTTGTATATAGTTACCGATTTTCAATCATTATAAAAACTTCCCAAATTGTCCATTTCTCTGCACAATTTGAACGTCAATTAGCATGAAATTACTGTATCGTTTTTCGCGCGGTGAGATAACGCCGACTCATCAAACGGATGCTACGCGATTGCATCGATGTCCTGTGCGACACACACATATTACTTCTCACAATCATTTCCTACGAACTTGGCAATAAAGATAATCAGTACAGTTCCGTAGAATGGGATACCTCTCCAGCATAGCTCTATCCAATCAACGGTTAGCTTTCATAAACATCACATACAGAGCGTATAGCTTGGTCAGGAGCGTAATCTGGTAACTTTGTCAATCACTCTGAAATCTTGTCAGCAGTTCAAGTTAGTATTTGTATGTTAAATAAATCGCTTTCTATTCGAGAGACTTCTCGATATATATTATATTATATATATATATATAATATTATATATTATATTATTATATGTATTATATATATATATATTATATATATTATTATTATATATATTATATATTGAGAAGTCTCTCGAATAGAAAGCGATTTATATTATATTATTATATATATTTACTATACTATATACTGTATACTATTATACTATACTATTATACTATACTATTATACTGTATACTATTATACTGTACTATTATATATACTATACTATTATACTATATACTATTATACTGTACTATTATACTATATTCTATTTACTATACTATATATTATATTATTATTATATATATATTATATATAATATTGGAATCTTCTTTAATAAAGAGTAGCTTTTTTCAAATTACCTAAAAAGATAAATCAATTTTCTTCGTCGACCAAAAGATCGATCATTGCTGGCCAAAATAAAATTTCCTACAATAATTCGATGTTACGAGTGACGAAATCAGCATTTCCCTCACCGACGATTGCTATGAATAATAATTCAAATCGATCGCCCTGATCGAAATGATTGTCATAATAAAATACAATAATTTGTCGACGTGTTTTGTAAAACGAGTTTTTGGATCCGTGTTTTTAGCCGCAAACTATTCCGTGAATATAAAAATTTGCAGAAACGGGGCGCGGTGCCATTGTCGTTCATGAATCATTTTCGAGTTATTATACATATACACGCCGCGGTCGTGTTTACGCTCTATTGATTCGACAAAGTCGAAATAATTCAATTCGATTATTCAACAGATGCATGAATAGAATGTTGCGCTACATTGGGAAGAGGATATTAAAATAAATTCGTATTAATGTAGATTCCGTATCAAATGTATTTCGATGTTTGTTAATACGTTCGGTTATTATGCGACCTACGCAAAGAAATTCATGTTTACGCTATTATTTGCGAAACCATTGTTTTTTAAAACGATTTTACAAAATATACGATACCAAAATTAACACGTGAAGCATGATTAATTATCTAGCTGGTTCAAGGAGACAACGTTGTGCTTTGAAATGCTTCTGGACACAAGCGTATTATAACAACCATAATCTTCGTGAGTCAGGCTAATGTTCGATGTAGTTACATCTCCGGAAAAGGGCTTGCAGACTGACCGATGAAAACTCATTGTATTTCCCGAATAAAACTACTCTAAACGAACTAACCGTTTATAATTCACGCGTTTTATGCGCTTTAATTGTTTCCATTTATTGATGTGTGTGTGTTCGGTCGCGTTTATAAGCTTATGCGGTTTCAATTTTGATTTATACGTTCCGCATAATAATTGCCTGACAATTAAAGGTCGCGTACTGCAAGCGACGAAACGATTAATCTCTCGCAAACAATGGAATGTCGTGTTAACATCTCCGACATGATTTTCTTAAATCGTAAATGTTCATTATTGTTAACTTGACGCTCTAGAGTTTGCAAAAAAATCAATCAGTTTATTACGCATTTAATCGCGATAATCGCGTTAGGTTGTACGCGAATTTTATTTTACGTAATTTCCTAGTGCAAATTATTATTACAGTCTTACGTATTATTATTACAATAATAATATATATTAATATAATATAATAATATAATGATACAATGATACAATGATATAATAATATAGTAATATAGTAATATAGTAATGTAGTAATATAGTAATATAGTAATATAGTAATATAGTAATATAGTAATATAGTAATATAGTAATATAGTAATATAGTAATATAGTAATATAGTAATATAGTAATATAGTAATATAGTAATATAGTAATATAGTAATATAGTAATATAGTAATATAGTAATATAGTAATATAGTAATATAGTAATATAGTAATATAGTAATATAATAATATAATAATATAATAATATAATGATATGAGAATAAATATATTAATATAATATAATAATATAATAATATAATAATATAATAATATAATAATATAATAATATAATAATATAGTAATATAGTAATATAATAATATAATAATAATAATATATATTATTATTACAGTGTGACAACTAGCGAGCAAAATAATTTGAATAAAACCGATCGCTTTCGAGAATCAGATTTTCCGTGAACTCCGATCTGCAGGCTGGAAAGGAATCGAAACGAGCGTCAAATACTGCGAGCGAGAAACACAAGTTTGCCCAGCCTCGCGCAGCGATACACGTTGCTCGGCGAATCGATCTCTCCTAATTATCCGCACGAGAGTATCCATCTCTATTATCGCGCTGCAAGACGGAATCGCGTTGTTCTCCCAGTCATCGATTGCCTTGAATGCAGAATCTGATTGCAGACGTCTCGTAATCGTGGTTCCGTTGCCCCGGCGAATGGGTGCCTTCTTATCCGCAAGAAACCCGCGAAATTCCAATCTGATACGATTGTTCAAGAACCGGGACCGAAAAATTCGCTGTTCGCTAACGGTGCGTAATTTCGCGAAAATTGTTCTCTCGGTTCTGGCACATCGCTTTGCGCGATTGCCAGATACCTTTCGTACGAGAAAGAACGTTCTATACAGAATCGAAGTAGTGCAGGGCAGAGGAGCCAATTACTTCGCCGTGTTGGCGGACTTCGAGAGTTCTCGCTGCTAAACACGACGCGGCATCGGCAATTTAATTGACATTTACCTTAAGAACATAAAGGTTATGTTCCAAGTTTCCTTAATCGATATGAATTTTCTCGTGGAACGAGTATCTCAAATATTCTTCGAACACTAGGAGAAAGAAACAGAGAGTTCTGCGGCCAGTTACTGTGCCCTTTCTCTGAATACTGTGCCTTCTCTCTGAATACTGTGCTTCAAATGCTGCGACAGCTCACTGGATACTGTGCCCCAATAACTGTTTAATATTCAACATGCTTTCGTAAATTTTATTCTCTCTCTCTCTCTCTCCCTCTCCTTCTCTCTCTCTTTCTAGAAAATAATATATATAATATATATATTAAATATATATAAAAATATTATATTAATATATTATAAATATAATAATATATTATTATATATAAATATTACATATTATATTAATTATATATTAAATATATATGAAAAAATATATATAAATATAATAATATATTATTATATATAAATATATAATAAATAAAATAATATATAATATAATAAGTTATTTAAAAGTTCACATTAGAGAGAACTGCTCTAATAAAATGTCATATTTACATTTCTTCCCCTTAAAAGTGTGACAGAGATACGCAAAACGCATTTTTTAAATTTCAGTTGTTCTTTATTTTATTTGTCACGCCAAGTAATAGCAAAACTAAAAAAAAAAGAAGCATTACTCATTGAACAGTAAACTCGTTCTTATTAACATCTCAAAAAACATCAAGTGATTTTGTTCAATTTGGAAAAAGTTATCACGTTCTAAAACCTGTGCGAATATTAATGCGAGTCGTTATAGTATACAGTTGCTCATAAAATTGAGCGAACAGCTTTTAAAACGCAATCACTTTTTTATAACTGGACTTGAATATTTTTTTAGATGATAGCGAAACTAGTCTACCAGACCGTAAATGTTTATTGACGTGACTAATTAATTGAGGATCAATTTATAGCACGTTTGAGATAGTATTACTTAATTTTTCATTGCTTTCTGTTCGATCAATAAAATTATTTGAAAGTAAAGCTTGTTCGATTAGGCTAGCCATTCGATTAGGCGCATCGATACGGAAACTGATATAGATTATCAAAATCGTAAACAATTTAAATGATGTCAGATTGCTTTGAATTGGTAAATATAGCTTCTCGCACAGGGTTTACAGTCAACAAAAATATAGTTTATACTTAACAATAATTACGACTTTGTTTTATAAATTAACGTAAACGTCATAATATAAATTTGTTGGATAACGTAATATTTTTGGAGGCAACGTCCGACAAACAGGTTCCACGAAAATACCCGCGGCACAGCTCGAACGCGATCTCATTTTTTCTATTTTCGAAAGTCGAAAGATTCTATCCCGAGCAGGCGGATAAAAGAAACTCGGTTAAATTACACTCAATGGCGGTGCTTAATGGGTGAAACGATTAATTTCCGCACGCTAAAACGATTCGCTTATTGAATTTACCCGGCTGCCTGTGCGTTTAATGGAGTCGGATTGAGCAGCGAAGAAACCTCGAGTGCTCGATAATTCCTCAGAAATACTTGGCCGAATCGGCAATTAGCGCCCGATATTTTTGCTCTTTTCCTCGTTTATGTTGCTTCCCGGGGTAGCTTCCGCTGGAAAATCACGTCTGGCAGACGCGATCCACGTGGATATTCAGTCTCCCGATAGAACATCGTGATATAACGTTGCCCGATAAATTCTCGCTTCGTTCATTTCTCGATGATTTATTCGACGTTGTTCTCAGCTTTTCGAGAAATCGCAATTTTTCAGACGAATCGAAAGACTTTTTCAGAGAAATTTTGAGAATTTCTTTCAATCGGGTCCGTGGTGGAACAGTGAATTGGTGTGAGAAGAATTCTCCGGAGCACACGGAATTGGACACACGTGTATATTAAATTCTCTCACTACACAAAAGAATATACAGGGTAGTTCACAACTTCGATTCTACATGACTGTTATTATCCATAGTGAAAAATAGTTCGTTGTATCGTTTCGAGAGGAGTACATTTTGATCTTAATAGCATTTTTTAACGTTTTTGTTTATATATATAGATAGATATTTTTTATTGCATCGAGTAATGTATCTTGGTATTCTTTGCAAAAAAGTATTAACATATATATTCCAATAAGCATTGCACGTCTTAAAGACGTCCATATTACGTCCATTTTAGGTCTCAAAGTCGTACGCCCTAAAATGGATGTGTTTAAGACGCCTTATTCTAGTCGTTAAATGGACGTCGAATTTAGGACGTCTTTAATACGTCTTAAAGACGTCCCGAATTCGACGTCAATTTAACATCTGAAACAAGACGTCTTAAAGACGTCCATTTCAGGGCATACGACACTGAGGCATAAAATGGATATAAAATTGACGTCTTTAAAACGTCTTACTCCAGACGTTAAACGGACGTCGAGTTCGGGACGTCTTCAAGCCGTATTAAGGACGGTTAAGTTTGATTTGAGAAATGGGTCACTAGAAAAAAACAAATTCTATGGAACGAAGGAAATTATATTTCGAATTGACGTATAATCTTTTAGGCACGACGCGCCACTATAGTGGCTTGCTCTAGTAGCTCACTCGCTCATCGTTTGAACCAAATAATCGTCTTCATATGCATTGTTTCACACTTCTTTTGTCTTCGCATCGATTTACAACAGTCTACAGGGTGTCCCAAAAATGTCTCGCAATCCGGAAATGGCGGGTTCCTCGGATCATTCGAAGCAACTTCTTCCTTTACAAAAATGTCCTCCGAGGCACCGTTAACGAGTTATCAACGAAAAACAGTGACCAATAAGAATCGAGTACGGCTGACGCGAGGCGGCCCAGCCAACCAGCGCGCGAAGCCCAGTTCCGCTCATTGGCTCGATCGCCTCGCGCCAGCCGAGCTCGTCTCTCATTGGTCACTGTTTTTCGTTAATAACTCGTTAACGGTGCCTCGGAGAAAATTTTTGTAAAGGAAAAAGTTGCTTCAAATGGCCCGAGGAACCCGCCACTTTCGGATTGCGAGACACTTTTGGGACAGTTTTGTATATACTTTGTTATACTTTTGTTATACTTTGTTATACTTTGTTATACTTTGTTATATACTTTTGTATATACAGTATCAGACTCTGTACAGTACACATCAGACCCTGCCGTCCAGAGAAATAGCCTCGCGCAGAAATCAGCCGTACCTAAAAGGTTAAAAATTTACACGAATATTTGTCCGAAGATCAAGAATAACGGACACCTTTCCGGTCCCCTAAATATTGTTCCATCTTCTTCGCCGACGAAACTGGGCCGTCACGGTTTCGACGAGATCGCGGCCGTTGCGACGCGACCGAACGAATCTGCGGCAGCAGCTTTCGCAGAGCGACGAACTTACGATGGGTTCCGACGGAACTGTCCGTCGATAAAGTGTCGGGGGTCGTCGGTTACGGGTGAAGTTCGATGGGTAACGAAGTGTTTTTCTATACGGGACTTGAAACTCCGTCTAAACAAAATCACGGGGGCGGCAACGAACGCGCGCGTGTTAGGAAACACGGCGCCGCCCGCCGCCGCCGCCCGTTTAATGATTCGAAGACCGGCGGCAGACGCGCGACGTTTACAATTGTAATTCTAATTAAAGTTTACGTTTCGCCTCTGATTACCATTCCCGATAGAAGATGCAAATTCCGGGACGTGGCCCCGGAGTTTTCGCGATGGGGTAACGTGAGAAAGAGAGAGAGAGAGAGAGAGAGAGGGAGAGAGAGGCAGCCGGGCCAGTACCTTCGCGGCAGCTTCCGTGCCCGGAACACGGGACGCCGTAGGAATGTATGGGAGAATACAATGTCCGTCGAGGTATTTTGAATCTTGGCCCGAGGCACTTTCGGATCGTTAATCGGACAGTTTTCGAATAACTCGCTGGACGGTATTCACTTGGGCTGTCCGTCTATGATGAGCATCATCGACGATACCTCTATGCCGTAAACTGTAGACGATACTAATTACGCCCACTATTGGAAACTGTCTGGCCATCCCGGGAGTAATGCGATCTTTTTGCAGAACCCACGGCTATACTCCGGCACAGGGAAGATTTGTAATTGCGATGGCCGCATAATCGAGGCTTTCCTATCATACCGGAGGCTTCCGTATCCCGACATTGCGCAGCTTCCAGGCCAAGGGAGTCGCTGCTCGAACGCTGAAGTCACTGAATTTCTTATTCGAGTGACTACATTTTACTTCCTTAAGGACATTACTGGACTGCGGATTTTATGTATTTCTAAAAAAAGAAAATGGACGGGTACAATTGAGTCGTTTATTTTGAAAGTGGCATAAGTCACTTTACCGTAATGAAAAGTGACTTTTTAATGTTTATACGAAATTATTTATACCGAGAAAAATATCAGTATACTGAGATAACAAATGCAAGTAAATCTTCTCGAAAGTTAGCATCCATATTTTGAAACGTGTTAAAACGCAAACCCTTAAATATATCGACTTAAAAACAAAGTGACTTATGCCACTTTCAAAATAAACGGCTCAATTTAAAATGGTCACAGAATTTAAGTACAAGCTCTGGCAGAAAGTTTTATGCAATTCGCAAAGAATATTCGAATTTTTGAGCTATAAAATGTTCTTATATGCAGGTAAGACGAATAGAAAACGTAGGTTATTTATAAGATAGTTATCTAAATAACGTAAATAAGTACAACATAACACGATCTTTCATTTATTGTGAAACAGAAACCACAGAGAGAACAAAATGTTACAGAAAACAAAGTGGAAGGAAGTTCCAGTCAGTGGAAATGTTGGAGAAGAAGTTTCTGATCGAGTTATTAATATTTTGTTAAATTACCACGTGCTCGTATGACACTGGCTACATCCTATAATTTCACACTTTAAAAATAAGTGATATTGTTTATGAGTATTATTATTATAACGTTAAATTATATAACATTACATTACGATATTATTTAATATTACGATATTTAACTTTACAATTAAGGTTTTCGTTTTATATAAACTTTCTTTTTGAAAAGAAAAAGGAATTTTTGTCGAAATAGAGCGCGACAAAATGATAGCACATTTAACTGAAAATGATGTATAGCAATAAATCAACGAATTATATTTAACAGTTAATATTTTGTGGCTTCTTCTTTACACTCGATGACAGTGATTACTCTTCTTGGCAAAGATTTATACAATCTTTTTAAATCATTTTTTGTTGTAATCGTTCCCACTCATCTGGAATATATTTTGTTCATTCGCCAATATCTTGAAATAATTGAAATTGCCATTTGCATGTGCAGCTTGATTAAAATTTCCGCAACAATTTTCAACGATATTAAGGTCAGCTGACCTTGCTGGCCAATCCAGAACGCGATTGTTTTCTCGAGAAAAGTACTATTTTGCTATTATCCTACATACAGGGTGTCCCAAAAGGTAATCGACGTGACAAAAATACAGAATAATTGTTTTCGTTCGAGGCTTAGTTTCTAGAAAAGAATTCAGAATATTAGTAGAATTTAGAAAATTCATTCTGCACCCAAAAAATCACACAACATATAAAAACTGAAGCTATCGTATAACGTATGAGATGTAACCGTGAGTCAATTATTACGCGGGAAATTGAAATGGAAGCGAAAACCGCGCGAACTTAAAATTTCAAGCTTGCAAATTTCAGGTCTCAGCTTCGAGATTCGCTTGGCCCGGTGCTCGAATGGAATCTTTCGACCGTATCCTCGAGCTTAGATCCTGCGTGATGCTCGTGTACAACAATGAACGCGGGTATTAATTAGAATTTCAATCATCGAGCTGGTAATGGCGCGGGCGTCGATGCGTGCACGGACGTTTTCTAAAAAAACGGCGACGGCCGCGCGGTCGAATCCCCGCACCTATCGCGGATCCATCCGAAACGTTAGACCACGAAAATTGCAAACTTGTCCTTGTTTGCCGGCGACGGCGAGCCGCGTAATTAGCTTCGATTGCGGAGGACGCCGACACGGATATCTCAGCCTCGCCGGTGCTCCGAAAAAAACTGTGGATCTGTTCCCGATTAATTTTAAGTGCGCCCGTCCACGAGCACGACTTTAACGAGCGCCATGAATGAAGTCCGATTTCCTGTCTGGAAAACGGCGCACTCCATTTCATTTACTTCATTTTACCGAAATACATATAACCGTAACTAACTGCGATTGCTCTGAAAGCCTCGTTATTTGCACCGCGCGCCGTCTTAGCGTTTTCTTTTTTCTTTCTTTTTTTTTACCAATGATCGCGTTTATTGTGTTCCGCCGACGCTGAATCGTACAATGCCATTCGAACAAGTAGCATTGTTGTCGACGGCCGAAGATTCCAACGCTAATTGATCGAGCGCCGATCATTTTTGCGAACAAAGCGAGATCACTGGGACGCTTCGCGCGATGCAGATTTTTTCTAAATGACGATCGGAGGTTGACCTCGGTTTTTTGACTTTAACCCTTAAATGCATAGAGTCCCAAAAATGAATCAATAACCTTTTGCGCGGATACCCGACAACAGTTTTGATATCGATACATTTGGCTGAATGGCAGTGATTCCTTTGTCCATTGACTTATCAAAAATTAACTAAAATAATGACATTTGACTTCAATATTTGTATCTTTCTGACGTTATACCAATTGGCGCGCATTTTTGATAGCGGGTTCATTTACGTACTTTTGGAAGTGGATTATTTAGAAATATTTTGGTGTATTCGTTAAACAAACAATATTTTCTAAAGGTAAGGCTCTTATTTATTAATTTGCTAGTACTTTTGTCTATATTCCGTAACTATCGTGTGTATGGAGGGCTTATTTCGTGTTGATGCAAAAATGGGACAACATGCACTAATGGTAATAATTACGACATGTATTTAGTACTATGCTTCCTTTATTGGTTTGTTGGTTTTGTTTTGGTGTGGTATGCATGTGGTTTATAATTTTGTTATAGATATGTCATACTAACTAAAGAATTTTTATGTCTATTTTGCATAGTGTACCAAAAATGAATCATTAATATTTTTCAATAAAAACCCTATAAGATATGACTTATAATTTTTTTTAATATTTTTCCCGATTTCCACTCATTTGAAAAATTATAACCCTATTTTTTAAATAAAATTCATTAATTCATGCATTTAAGGGTTAAAGTGCATTTGTATTAGTACACTGATCGCATGTTCATCTGTGATTTTTCTTCTTAAAACACTCAACCATGTTTTCTATCATACTTTCTTTTTTTTTTTTATTTTATGTGATTTTCTGTGAATTACTGAGACTTACAAGCTGAATTATTAAAATTTTTTTTATGGAATTTCGTTAGATGTAAAAGTTGCAAAAACACCGATATTCTACTTTTTAACTGTACTGTAATTTTTAACTGTAATTATTTAACTGTAAAAAAATTAACTGTAATTTTTGCAATGACTTGTTCACCGATTATCTAGCAAACTAGCACTTCTAACAATTCAAACAAATTCAAGTCTTTTGATTCAATTTTAAAAAAGTTGTTTCATTCTAAGAGGTATTTAATTACTTTCTTGGGTCACACTGTCCAACTAAGATAATTACATCGGACATTAAATCACATGCTGCAGAAGCAAGAATAAAAATAAATTCTATGTTCGATCGATATCGAATACAGATAACACGTTGAATTGAGTTTATATAAACATTATCAGCAATAAAACAAAATTACATATTATGCAATGTTACATATTACAATACTTACACAATACTTACACATCATGAGGCTTCTAATTCGACGAAGTCGCGCTTATCGTCATTTCCTGTCACTCCAGTTTGCAATCATTTTCATTTGAATATCGCCTCTCATTTCGCCGAAATGTTATTAGCGAGTGAATTATAACTGACGCGGCAGCTTCCACTTGTACCTGAAAATTTCAGAATCACGGATTTAAGAATTCGCTGTGTGCAAACCGGCATCCACTGCACTTCGGATACGATTCACAATTTTCGCAACTCATTCGCGCAAACGAGGCTACAATGTTGAGAATGAGAAAGGCGTGAAAGATTAATTGGACCTTAGCCGAAGGTAACATAGTAGAGGGCATGATTCATTTGTGGACGAATTCGCGAAAAGCTTAAAGGGTGGTCTGCTAACTTTGCATATCTCGGCCTGCGCCGAGTCCACGCCGATGGGATAACATCAACCACTTTTTTCTATGTACTTTTTTGTTCTAGACCTTTTCCATGTTACAACGATGATTAACAAGACCAGCGAAGCTAAATATCTTTTTTGGCTGTTCTAATAGTTTACGTTTATTACTCACATATATGCAAAGAAATACATGAAGTAGAACCTCCATTATTCGACGATCTAGATTTCGTGCGTTCTGTTAGCTTGGCCAAGAAATTTGTGCGGCTTTTAACAAGAAAATGCAAAGCTTCCTTTATACAAAGAATGCAGTAATTTCTCCCAGAAATTTTCGGAGATCGGAACATTGATAAGAATATATAGTAATGCTAGAATAAAAACGATGACTTAACTTTTTTTATTTCTCATTTCTTGCCACGATTCGAAGGCAATTCGGAAGCCACGTGACACGATTCGAAGACAATTTGGAGGCCACATGACACGATTCGAAGGCAATTCAGAGGCCACATGACAAGATTCGAAGGCATTTCGGAGGCCACGTGACACGATTCGAAGGCAATTTGAAGGCCACATGACAAGATTCGAAGGCAATTCGGAGGCCACGTGACACGATTCGAAGTCAATTCGGAGGTCACATACCACGATTCGAAGGTAATTAGGAGGCCACATGTCACGATTCGAAGGCAATTCGAAGGCCACGTGACACGATTCGAAGGCAATTCGGAGGCCACATGACAAGATTCGAAGGCAATTCGGAGGCCACATGACAAGATTCGAAGGCAATTCGGAGGCCACGTGACACGATTCGAAGGCAATTTGAAGGCCACATGACACGATTCGAAGTAAATTCGGAGGTCACATATCACGATTCGAAGGTAATTAGGGGGCCACATGTCACGATTCGAAGTCAATTCGGAGGTCACATACCACGATTCGAAGACAATTTGGAGGCCACATGACACGATTCGAAGGCAATTCGGAGGCCACGTGACACGATTCGAAGACAATTTGGAGGCCACATGACACGATTCGAAGGCAATTCGGAGGCCACGTGACACGATTCGAAGACAATTCGGAGGCCACGTGACACGATTCGAAGACAATTTGGAGGCCACATGACACGATTCGAAGGCAATTCGGAGGCCACATGACGCGATTTAAAAATAATGTAACATAATGTGCCGGAAATCATGATAAAACTTTATATTGCTTTAAGAAATTCGAGTCAAGGTTTCAACTGCTATTATATTTACATTATAACCTGCACGAGTACGTATAATTTATTTCAAGATTTGCAACACTAACAACTAGACTGTGAATTGTTATGCAAAACAGAAATTGTCTACCTAAATTGCAACAAACAATCGTAAAATCAAAGCGTCTTTCCTTCCATAACAGGTGTCCTATAGATTGAAAATAATGCAACATCATTCCTGAACTTTTTTAATCTCCCCAACGATTTATGTTCTATCTCTTTTTTCGTCACAGCGTTTTCGTCACAAATGCGTGAAATCGTAGCGGCGCTTAAATCCGGCTTTTTAAAACGGATTAAATTTAAAAACCGGAAATGATCGCAGATTTGCTGTGACACCGAGGCTGTTACGCTTTAAACGTATAAAAAGCGCTAGTTGTACGTTAAAAAAAAACATGAATTCGTTGAAGAAGAACAGCTTGATACCACTCTTGAGACACGCTGTACTTCTACTTTAAACATATAAAAAGCGATAGTTGTACGTTAAAAAAAAAACATGAATTCGTTGAAGAAGAACAGCTTGATACCACTTTTGGGACACGCTGTACTTCTACCGCAGACATAAGTCCTTCCCAGTCTCGTGACACTAATGGCGAGGCCAGTTCGGGGAGATAGGATCTTCTTTGGGTCTCTTGGTCTTCTTCCTTGCTTCTTCGGCAACCTGCGTGACAGCAAACTGACTCACGCACTCACGCATGCAACAGACGAATCGTTACCACGGACCTAGCGTTCCGCTCCTTTCTCTGCAATATGAGGGACCGTTTGATCCTTCCGCCCTGGATCGTTAAACATTTTTTCTGCGGAGAATATTTTAAATTGTCTCGCGGGGCCTAAATTGTATCGTTCAAAACGTTCCGTTCATGGCAGAAACGATTTTGTGGATTGTTTGATTATGTTCTATAATTCTGTAAATATTATATCTTGATGAAACGTGAAACGTTCATTGCCTACGACACTGCGAGGTTCAAGAGTTGCCTAGTTTCATTCAAAAATATAACGGTGACCTTGTTTTTCTTTTTTTATCGAAAATCAATTCGTTCTTAAATTTAAACGATTGAAATTTCTTGTTAAGGTTAAAAATTCATTAACTTCGACGCGAAACATCTTTTTGTCGGAAAATCGGGACTAATTTGTGTCTCGCTCTGTATAACGAATTACGCTAAATTATTTAATGCGGAATATTTCACGTTTTTATTGTGTTATACTTATTTATATATTGATATATATTTATTATATTACATTTATTATACTATACATATATATTTATTATATTACGTTTATCATACTATACATATATATTTTATATATATTTATTATACTATATTTATATATATTTTATATATAATTATTGTATTTATTATACTATATTTATGTATATTTTATATATAATTATTATATTTATTATACTATATTTATATATATTTTATATATAATTATTATATTTATTATACTATATTTATGTATATTTTATATATAATTATTATATTTATTATACTATATTTATGTATGTCTTATATATATTTATTATATTTATTATACTATATTTATATATATATTCTATATATATTTATTATATTATATTTATTATACTATATTACAGCAACTGAAGCACAGTAATTAGATCAGTGTACAGAAACTTGCACAAAGTACACTAGATCAGTATACAGAAATTGACGGTAAATAAATAAGGCTCAGTAACTGGCACACAGTAATTAGCTTCTCATATTTCCAAGGGTTCAAAAACCGTTCCGTATATTCAGTTAAATATTTCATGTTCAATTACGAGAAAATTCGTACTCGTACGAAAGACAGATAAAAGAACTGTTCAATTCGTCGAGAAGTTCGAACGTCGCTCTAAAATCGGCCCAGTAATTGTCGCGCTTATGCAATATCAACGATCGCAGCTCTCCTGTAGGAAAACTTGTCGTACAAAGGCGCGAGAGCTCTCTCTCTCTCTCTCTCTCTCTCTCTCTCTCTCTCCGGCTGCCGATGCAGCCACGTGTTTCCGTTTGCATCCAGCCCGAAACGGACGAATTAACGTAACGCGGGGGGGGGGAGGGGGGATCCGTGCTGATAAATCAAAATAAGCAAACGGGGGAAGTCCTGCGACGTGTCATCGTGTTGTAAACGATGTCCATTCGGTGTTACGTTTCTAGTTTATAACGGACGCGCGACGATCCGGCCGTAATAAAATATGGCCGGTCCCGCGCGGACGCGAGAAAATATTTTCGCCCGGATATTGGCGGAAAATATTAAACTTCGCAATGGAACTTGTTAGAGAGGACGACGGATCCGGGCGCGCGCGCGCACGCTCGATTAAGTCTGATCCGATTTCGGCTTCTCCTGTCAGCCGATTACTCCAGTTGATAAAATCATTACACCCGGTTCTAACGTCCTACGAAATTCGACCCAACAGCGCAGAACTCGTTGATCTCTATCTTCTAATCGGCTTTCCGGTTTTCCTGTTTTCCGTTCCCCTTTTTTACTGCTTTCGAGTCCGCTCGGATACCTGGCCGCTCGGCGTACTCCGCGATATGTATATGTATATATGTATATAGAGTAATACTTAGCACGTTCGTTTCTCTTTTAACATTTTCGACGTTCGCTATTTAAAAAAAAAAACGTGCACTGGATATCCGCGTCGTATGGTGCGAATTAATCCGTTGCATTGATTATTATCATATTTACGTGTAATATTCAGCGATAGGTAGAGTATATACTTTAATTATGAATCTTGAATTAAAATATAATAATTATAATATAATGATATACACAGTATAATAATAATAATATATATACTATAATAAAAATATATATAATACATATAATGCAATAATATGTATAATACATATAATATAATAATAATAATATAGATAATATATATAATATAATAATAATATTTATAATACATATAATATAATATTATTATATGTATATAATACAAATAATATAATAATAATATATGTAATATAATACATATAATGCATATAATAATATAATAATAATATGTATAACATATATAATACACTAATAATATTTATATAACATATATAATAATAACTATATAATAACTTAATTGAATTAAAACATAAATAACTTAGAATCTCTTGAATGGTTGCACTTCAAATTGCATTGTATAAATCGTACATGCTTAATGGAGGTTATCCGAGTTGCGCAACAAGCAATATTATTGTTAAAAATCTCTGGACCAAGTCCGATTGTACGATGCCTCGTTGCCGATAAAAATCAAGCTTGAAAATCTGCTTCGTTCGAATTCATATTTTCAGGAAAATACGACCCACCGTGGTCAAGAGTATAATATAAAATTCATTCTGATTATAAACGACACCCACGCGATGTTTCAAAATTATAGGATCCCAGGAAGAACAGCGGAATGATAGTCTGTCAAGAATATTTTATCGCTCGGATCAATTACGGTGCCTCGAAATTGATACGTTCTTTTTCCTGCATGGCAGAAGTCGCGGAACATTGTTCACAATTAGGCTAATCGTTATACATTACACGGCGGCGTATAGATACGCAATGAAACAATGAGAAATTATTCTTTCACGACGAAATTTTGATCGCGGATTTACGGCGACTCGCGTTAATATCTCGACGGCTCTTGGAATCAAATAATGTTTTGCGAAACTGGAGCGAATGACTCGAATTTTTGAAGATTAATTTTCTGTACAATAATTGAAATAATTCTTCTCAATTTCACTGTTACATATTTGGGCTGGCAAACACAAAAAAGGATATAAAAATTCTCGCTTTTTTAATTTTTCTATGCGAGCTTATTATTCTATAATAATATTATTCTATAATATTTTTCTATGCGAGAGCTTATTATTCTATAATAATATTATTCTATAATATAATATTTTTCTATGCGAGCTTATTATTCTATAATAATATTATTCTATAATATAATATTTTTCTATGCGAGCTTATTATTCTATAATATTTTTCTATGCAAGCTTATTATTCTATAATAATATTATTCTAAAATATTTTTCTATGCGAACTTATTATTCTATAATATCTTTTTATGCGAGCTTATTATTCTATAATATTTTTCTATGCGAGCTTATTATTCTATAATAATATTATTCTATAATATTTTTCTATGCAAGCTTATTATTCTATAATATTTTTCTATGCGAGTTTATTGTTCTATAATATTTTTCTATGCGAGCTTATTATTCTATAATAATATTATTCTATAATATTATTCTATGCGTGCTTATATTACAGCGAATTATCACAAATTTATTACACAAATCAGCTTATTAATTAGCTTATTATAAATTTGAAAAAATACGTGTTCTAGCTGTCGGTGACTTCGCACGCAAATGTAATCGAAATCGTAACGTGTGTCAATCAACGTGTACCCTATATATTTTCGTGAAACTCGTTTCCCGGTAATTGTGTACACCGATGCCCCCCACCCGCCACCACCACCCCCTCCACCTGCGCGCGTTTACATTAAACATTTATTTAAGTAGAATTGCAAAGCAGCGGAGTTATTGGCCAGCGACAAGGTTAATTAATTTTTACCACTCGCTCCGGTAATAAACGTGTTGATATTAATTACGCAAACGGTACACTTTCGAGCGGCTCCCTCCATTACGGGCACGCAAAGAGAAATCAAATAGCAAATAACATTACACGGACGCGCGTGTAATCGAAACGTATCGCGTATCGATATCTACTCTTCGCGTTTGTGTAGCAGAGGCCCCGATAAATTTCTCGTAATATTTTCATCGACACATTAATTGTGATCGTAGAGAGTGTATCGAGCGTATGCATGTGTGCATTTGTATATGCGTGTATGTGCACGTGTGCACTGTATAGGATATCGTAGCAGCGTCGATTGGCTCAACCGCGGAGCTTTGTGTGGCGCGCCAATTAATTAGTAAACATCCGTCTTACTCGCCGCGGAAATTACTTTATCCGCGCGAAACCGGATGGTATAATTAACGAACAGAGAGACGGTCGAAATAGTTTTTGTTCGCAGAGACACCGGCGCGGCGGCTCGATATGGAAAAGTTCTCTCTGCCAATCGGCTCCCGCACTAATGGGCCAGCAGATATGATCGGACAGTAATTGAAATAAACCACTTCATCGGCCTGTTTCGAGACACTGCCGGATTTATAACAGTCAATTAATCGGACAATTAACGTCCCCGGGGTGAACGACACCGAAGGTTTCGTTAATCGCACAAACGACACGGAAAAATAAATGCTATTTCAAGTGCCGGGGCTATGTCTGCTGCGCCCGATGATACAGTATATGTATGTATGTATGTATAATAGAAATACCGTGTCCGAAGTAAAAGCTGAAAACGGATTGATCGAATACATATTGCACGAGCCAATTAACGAGCCGTGCAAAATTTATTCGCGGAA
This sequence comes from Megalopta genalis, assembly GCF_051020955.1. Lineage (NCBI taxonomy): Eukaryota > Metazoa > Arthropoda > Insecta > Hymenoptera > Halictidae > Megalopta > Megalopta genalis. The sequence goes on along the minus strand of NC_135018.1, from coordinate 19,363,096 downwards.
TATTATAAATACTGTTCGCGAAGCCGGAATTCAGTGTTATTCGAATTGTTCCGAAACAATGTTTATCTAATGTAATTGCACGAATGAATTCTTTCTCGATCGGATATTTTATTCGAATAACGATCGTTCATTTGTTCCTAACGAATCGTCGATTCGTCTGAATAATTCGTACAGCAATGCGAATAATTGTTAACTGTTCTTTATTCGTACGTAATTTTATAAACATACGCAGATGCGAATGCATTTCGTCACGCACGTGCATTCAGAATTGCTTCGATTTTTTTATTATTATTTTATTATTATTATCCTCTTTATTATTATTATTTTATTATTATTATTCTCTTTATTATTATTATTTTATTATTATTATCCTCTTTATTATTATTATTTTATTATTATTATTCTCTTTATTATTATTATTTTATTATTATTATCCTCTTTATTATTATTATTTTATTATTATTATCCTCTTTATTATTATTATTTTATTATTATTATTCTCTTTATTATTATTATTTTATTATTATTATTTTATTATTATTATTCTCTTTATTATTATTATTTTATTATTATTATTCTTTTTACTATTATTACTCTTCGTTTCAGAATAGAAAAAGTGAATTGTAAAAATTAACAGCGAGGAGATTGATCAATAAGTGATGAAATAAATTAGAAAATGAATTATTCGAATCACGGATGTCTTCTTATTCGAATGAAATCGGATAAATGATAATCGTTTTGAAATTTAAACAATTTTTGTCAGATCATCGGATGGAGCTGAAAGATCGTGTGGACCAATTTGTGACTCACCCTGTATACGAAATTAGCTCTCGCGGAAAAGCGATGTTGTATCTACCCTCCCTTCCCCCTAGGTAATTAATGCAAACGCGGGAGGACGCGATTCGAAAATAAATCTAAACAAATGATGTGATTTCTCGCAGTACGATGCATTTCGCGTAAAAAGAACGGCTTCGATCCGCGAAGTTTACGGACGTCGATATGTCGAATTTCGAAAGGCTGGCCGCCTAATCGGCCCGTAATCGGCTAATGGGCTCATCGGCCCATAAATCCGGTCGGTTCGCCGCTAAAGGGAAATATTAAACACGGTGGAAAGGGCGCGAAGGAGATCCGAGAAACGATTTTCGAAATATATGATATTTTCAGATGCTCGAGTGCCGGTTGCATTTGTGTCAGCCAGCGATCCCTTCGTTCTCATGGCGATGCACACGCATGTACGTATGTATGTAATACATAGACGTCGCCGGGCCCGCGTACATAGTACGAGCGAATGAACAGTTACATGCTCCTCGAAGCATTCGGATCTACTCGAGGGAATCAAGATTTTACGACTGCGTGCCTCCTGGATAGATCTTTTTGTGCGTGGTTTCCGCACGGCAGTTTCACGCAAAAGGCCACGCGGTATCATCTGCAAGATGCTATCACTTGCGCTCGCGAACGCGAACTGTCTGACGACAGAGCGGCGCGGTACCAGGAAAGGGAGAATTCTCGTTTATTGCAGATAACTGGATGGATAGGCGGGCTGCTCTCTGAATTTAGTCGAATATCAAACGTCTGAATTATCGCGGCCGTCTTATTCGCTGACTCCTCTCGTCGTCGAACCAAAAATTCGCGGTGGACCGCGCCGATAACATCCGACAAAGTCAAACTTTCTGATTTCCTGTAGCCGCCGTGAAATTCTCGTGGAGCCTCGCCCTCGAGAAAAGGATCCAAAAGCATCCGAAAATCGAATTGCTCCATCGCGCTCAGTTTTCGAAAAAGTCGAGTTTCTGTAAAAACAGCAGAATTCGCGACGAAAATAAGGTATTGCGTGAAAAGTGAAAATGTTAGGAGGTTCTAATCGGTCTTGAAAGATAGAGGAGAGTTTTCCGGATATAGTGGTATACAATTTATTAATTGTTCTTGGTCCTGAGGAACTGTAAATTAACACATTGACGGCCGAGCCGAAGACATCTCGAAATTTCGTAGAATTAAATTCAGTTAGAATTCGATTGAATTAAACATGCGAAGCGGAGTTATATGAGATCGATTACTATTTCAACGTTCTTACATCTTGCGAATCTTAATTGAATTAAGAAATTTTTATGGATTTTAAGGGATGGAAGTGAAATTTTAAATAATTTCGTCGCCCGTAGTTTCTTCGCGATGTTTCTGTGTTTTTGCGAAAAGTTCTTTTGTCCAGCACGAAAACTCTATCCATCGGATTTTGTAGACATTTCTGAGGAAGAAAGGGTCTGGTGGAAGTGTCGGAACGGTTTACATTTTGAGCAGGCCCATTGGATCTCTCCATCGGTGTTGATTAAGCATAATTAGTAAAGTTATCAATGACAGCATGAATTGGATAATTTTGTAGAAAAAATTCTGAGGATAAAAAGGAGAACAGAATTTGGAGCACCAACAGTTTACACGCTTACATACATTTACACTGTTGGATGTGTGCAAAAAAGGTTTTACAAGTTAATTGTTATAGACGGCAGTTAAATTAGCAAAGCAAAAAGCATTCCTGCTTTTAATCAATTCGATAACATGTAATTGTATTCTCTGGAGTTCTAGCGCCTTTACAGTTTTGCATTTTATCTGTTCCATTTTATTACAAATTCATGGAATCCGTGGCTTATCACTGGCTCTAAAAATATAACAGAGGAAGATTTGTCTGATTTACTAGCTATTATTGCTAGCTACATTTCAGCCTGTACGAATTTTTGTTGACTGAATTACTTGACAAATGCGATTAATTTTTCGTTTAAATTAAGAGAGCTTATTATATAGTATAATTAACATTACATCATATAGTATATATACTACTATATATACTATATACTACTAATATACTATACTATATACTATATACTACTAATATACTACTATATATACTACTACTATATAATAGTAAATATACTATTTGTATATATTCTATAATATACTATATATACTACTACTATATAATAGTAAATATACTATTTGTATATATTCTATAATATACTATATATAATATACTATACTATACTACATACTATATGATATATAATAGTATATCATATTATATATCATATAGTATATAGTATAGTATATGATATATAATAGTATATTATATGTATATCAAACAGTATATATACTATATTTGTTTTAATATTATACTATATGATATAATGATAATTATACTATATAATGAGCTTTCTTATTTATATATCATATAGTATAATTATCAACTATTACGATAGGATAATAGTTTTCTAAAGTGAGAAATAAATTCTCTCATATCATTGAAAATTGTAATTTTACAAACGACACTTGAACATTTTACACCGACACTTTAATAATCAGCTAGTGCAAAAAGTGCAAAAGGTACACGGAAAATTAAACTTTTATTACAAAATCAAGTGGAAACGGAATATTGGGATCGCTCATCACCCCATTCTACCAATCGAGGGCTAAACTTTTCAATCGGTAAAATTAATTACCTTATATCGTACCGACATGTTAATTTACCGACGCTGGAAATGTACGTGGCTCCGTAATTTCTACTTCGAAATAATTTGTAAAAAAAAGGAAGAAAGAAAGAAAAAGGTTCCACAAAACCAAGTAACTTGCTACACCGCCGTACACATAGTTTGCATTTCTGTCAGAGGGACGCAAGATCGTCGTAGGATTTTAATTTAGTCTCTCAGAACGTCGAAACGAGGTATAAAACATTTTCTGAGAACTTTCATGTTCTCCGCGGGCATAGTTCTTATGGCGACGTACATGGGAAAGCAGTTTTCCGGCGGCGTTTGCTTTATTTTCAGCGTTTTGTCGTCGCGAGTGTCTTAAAACGTCTATAAATGAAAATTTCACGTATTTGCATAGATATGGCGTCTACGGTTGCATGTAAGCGTACGTTTCTCCGTGTGCATGCGCTCGATCAGCCGCGTTTTTCCTTCTCTTTCGGCGTATCAAAGGGATCAGAGTTTTATGACATTGGTCTATCCGGAGATATTTTATATTCCATACAGATTTCTCAAGAAAATGTCGACGAGCCGGTATGCCAACCCTGTTACAACCCTTCTCGTACTTCGGGAACAAACCGGTCGTCCTGTCAAATGTTACATTATCGGCCAACGGATTTTATGCACATACTTTCTGATTGAAAGAAGTTGATTCAATTTCAGAAGAGCAACGAAGGTATTGCAGATATTGCACTTTTATCGTTCGGAAGTACGCGTGCGTGTAAAAAAATATCGATAGGGGCGCAACGAATCGATATGAACCGATTTTTCTCTGTCATAATTGCCGGGCAAATCTTCGCTATGACTTCGGCTGCGCGCATATTTTATGTTCAAAAAGGCTCTTATTTCGAATACATTTTCTGATTGAAAGAAGTTGTTTCAATTTAAGAAGAGCAACGAAGATATTGCAGATATTGCACTTTTATCGTTCGGAAGTACACGTGCGTATAAAAAAATATCGATATGGGCGCAACGAATCGATATGAACCGATTTTTCCCTGTCATAATTGCCGGGCAAATCTTCGCTATGACTTCGATGAGCGCATATTTTACGTTCAAAAAAGGCTCTTATTTCGAATATATTTTCTGATTGAAAGAAGTTGTTTCAATTTAAGGAGAGCAACGAAGATATTGCAGATATTGCACTTTTATCGTTCGAAAGTACGCGTGCGTGTAAAAAATATCGATAGGGGCGCAACGAATCGATATGAACCGATTTTTCCCTGTCATAATTGCCGGGCAAATCTTCGCTATGACTTCGATGAGCGCATATTTTACGTTCAAAAAGGCTCTTATTTCAAATATATTTTCTGACTGAAATAAGTTGATTCAATTTAAGGAGAGCAACGAAGATATTGCAGATATTGCACTTTTATCGTTCGGAAGTACGCGTGCGTGTAAAAAATATCGATAGGGGCACAACGAATCGATATGAACCGATTTTTTCCTGTCATAATTGCCGGGCAAATCTTCGCTATGACTTCGGCTGCGCGCATATTTTACGTTCAAAAAGGCTCTTATTTCGAATATATTTTCTGACTGAAATAAGTTGATTCAATTTAAGGAGAGCAACGAAGGTATTGCAGATATTGCACTTTTATCGTTCGGAAGTACGCGTGCGTGTAAAAAATATCGATAGGGGCGCAACGAATCGATATGAACCGATTTTTCCCTGTCATAATTGCCGGGCAAATCTTCGCTATGACTTCGGCTGCGTGCATATTTTATGTTCAAAAAAGGCTCTTATTTCGAATATATATTTTTGAGTATTTTTCGGTTCAATTATGCTATCTGATATTAGGCGAAATAAACGAAATCATATGAAAAGAAAACTGAACAATATTAATTGCGAAATCGTTGCGCACTAAACCTACTTTATCGGTCAAAATGACCGGTTTAATATTTTTTGTTTCAATGTTGTTGCAATTATAAATAAATATCTTAATCCAAGTATACATTGCAATAAAAATGGCGAGTGATTTATATAAATAGTCTTGTCATCGTTACAAAGCGACACGCGTTGCTTAACTATAGAGCTTTGTTAGGTTTACTGTTAATTTATATTTACTATTTAATTACATAATAATCGTAGCAATTATAATAATCGTAGAAATTGTATTAATATTATTCCCTTTTATTAAAATATACATATCATATCTATTCAGAAATATCAGTGTCCCTTTAAAAACCGTATCAAATTTATGAAAGGTACGAAATACATTTTTTAAAAAATCGAAAATAAATTACACACAAATGAAAAAAGCAGCTCGATCATGCCACATACATTTACAATCAAATGGTCGACCTTCCCAATGAAACCGAGCAGAAGCAGAATAGTCTTACAATTTTTTCAATTTATTAAATAACAAATTTATCAACCCATTTATTAATCGAGAAAATATATTTACTTGTTTCTTGAACCCTATCCTTAACCCCATCTTCTTAAAGAAAGCGGCTGCATTTGACCCTGAGCGCGCAACGAGCGACAATTAACAAGCACCCTATTTCTAATTAAACAACAATCTAAACTTCGAGAGCCGAACGATCTTCGCGCGAAGATAATTCTGTCAAAACGTTAATCACCGGGCAAAATTAAAGGCTTGATACCGTTCACAATCGGACGGCCGATGCACTTATCGGAGGAACTCGTAAAGTCTGAAATAATACAAACTGTCTGCGCCGCTGATAATCCTTAATGCTAATAGCTGGCCCGATGCGTTACGCTCGCGGATAAAAAGCTCGGCTTATGCAAGAAAACGATAAAACCGAGCACTGTTTGGTCAGAAATAGGCGCGCGATAACGCGCAAAAAAGGACCGGCAAGAAAGGCTCGTGCACGATTAAATGATCATGTAACTGTTACTAAACGGCGGGCGCAGGTAGCCGTCCGACGAAACAAAATGAAAACAGAAAAAGAACGAAGACGAAGAAGAAGAAGAAGAAAAAAGAACAACGGTAGAAAATCCGCGAAAGACGGAAAGAGATCGTGGCAAGGAATGTAGAAGGACGAGCGCCCGTCGGGGAAAGAAGCTACGGGAGATACCAGTGATTTATAGGCCATCTTATCCGTAATATTCAAGTAGCCGCCGCGAGTGCGCCGCTAATTAACATCGAAAACGCTCTACCATGCCGGGGAAAGACAATCAAACATATGTTAATAGTTCGCATTACTTGGCAGTATTGCGGCGGGGCTTAATAAGCGAAGAAATCATCTGCGTGCCGTGTAATGGACTAATTACAGTATCGTGATGTTTCTTGTAAATCGTACGGAGTCAGCGAACTCGCGCGCGAGAGTGCTTTCTTTTCATCTGCTGCCGGGCGAAAGAAGAATCGTGGATCCCGGGTGAACGATGGTACACTTTGCCGATGACTAACGTATTCAGCAGCCGGAATTAACCGGTGATCTAATTACGGACGGAAGTGCGTATCAATGCTTATATACGCCGTTGCATAATCAACGTTTCAGCCGCCGATGTACCGCCGCGGCACGAAAAAAAGAGTTCTAGGCCTTTTCTTTTTAATCGTTCCTGCAGAATTACTACTCGCTGGACTGGTTATAATCGGCCGCATTTTTCGCGCAATGTTTTTCTTCGCCGACTTCGATTCGGCCGACTCGACAATTCCATCGCGGCATTTTCTACGGCAACAACAAATTATACCGAGCTGATCATTGGCTCATCGTCAGATCTTTACGCGAAATACAAATTTTAGAAAGACGACACATTTTAGGAAGACGATAAATTTGAGAAAATAGCAGAGAAATTTATTTTTCTTTCACTGGTTATTTCAATATAATAATACTTTTGTAACGCAAGCAGTCTCGTTGTAACGTTTCTGATCGAAGGTTGTAATCGAGGAAAAATGCCAAAATCGGTTAAACAATATGCCACGATGAAGAAATGGATATCTGAAGTTGCAGATACGCACTCTATCATCGAAGAAAATATTTGCGACGTAACAGAGGAATTGATTTTTCTTCCAATGATATGTCAAGGGGTTAAAAGTGACATTGCGATAGTTCTTGATTATTACGAAATACCGCATGGAAAGTAACTTTTAATAGCACGCGATGGAGATCAATATAATTAAGAATTTAAAAAAGGCGAACTATTCGTTGCGAAACATTGCCTATATAGTAGGAAAATTATGTTGTGTAGTTCATAACTGTTTAGAAAAATCAACATAATTAAGAGTAATTAAGAATTTAAAGAAGGCGAACTATTCGCTGCGAAACATTGCCTATATAGTAGGAAAATTATGTTGTGTAGTTCATAACTGTTTAGAAAAATCAACATAATTAAGAGTAATTAAGAATTTAAAGAAGGCAAACTATTCGATGCGGAAAATTGCCCATATATTAGGGAAAAGTTATTGGACAGTTCATAACTATTTAGAAAATCATATCTTCGTAATTAACAATTTAAAGAAGGCAAACTATTCGGTGTGGAAAATTGCTCATATATTAGGGAAAAGTTATTGGACAGTTCATAACTATTTAGAAAATCATATCAACGTAATTAACAATTTAAAGAAGGCAAACTATTCGGTGTGGAAAATTGCCCATATATTAGGGAAAAGTTATTGGACAGTTCATAACTATTTAGAAAATCATATCAACGTAATTAACAATTTAAAGAAGGCAAACTATCCAGTGTAGAAAATTGCCCATATATTAGGAAGAAGTCGTTGTATAATTCACAATTATTTAAAAAATAAATCTTTCTCTTGTGTGCGACCAAGGTAAAAATATTTCAACCAAAAACTACAATTACAATAAATTCTCCCTAATCGACCCTCAGATTTTCGCAATTGAGATTGCAGATTTTCCCAAAATGGACAATTTGGTAAAAGGAGAACTATATCGACGACTAAAAATATTTCAACCAAGATCTACAATTACAATAAATTCTCCCTAATTGGCCCTCAGATTTTCGCAATTGAGATTGCAGATTTTCCCAAAATGGACAATTTGGTAAAAGGAGAACTATATCGACGACTAAAAATATTTCAACCAAGAACTACAATTACAATAAATTCTCCCTAATCGACCCTCAGATTTTCGCAATTGAGATTGCAGATTTTCCCAAAATGGGCAATTTGGTAAAAGGAGACTATATCGACGACTAAAAATATTTCAACTAGGAACTACAATTACAATAAATTCTCCCTAATTGACCCTCAGATTTTCGCAATTGAGATTGCAGATTTTCCCAAAATGGACAATTTGGTAAAAGGAGACTATATCGACGACTAAAAATATTTCAACCAAGATCTACAATTACAATAAATTCTCCCTAATCGACCCTCAGATTTTCGCAACTGAGATTGCAGATTTTCCCAAAATGAACAATTTGGTAAAAAGGAGACTATATCGACGCCTATAAAAACGAGCCCCTAGCCTCGAATAATCGTACCACTCCTCCCCAAATTGTCCATTTTTCTCTACAAACTGATGAAGAATTGGAGAGAATTCACTGTGCAGCGTGCCGCATCTCCATTGTCGCGCGCGAAGAAGGTCGCGAACACGGCTTTGTCGAGGACGGCGGCGATGATCATTAGAACAGGTGTTACGAAACCGATCGTCAAACCGATTGCGGCCAATCAGCCGCATCTGCGCTCGTCAGCTCCGCAAGGGAAAGACGGATTCAGCTCGGTGTTTACGTCCGGCTGATTTTTCAGTGCGTAACTCTCGCGGCGCGATCTCAAAGGAAGTCACGGTTTACGTTGCGTCTGACCACCCTCGCGACTGTCATTATCTCGATGGTAACAGAGAAATTCTCCGGGACGACGAGGCGACGTCCACGGGGGAGGAGAACGAAAGAGCCGCGTCGGCGGTGGCGGCACGGAGGAATACGGGCCGTGGCGGGACAGGGACGACGGATGAACGCGAACGAGGGAGACGTTGCGAGCGAGAGTAAACAAGAGGCATGAAAGAGGAGAGAGAGAAAGGGCGCAGGAAGAAACGCGGAAAGAGAAAGACACGGTCCGCGGAGGCGGTAGAGAAAGAGAAGTTATGGAGAGGCGAGCCCCCGCTGGTGGTAATGATAGCCTAATTGCGGACTCCTCCGGTGACCGAGCTACCTAGGTGCCTCTGTTGTTCAACTTATTCGAATCGAACGGCGCGAGCGCCGCCGTTTCACTTGCTCGCGTTTGACAATCCAATTGTCCCGGCACGGCCCACGGTACAGCAATGTTTTTACTAAATTGACGCATCGGATTGTCCACAAAAATGGACAATTTGGGAAGAGGAGCCTTGCGAATTCGAGCCTCGCGACTCGTTTTTGTGGTTACCGATTCTCAACAATTATAAAAACGAGGCGCAAGGCTCGAATAATCGTATCTCCTCTTCTCAAATTGTCCATTTTTCGGCACGATCTTAGGGTCAATTAGAGAGACATTACTGTAATACGAGGAATGGACAGAAATGAAAAAAATTAATATTTTCTTTTTATAACGTTATCGTGAGCTAGAGTCTTCGTTCATATAGAAACAATTTAAAACAAAATGGAAAAGTAACCCTTGACAGCCATGAAACACGTTAGTATGGACAACTATACATACATTGCCTTTGTTTTTTGAAGCATTTGCCTGTTATAATACTTTGCAGTGCTTCTAACATCGAGTTATGCTAAGTACACGACAATAAATATGAATTAATATGAATAAATATGAATCAATATTCAATAAATATTTATTGAATAAATATGAATCAATATTCAATAAATATTTATTGAATAAATATGAATCAATATTCAATAAATATTTATTGAATAAATATGAATCAATATTCAATAAATATGTATTGAATAAATATGAATCAATATTCAATAAATATTTATTGAATAAATATGAATAAATATGAATCAATATCCAATAAATATTTATTGAATGAATATGAATAAATATGAATCAATATCCAATAAAAATATTTATTGAATAAATATGAATCAACATTCAATAAATATTTATTGAATAAATATGCATCGAAGTTACATAATTTCTTGTTATTTATTAACCTGTTACACTGAAATATTTGCTTTGCTTGTTTATGTATGTTAGTATGTGTGTTACTCGACGACATCTAGTAATGCTCAATAAAAAATATTTCGAATAAAAATCAGTTGGCGCACCGTACCTAAAAAATTACGATACTAAATATTGGTAAAAGATTATTGTATTCTATAAGAAAACAAAATCGTTGCAATTAGTATCTGTGCTATATATATATTATTTATGTGCAAATAGATTCGTCTTCGTATTCCCTTTAAAAAATTTCGAATAAAAATCAGTCGATGCAGAGTTACTATAAAAAATTACAATATTAAATGTCGATAAAAGATTTTTGTATTCAAGGAAAAAACAAAATTGTTGCAATACTATTAACATGACTGTATATTTTATTTATGTACAAATCGATTCGTATTTGTATTCCCTTTAAAAAAAATTATTAACGTACTTAGATCGAAAATTAATTAGTTCGGAAGTTCTTACCCATTATGGAACGCGCTTTTCAGGGGGTGTGAGGGGGTGTGAATATAACCGTGGATTTTATTACACAACCGAAAAGTATTGTAAACAATTTTCTGACATTTTCTTCGTGGCTGATTGAAACTGGCGGATTCGCAGAAAGCAAATGAAGGGTCAGCGAAACAGAAGGGAGCATAGATTCAAGAAATAGGCGGGGAGAGGGACGAAAAGATGGGCGGGGAGGGGATCGGAGAAGGAGCGGAGATGGAAGAGAAGGCTGGGAGACATTATGAAAGGGCGAGTTCTCTCCCGGAGGTAATGATAGTCCGACTGCGGACACCTCTGGTGACTGAAAAGCCAGGATGTTGTTATTAAACTTATCCAAGGCGAGCGGCGCGGTCATGTCGGGGAGCCCGAGTGTGCACAAATCATTTTCTTATTCGCGTGTACCCGCCGGCACTTACATATTTAAATGAAACGCAGAGCATCGCTCCACGTGCTGCGACGAAACGCACCACCATCGGCCGGCTGCTTAATTAATTTTTCATTAATACGCTCGGAGCGTCTCGTTCCGACGGACCGGCCGAGGAAATTTAATAAGATCGACGACGAATGCCGGACAGCGTCTCCTTTTTGCGATGTTTTGCAGGAAACAACGGAATCCGACTGCTTTGTCTTACGTCTCTTCCGCTCGCAGCATGTAAACAGGATGGTCCGCCCACGGTAGCGGTCGTATACGGGCTGTCCCAAGATAACTGATGTAATTCCGGACTTCGATGTAACTCCTGAACGGAGCATCATGGGAAAAAGATGTTCGGGTATGTGTTTCATTAATTTGCTGTGTAGAATGTCTCTTTGTAACGAAGCAAAATTTCATCTTTATTCCTTCAAGATTACAGTAATGTCTCTCTAATTGACGCTCACATTGTCCACGAAAATGGACAATTTGGGAAGAGGAGATACGATTATTATTCGAGCCTGGCGGTTTATTTTTATAGTTAAAAATTGTCCGAAATTATAAAAACGAGCCGCAAGGCTCGAATAATCGCATCTACTCTTCCCAAATTATCCATTTTAGTGGACAATCTGAGCGTCAGTAAAGCAGACATTACTGTATTGCTCTTTCAAGCTAATTTTTCTCGAAAACGAAGCCTTAAATAAGAAAATGTTATTGCTTTTTCTCGACTTAGTTTTGCACGTGGAATCACCCTATTGCCGGTTGTACCACGATTTTCCGAACACACTGTATGAATATGCATTAAATATGGCGGCTGAAACGTATCGCGGATAGATTGACCACGAAAATGGACAATTTGGGAAGGGGAGATACGATTATTATTCGAGCCTCGCGGTTTATTTTTATAGCTACCGATTGTCAACGATTATAAAAACATGGTGCAAAATAATCGTATCTACTCTTCCCAAATTATCCATTTTAGTGGACAATCTGAGCGTCAGTAAGGGAGACATTACTGTACAGCAATGTCTCTCTAATTGACGCCCAGATACGATTATTATTCGAGCCTCGCGGTTTATTTTTATAGTTATAAATTGTCCGAAATTATAAAAACGAGCCGCAAGGTTCGAATAATCGCATCTACTCTTCCCAAATTATCCATTTTAGTGGACAATCTGAGCGTCAGTTAGGGAGACATTACTGTACAGCAATGTCTCTCTAATTGACGCCCAAATACGATTATTATTCGAGCCTCGCGGTTTATTTTTATAGTTATAAATTGTCCGAAATTATAAAAACGAGCCGCAAGGCTCGAATAATCGCATCTACTCTTCCCAAATTATCCATTTTAGTGGACAATCTGAGCGTCAGTTAGGGAAACATTGGGAAACAGCAATGTCTCTCTAATTGACGCCCAGATTGACCAAAAAAGTGGACAATTTTGGAAGAGGAGATACGATTATTCAATCCTTGCGGTTCATTTTTATAATCACGAATTGTCAACAACTACAAAAACGTGCTGCAAGGCTCGAATAATCGTATCTTTTCTTCCCAAATTGTCCATTTTTGTGCGCAATCTGAGCATCAGTTAGGGAGACATCACTGTGTTTCAAGGTTTTACTTCAAGGATTTACACTAAATTATTTCGTGTTTTTTTTTACAATGGAATGCCATTTAAAGTGTCTTTGATATGGCCGTGAGGTAATCCAAGGTTGCAAAAATGAAGAATTTTTAATACAGACAACCGTGTTTCAAATTTCTTGTTCAAAATGTCCGCCTTCAGCTTCAAAACGGCTATCATCTCTGTTAAATGAAATTAACAAATTTGTTCACATTAGTTCACAAATTCGAAATGCACGGTTTCAACATAATCCTGTTCCAGTCGAATTTCGAAAATCAATTTCTTTTTAAATTTAGGCAATTGCAATTTCTTGTCGGTTAAATACCGATTAAAGCATAGAGAAAATATTATTGATTAAAATTATATATTCAAATATTGTTATTCGAAATATAATTAAATATTAAAAAAAGCAGAGATGCAGAATCTTAATCGTGAGGTAATCCAAGGTTGCAAAAATGAAGAATTTTCAATACTGACAATCGTGTTTCACATTTCTTGTTCAAAATGTATACCTGCAGCTTCAAAATTGCTATCATCTCTGTTAAATGAAATTCGCAAATTAGTTCACATTAGTTCACAAATTCGAAATGCATGGTTCCAATATAATCCTACTCCAGCCGATTTTTGAAAATCAATTTGTTTCTAAATTTAAGCAATTGCAATTTCTTGTCGATTAAATACCAATTAAAGCGTAGAAAAAAATAATATTAATTATTGAAATATTATATATTGAAATATATTGTAATTAAAAATATAATTAAATACTAAAAAATAGCAAAGAATTAGAATCTTAATCGAGTGTTGTTCTTTTCACGGTCTTCGCGATCTATTGAAACAATTACATTGTGCTACAATCGCATTATTTACAACACGATTGCATTACCAACGACAATTGCTCATCATTTTCGACAGAAATGATCGATGAATAATGCCGCGAATATCCTGTGTACTGCTATGTGAAACAATAATTGAGAAATGTGCGTAAATTTAACCCGTGTTTGAACTTTATCAGTGCTACCGTACATTAATTAGGGTTTACAAACAAAACGCATTGGACGATCGTTTCTAAAAGTTACGAATTGCAAAATAATATTAAAAGTTCCGTACGTTCGACGACTCTATTCGGACAAGGAACTTGCCAGAATGCTTCTTTTAAATTCGAACAGCACGAACTTCTCACTTTCTTTTTTATGATCAGAGATAGGACGGATTTGCTCGTAACGTAGTATTAACACCGCAAGAAAACGTCCGCGAAATCTTTCATAATCGGATTGATTAATTGTTTGCGCTCTACTACCTGCATTTCGCCCGTGCCGTTAAACTTCATCGTATCCATAAAGATTCGGATCGCGCCTATTTGCATATTATTATTCGTTATACCTGGAAGAGTCATTAAACATAATGAAACGGCCGTTTGATATCATCGAACTGGTAATCTAAGTCTCGCGGATCGAGTCCAAAATTCTTTCGGACGCAGTTATTAATGACTTCGCAACGATGCGACGGCTTTGAATACTTCAAAAAAAAAACAGCAAATATCAAGTGTCGCGTCGAATGTTTTCGTTATTTTGTTGTTATCTCTTTTTCCAGCTTCGCTTCGAAGCGAATAAGGAAACAGAAAGCGTTCTCTACCGGTTGAATTGTCAATTTCCGAGTGATTCGCTTTTTAATGTACAAAAATCGAAGTCCATATGAAGCGAAGAATATTTATATACAGGGTGTCCCAGGTTATAATGTTCAAGCTTCGTTAGTGTATTCTATGGCACAAAGTAAGAAAAAAATGTTATTAACATAGGTCGTATAGAGCTTTATTAAGAAGTTATAACAAAAATTCAGAATAGGAATAGTAATCAACTTGCTGTTACTGCGAGCATTGGCTTGAATAGATCAGCACATGCCGCGTGTTTATGTAAGCTGTGTTTATTAATACATTTCGAAATGTATTAATAACCGTTGTTGACAATACATGATCGACATCGATCGAAGATTTTTTTTTATTTTTTATTTTCTTTTTTTAGTTGATTACTATTCCTATTCTGAATTTTTGTTATATCTTCTTAATAAAGCTCTATATGACCTATGTTGACATAACATTTTTTTCTTACTTTGTACCATAGAAAATACTGACAAAGTTTGAACATTAAAACCTAGGACACCCTGTATATACGAAGAATATTTATCGTTGCTTTCTCGTAAAATTTATTACTTTATTCATGGATGTACAGTAATGTCTCTCTAATTGACGCACAGATTGTCCACAGAAATGGACAAATTGGAAAGAGGAGATACGATTAATTCGAGTCTTGCGCCTCGATTTTATAATTACCGATCGTCTCAACAATTATAAAAACGAGGCGCAAGGCTCGAATAATCGTGTCTCCTCTTCCCAAATTGTCCATTTTCGTGGACGATCTAAGCGTCAGTTAGGGAGACATTACTGTAGATCAGGGGTGTCAAACTCGCGGCCCGAGACGAACATTTTTGCGGACCAGTCAATATATCCGACGCAAAGTAAAAATAAAACAGAAATGTGAATTGGAAATTTTGAAAGTAGTCTCGGCCAATAAAATTTCTCCCGAAATAGGAAAGATAGTATCAGAGAAGAGATGTCAAGTATCAGGACGTAAACAATAATTTAACTTTATATATGTTTATTACAATGTACTAGTCAAAATAAAAATATTTGTTTCTATGAACATTGATCTTTTTTTTGCGGCCCACCTAAAGTTAAGCATTTTTTATTTGGCCCAAGAATTAGCTTTTGAGTTTGACACCCCTGCTGTAGACAGTTTTACTTTCAATTGGCCACTGTACGAATACTTTTCGCACCGACTGTATCTACATACCACGTAAGTATACCAACGTAGAGAAAAATATAACGGCAAAAATCATTTCGCACAGCTGGAATCGCGTTTCGACCACCGTGCGACGCGGCTCTCAACGTGTTAATCCAGCCGCAGCTAATAATACACTCTGAAACAAAAATATAGCACGCCTTATATTTTCCCATATTTTATGTTAAAAGCTGAACAAAAAATACGTATTTTCTTCTACTGATAACACGGAGCATGTTCCGCGTGTACGATGTACGAAATATCGTCCACACAACATTCGCTTCGAGAGGATTCTAACAAAAAAAAACAAAAACAAAAAAAAGCCTGTAAATATTGTGTTGTTCGGGACAAAATGATAGCGTGCGCAGTAAATCTGCGTTCTCCGGTTGCGACGAAGCTCGTAAATTGCGAACATCGACCTCGGAAAGTAATTAATAATGTCCGCAATATTATCTTGAGTTGCATATTTGTTTAAAAAAGCAAAAATAGGTCGTGCGAAGAGAATGGACATGTGTGAAATACGCAGTAAAATCGAAAGATTTTGGTCCACGTTTGGTTCGTTTCGACTTTATATTCGTCGAATAAGGCATACTAATTTTCGTTTTCCATTTATTTCGTTTACTTTTTAACAAAAAAAAAACTGTAATATGTCTTATTATTTACATTAATTATGCATCTGAAATTGTGCCCACTGGCAAGTATAATAATTGCAATTTTAACAGTTTTTTTTTTAAATAGAACAAATCTGGTGCTGTTACAATTATTCAATGAAAAATGCTATAACAATTTTTAGTGGCGCCTCAGACTCGCCGCTCGGGTGCTATTATTATATACTCGAGTGCTCGAGTAATATTTCTTATTATTTTCGATTAATCAATGACAGATATAGCAAAAGTCACGAATAGAAACGTCACGAAAAGTAATAATGAATTTCTTGAAAAATCGGGGAAATTATGATAAAAATTGTTGCGAATTGTCGAATTAAAAATCACGCATTCAAGACGAGTGGCAGCAATTGGAGCGAAAAGCAATTAAAATGCTCTATAAATCTTTGCCAAAGATAATGGCGACCGTGATCAAATGTTTTAGAGCCACAAAATATATCAAGCATTAAATATAGTCCGTTGATTTATCGCTATACATAATTTTCAGCAAAATGTGCAATCATTTTGTCTCACCATATTTCCTGAAAAAATCCTCCTTTTTCAATAAAATCGTACAGAATGGTGGAGCCGGTTTCAATGGGGTGACCAATTGCTGTGCCTTTGGTTCGGTTCGTCCTGACATATTAACTGAGGCGCCACTAAAAATTGTTATAGCATTTTTCATTGAATAACTGTAACAGCACCGAATTTGTTGTATTTAAAAAAAGCTGTTAAAATTGCAATTATTGTACTTGCCAGTAGGCACGATCTCAGATGCATAAACTGCATCGAATCATGTACAATAAAAATACTGCAAATCGGAAAGTATCTTTTGCATTTCGAATTGAAATAGCTCCGACTGCAAAGGGTTAATACGACGAATTTAATAGTTTTCCTTTACGTGGTAATTATTAACCCTTTGCACTCGAGCGGCGAGTCTGAGGCGCCACTAAAAATTGTTATAGCATTTATCATTGAATAATTGCAACAGCACCAGATTTAAAGTATTAAAAAAAAACTGTTAAAATTGCAATTATTGTACTTGTCAGTGGGCACAATTTTAGATGCATAAACTGCACTGAATCATGTAAAATAAAAATACTGCAGATCAGGAAACATCTTTTGGTCTTCGAATTAAAATAGCTCTGACTGCAAAGGGTTAAATCTTTACATTCCGTTACATCGTCTACGTTTATAATAGGAAAAAAGGTGAACATGACGCATTCGATAAATACAAAATTAATTATACCGAGGAAATTTGATTCGATTTTATTTGCGAGAATGTACGAAAACGAACGTTTAATGTTAAACAAATAAAAATTACGTTGATCTTAGAGCGCGTTACCCTTTTGTCCCGGAATCGCGTTCCATCGAAATATGAAATCCATTGTCGCAAACAAGTTACAATACACAAGATTTTTTACGAAACTAAACGCGCTTATTTCGGGAAATACTCCTCCTTTTTATGGTATAATAATTAATGGAAACATCGCGAGCGTGCGCAGGGCAGCGAGCGCGAGACGGACCGCCGTACAAATGAACGTACGTAATGTCTCTCTAATTGACGCGCAGATTGACCACAAAAATGGACAATTTGGGAAAAGATCAAAATAAACCGCTTTGCTGGTTATTTTTATAGTTATAAATTGTCCACAATTGTAAAAACGAGCCGCAAGGCTCGAATAGTCGTATCTCCTGTTCCCAAATTAGCCATTTTAGTGGACAATCCGAGCGTCAGTAAGGGAGACATTACTGTATTGCTCTTTCAAGCTAATTTTTCTCGAAAACGGAGCCTTAAATAAGAAAATGTTATTCCTTTTTCTCGACTTAGTTTTGCACGTGGAATCACCCTCTTGCCGGTTGTACCACGATTTTCCGAACACACTGTATAAACATGCATTAAATACGGCGGCTGAAACGTATCGCGGATAGATTGCGCACAAAAATGGACAATTTGGGAAGAGTAGATACGATTATTCGAGCCTCGCGGTTTATTTTTATAGTTATAAATTGTCCAGAATTATAAAAACGAGCCGCAAGGCTCGAACAATCGTATCTCCTCTCCCCAAATTATCCATTTTAGTGGACAATCCGAGCGTCAGTAAGGGAGACATTACTGTATTGCTCTTTCAAGCTAATTTTTCTCGAAAACGGAGCCTTAAATAAGAAAATGTTATTCCTTTTTCTCGACTTAGTTTTGCACGTGGAATCACCCTATTGCCGGTTGTACCACGATTTTCCGAACACACTGTATAAACATGCATTAAATACGGCGGCTGAAACGTATCGCGGATAGATTGACCACGAAAATGGACAATTTGGGAAGAGTAGATACGATTATTCGAGCCTTGCGGTTTATTTTTATAGCTACCGATTGTCAACGATTATAAAAACATAGTGCAAAATAATCGCATCTACTCTTCCCAAATTATCCATTTTAGTGGACAATCTGAGCGTCAGTAAGGGAGACATTACTGTATTGCTCTTTCAAGCTAATTTTTCTCGAAAACGGAGCCTTAAATAAGAAAATGTTATTCCTTTTTCTCGACTTAGTTTTGCACGTGGAATCACCCTATTGCCGGTTGTACCACGATTTTCCGAACACACTGTATAAACATGCATTAAATACGGCGGCTGAAACGTATCGCGGATAGATTGACCACGAAAATGGACAATTTGGGAAGAGTAGATACGATTATTCGAGCCTTGCGGTTTATTTTTATAGCTACCGATTGTCAACGATTATAAAAACATAGTGCAAAATAATCGCATCTACTCTTCCCAAATTATCCATTTTAGTGGACAATCTGAGCGTCAGTAAGGGAGACATTACTGTATTGCTCTTTCAAGCTAATTTTTCTCGAAAACGGAGCCTTAAATAAGAAAATGTTATTCCTTTTTCTCGACTTAGTTTTGCACGTGGAATCACCCTCTTGCCGGTTGTACCACGATTTTCCGAACACACTGTATAAACATGCATTAAATACGGCGGCTGAAACGTATCGCGGATAGATTGCGCACAAAAATGGACAATTTGGGAAGAGTAAATACGATTATTCGAGCCTTGCGGTTTATTTTTATAGTTACAAATTGTCCACGATTATAAAAACAAGCTCGAATAATCGTATCTTCTCTTCCCAAATTGTCCATTTTAGCGGACAATCTGAGCGTCAGTAAGGGAGACATTGCTGTAATCACTAAAAAATTTCGGGACTTTCGCGGGTCGCGTACTCGCGGCACATCGAGGCCCTTTCAACAGCCGCGTCCCTCGTTTCCACGGCGTTTATCGAAGCCGGCCGGGAAAAACTCGTGTTATTAACCCTTTTAGTGCCGGAGGCCGATATATCGGTCCTCGCTGCACTGGCGAAAAGTGCCAGAGCCGACATATCGGCCCGCACTTTGTAGCGTTATAAATAAATAAATACGCTACAAATAGTCTAATTTCATTGCGAGAGCAACAAATTAGCGTCACCGTTTTATTCTCTATTTTGTCCTTGATACACTGCTTTCTCAATTATGTAAATATCGCTTTTCGTTTTTGGTTTTGATGAGCCTTTTTCGAAATCGCAGTAAAATCGTAAAATTCGGCCGGTTATCCTTCGCATAAGCGCCTCTTTCTCGCCCGGCACTAAAAGGGTTAAGCCGTGGCAGAATCGCTTCGTCCCTCGTCCTTTCTTCGGCGCCCCCGGCCGCTACGACGACCCGTCTTTCGCACACTTCCAGTTCTCCTTTCCCGGCAACCGTTGTCCGCTCTGTCCGCTGGATTAGTTCATTACCTGGCGCGGCGTGTCCTCTGTTTTTACGCCCGGTGGAAATAGATTTGTTGCAAGATCGACGCTCTGCGTTCTTGCGTACGCCATACATCTCGCGTGCCCCTTGTGGCGCTCGCTGCTCGCGACACGCGCACGTGCGCGCAGGGCCGCCAAGGGCGCTGATGTTTTAGTCATTTCGCTGGACCTAATTGAATTTTGGGGCGACGAAGGTGGAAGAAGAAGAACGTAGGAAAATAATAGAGCAGCGAGAACGTAGGATCGCGCATCTCCCGATCTGTCGGAGATGCTTAACTTCTTCTTCGTTCGCTTCGCGAAGCGTCTTTTCCGGATCTAATCAGCGAGCTGAAGAAACACGTTTTACAACTCGCGGTTCAATTAATGTCATTGACTATGCTGGAACCGTTTCTTCGTTTTGGGGGAGAGTGGGCGACGAGGATGAGACACCGTTGGTTATCTTTCAACGTTTCTCTGGAGAGAACAATGGAGATTTCAATGAATCAAGTCACTTGTGCCGAAGTGCTGGTAATTAACGCTGTTATTTATTAGATTAGGTTACTGACACGTGTAATAACGTTTCGTTCAGATTTGATTAACTGTGCACAATGATTCGTATTGCGGGTGCCAATAATCTTTTTTTGCCGTAATCTTGAGAGAATTTCTCGGGAAATTTTGTAATTGGTTATTTCTCGTTTCTCGAGAAATTGTGGTATTTTCCCGAGAAATTTAAATCCAGGAGAATTCTCGCGAATCTCGTTTATTTTATTACACTTTCGGAAATGAATTTTTCGTTCACTCGAATTGCACATTACTAATCGTTCGATTTACTCGTTGAACCGTCTCTGGTGAATTGTGAAAACGAAGGTTCATTTCTTGCGTCCGTTTTGTGCACACTTGGTGTCAAATTTGTTAGCGTTATTATAATTCTCTTTGTTGTAATTCTTATTTATTTATTTATTATTTGCGAATTCTTGTTGATCGTGACATTATAGCCTATCGATATGAATAAAGCGAACGAAGATTGTTGGGAATATTTTTCGATGTCTTTTTATTTTATTAAAAATTCCAGGGAATTCTCTTGAATTATAATTCTATAATTTTCTCGAAAAATCTTGTTTCTTATTCCCCTGGAGAAATGAAAAATGTTGAGGAATCAGGAACGCTAATCGTAAGTTTTCGAGACATTTCTCGTCGAGTTTTTCCCACGCTTCTTGAACGATGTAATGCAATTCGCCTTATCGATTATCTCAGTGTTTTCATTTCATCTCAAATTGCCCATAAAATCGAATTTACGCCGGCGACTTGACCTTGCTGATAAATGAAATCGTTTTCCAATCCGATTCGAAGCAACGATGTTTCCAAATTTTCAAATTTTCATCAAAAAGTGTGATCCTTCTTTCCGATTCCCGTGAAAAAGACCGAGAAGGGATTTGAAGAAAGGCGCAAAGCAAGGTTTTTTAAATTCAATATTTCAGTGTACGTGTAGCATATTTTTATTCCGTTTATTTTTATACCGTGTATGCGATTATGCGTTTCCGTGATTGATCACGCCGGAACAACTTGTCATCGAGATTATAACATAAAAAATATTACCCCGAAGCTTTTCCACTTTACGTTAGATTATTATACTTACGTCGACGTATAGTTGAAACGTGGAAAATATCAATAGTTATACGGCGAAATCCTCCTCCGAAAGGCTCCAATCCTCGTTTTGCTACAGTAAATTTCAGGTTCCAACATCGAAATTTAGCAATTCTGATCACACATTGACCTTAATGTGTAAATATTTTCCGGCAAATATATTAACTGTTTTTAAATGAATCATTTCAATATGTACAAGATCCGCCGATATTCCATAAAATTTTAGCTAAATACAACATTTTTATAACTCGGTGATAGGTACTTGATGGTTATAGCAATTTATGTGTTATTATAATAATAGATTGCAATGTATTAATAACAATGTATTAATATAATATAAATAGTATAAATAATACAATGTGTTAATATAATATAAATAATATAAATAATACAATGTATTAATATAATATAAATAGTATAAATAATACAATGTGTTAATATAATATAAATAGTATAAATAATACAATGTGTTAATATAATATAAATAATATAAATAATACAATGTATTAATATAATATAAATAGTATAAATAATACAATGTATTAGTATAATATAAATAACATAAATGATGCAATGTATTAATATAATATAAATAGTATAAATAATACAATGTATTAATATAATATAAATAGTATAAATAATACAATGTATTAATATAATACAAATAATATAAATGATACAATATATTAATATAATATAAATAATATAAATTATACAATGTACTAATATAATAATTGATAGAATTAAACAATAATTACGTATATTCAGACCTCGATTAAACAAGAAATTATGTTTTCGGTCGTAAACTGCATCTGGCAAAAGGAGCTCGTCCGAAACGATAAATAATATCGCACACAAAATTTATAAAAGGTATTAATTAAACGGTACACGTTGTTCGCATGTTACCAAACATAAAATAATATCTGCCGTCACACAAAATCGTAAAACAATGCAACATGTATGACGAAGCGTAGAAAAACAGACGTATTTACGTGATCGTTATAACATCCTTTTTTATTCAGAACGAGTTTCGTCTTTCGTATCTCGAAAAACGTGCCACCATAAACAAATATCAATAACTACAATGCCAGCTGGGGACTGTACACAGTCGGACGAACAAATGTAACTGTATAAAAAATACTATCGACTTTTTAGTACAGAAAAACCTCGACGATTTTTTTCAAAACGGGAGTTTCGTTTTTGAGAAAAAATGAATCAAAAGTTTTGCTCTACGGTCAAGGGGCAACGTTCACGGCAACAGCTTATAAATAAAGCTCTTTTTTAACTATTTACCACGAGTACGTAATTGAACAAATGGGAAATCCATATTGTTTTATTTCCATTTTTCAAAATGTCAGCTGTACGGCAGCGTGGATTGAAAAAATAGCTTCGTATTTTTTTAAAACGAGTATGAAAGATTCCCGTAAATGGATTTTCCACTTGTTTGTTTATTTACTCGTGATTCGCAGCTGTCTTTTGCGTTATGATGTGCCGTATTTAACATTTAAAAAATATATGTATAATATATATATATTAAAGTACACTATAATATATAGTAATACATTATAATATACTATAATATATGTAATAAATAAATACATGGATAAATGAATAAATAAATAAATAAATATATATTAAATATTAAATGTCATACAAGTGATCAGAAATGAATATCGCGGTAATGAAATTTTCCATAACCGAAATACGTGCCTGGCACATTTATTTCCATCGACAATTAATTTTTCACTTGTTTGTTTATTTACTCGTGATTCATAGCTATCTTTTGCGTTATAATGTTGTGCCATATTTAACATTTAAAAAATATATTATACATATATTTTTTATTAATATATATATATATATATTATATATAATATAATAATATAAATAAATAATATAATAATATAATAATATATATATATATATATTAAAGAGCACACAATAATATATATAATAATATATTATAATACTATAATATATGTAATAAATAAATAAATGGATAAATGAATAAATAAATAAATATATATATTAAACGTCATACAAGTGATCAGAAATGAATAGCACGGTAACGAAATTTTCCATAACCGAAATACGTGCCTGGCACCCTTATTTCCATCGACAATTAATTAAATTAAGAAAACGCCACTGTAAATAATAATTGCACACGAGCCCCGAATATATTGCTCGCCTAAATGCGCCCGATGCATATACACATATACACCAGCGGGAAACTATGCAAATCCGTAACTCACCGATAAAACAGTGCCCGATAAAACCGTGCTGGTTTCTTTATACCGCGACAGCGATCTACCCACCCCGTTTGCGTGCCAGAAATAACAATAACTGCGTGACGTTTCGCTAAAATGCGTTCCTAATCATCGCTTTTCATCGTCCGTCTAAGAGGCGTGCAAGAGACGAAATTACGGCGACGGTTCCGGAGCGTGTATTACATATGTAAGGTGCACCGGCACCGGCCGAACGGTGGCATTAAGATTTTTAACAGTTCCCCGGAGGAGGGGGGAGGGAGGGAGGCGCGCACCGCAAATTATAACATTATTTCGACGAAGATTGTTCGCGTGGCCAGTTTTTTCCGCGGCGGCGCGGCGCGGCCCGCATGATAACTGCTGGCACAGATCCCTATTTAAAATAACGCCGGTTTCGTTTCTCTAACAAGACGGGAAGAAACGGAATAAAGGAGCGAGGAGGAGGAGGAGGAGAGGGGGAACCCGGGGCCGTTTTCTTTTCGCCGTCTAAAGTCTAAACAATAAGGCGCGACCCGAATACGGGGAAACAAGGGGCGGCGGGCGCGTAAAGCGAAAAAAATTGTTGCCACGTGCGCTGATAAAACACAATAAATACTCGAAAGAAGTGGCTCCGGGGTGGCGGTGGGGGAGGAGAACCGCGCGTCACCTTTTCCCTCCGACATAACCGACTAAATTTCTCTTCTTACATGCGTACCTACCCCACTCCCTTGTTACACGTATTTCCTGTGTACGTTTATATTAAGGGCGCGCGCGCACACGCACACGGAACACATATACGTACGTGTAAACTGCAATTTCTTCTCCTCGCGCTGCACACCTTTTTACAAGGACGACGACGCGCGGCGAACGCGGTCACTCGCGATTCTTAAGCATAGAGAAACGGGAGACCGTCCGAAGAAACGAGAAGAAAAAGTCCATTTCTCGGTGGCGATGCTGGATCATTGTCCGTGGATCTTCTGACGCACACACGTGCTGTCTCTGAAAAGTTCTGGCGCAAGCAACGCCGCCGCCTGGTCTAATTGATAACAAGAAACAGCGAGGAAGATAGCAATTTTATCCCCCACGGTTCGAAAGAACTCGATCGAATGTGAAAGTTATAACGGAGATGAAAGATTTAGGAGTTTTTGGGCCCTCGCGCCATGAAAGTCCATGAAAGTCTTCGCGGAGAGATCGATTGTTTGATCTTGTCTTGTAATTATTTGACCAGAACGCGCGTTTCTTTGAACTAAACGATTTGTTCCTTTAATGTTCTCCCGCGAATCATCGCCGATAACGGAGATATTGCTTTGTAACACGGCTATTGTATACATTTTACATAAATTTTACACCCTGTATAAATTTTTCATATTTTCGTTATGGTCTTGCATAAACAGTTTGAAGAAGCATCGTCGTTTAATTCTTTTATCACGCCTACAAATTGTAATTTTACAAAATATTTTTTAGTCACTGTCTAGCAAACTAATCTCTCTAACATTCCAAAAAAAAAAATGTAGACCACTTCGCATAATTATGATAAAGTTATTCCGTTCTAAAAATTCTCAAATTAAAGTATTCTACGAATACTTTCTGCATCCACTGTATATCTCGAATAAAGGGCACCATAACTCGAAGCTCGAACAATTCCGGGAACTAAAATATTGCAAGCTGGAGTAGTGCAGCCGGATATCGTGAGATGACCAATTGTTGTGTCGTTAGTTCGTTTTCGAGCACAATTAAGGTTATATTTATCGTTCGAGATATACTACGTTTGCCATTAAAAAATAAGCAAAATGAAAGACTAAAAGAATTCAACGCGTCTCATTCGATGAATATAAAGTCAATCGTGCCCTGAAAACGATCCAAAGGCACAGCAATTTGTCACCCCACCGTAACCGGGTCTACCACCCTACGACCTTAACACTTTAGCGGCCGCTGACACAACAGTCGTGCCATGGCGCAAACTGACGTTAACGGCCGCTGGTACAACGCGTGTATCACGCGCAGTGTATTCAGGAAAAGTCGCTACGCAAGGAGTGGGGGCAGGCGACGCACGCGCGAGAGTCCCGCGCAGCGGCGTGGCGCGTCTACAGGGTGGCGCCTATTGTACCGTATTGTCCCTGCAGCTCTGCGTCGCTTCGCGTCGCCGTCGTAGTTCAGAATTACAATGCTCACTAGGTAGACGCGCCGCGCCGCTGCGCGGGACTCCCTCCACGTGCGTCGCCATCCCACTCCTCGCGTAGCAATTTTTCCTGAATACACTGATCGCGCGCCGTTCGGCACCAGTATCGGTGGTGCAAACCGCTAGTTATTTTCGATTCGACTGTGAACGAGCGCGAAATTGCAATTCACCTCGATAATGTAATAATAAACCTAAAATTTCAATATCTGCGAAGTTTGCCTGACAATTGATCGCCGATTCGCAAACTATAATTCAATTACAATTCTGTTTATCCGTAAAATAGCAGTTCAATCCGGGATAAAACGTTCGCTCCCCATGAAATGTTTCCCATAGAACCGCGCGGTCTGTAAAGTGTCAAAGAACAAACCTTCTGCCACGTTTGTATAGAGTAATGTCTCCCTAATTGACGCTCAGTTGCCCACAAAAATGGACAATTTGGGAAGAGCAGCCTTGCGAATTCGAGCCTTCTAACTCGTTTTTATAGTTACCGATTTTCAAGAATTATAAAAAACGAGTTGCAAGGCTCGAACAATCGTATTTCCTCTTCTCGAATTGTCCATTTCTGTGGACAATCTGAGCGTCAATTAGGGAGACATTACTGTGTACTCTGTCACGATAACTTCCCCCGAGAAGCAAGGATATATTGCTAGGATCGTTGGAACAGCCGGGAGATTTCGGCCGAAAATGTCGCCGCGCACACATTTTTCGAAAAGCATTTCGATTTCATCGTCGTAATCTCGCACACAATCGGCGTTTACGCGGGAACCCTTCTCCTATTCCCGAGAGCTTCATAAATACAGCCGCATATTTTGAAATCGACGGTGTTTACCGGTATTGTTCCCCCCAAAAAAACCCTCCGGAAAAAAGGAAACCATTTCACCCTCGAACCGTCAAAGCCTCGAGAGAGAGAGAAAGAGAGCGAGAGCGAGAGAGAGAGAGAGAGGGCGAAAGGGAGAGGGGGAGAGCCCTTAAAGCCGGAACGAAAATACATTAACACGCGCGCTGGCGAAAGGGAAACCGAAGGGACGGTATTAAATCGCGAGATCTCTCGTTTCGCGCGTAGACGAGCCCGGCCGCGCGGGGTTGGGCGCGGAGGGCGCGCGAGCGTTTCAGCAAGTTTCCGCCGTTATAGCCCGGTGCACGATCGTTCCTGGCGGCGTTTTCGTCGGTGTGAGCATCGGCCGGGGCCGGGTGTAAGCGTCGAATCGTCGGCACGGCCATTATGCACTGACAAAACTGACACCGGTTTCTCGTTAAATTGTAATACGGTTATCAGCCGGAACTTTCGACGCGCTTCGCCTCTATTCCCACGGGACCGTGGTTGCCGAGGGGCGCGGGGGGGACCGGCGGCGGCGGCGGCGCGGGGGGCAGGGGGTGGGCTGAAGGGGGCCGTTGGCGAACAGAGGGGCGGCAGGGGGTGGCGGTGCAGGCGGACGGCGATGTCTGATGCCGGGCCGCCATTTTTGTCGAGTGCGTATCATTATCGATTCACTTTTATCCATAGTGAATGAGAGTGTGTATAACTGGCTCTTTACACGAACAGGAAGTCGGAGGTTATTACACGGTACGGCACGGATAAAGTGGAGTACGCGTACCGACGCGGCCCGTGGTCTTTAAAATATAATATCACGAGGTTCGCTGGGCTGGCTTGGCTGGTTGCTGGCTTGCTCGCTTGCCGGCTTGCCGGCTTGCTGGCTGGCTGAGCCCGAGAGCTGGTCTGGTCGCTCTCGTACGCGGCTGCCACTCTCCTTCCTTCCCTGTACCCGTGATTAGAGCGGTTTTTATGGTAATGCATTTCACCGGGGGGCTCCGATCGTAAATTGCACCGATGACCCTTTACTTGTTTTGCGGATGATCCTGCGTCGGTTTTACCTCGACCGAGAGTAATTATGAAATTTCCATCGACCACGTCGCGCGCGCCCTTTCAGCTTGCGCTTTGCTCCCTCGGCTGCTTGCTTGCTTGCTTGCCTGCTTGCTTGCTTGCTTGCTTGCTTCCCTGGCTCTCTGCGCGATCCTCTTCACCGCGACCAGACGTTGTTCCTGAACTTTGTTATTAATCGCGCAGCAACTTTTCCGTCTTTTTGCCCGTACTTAGGGCCGATCCTTTTCGATTGAGAGAAAAAGCTCGCTAATGGCGGCAACGGAATCGCTCGTGTGAACCGATCTCGCGGAAGAGGGTTCGATTGATCGAGAGGAGCTGGTTGCCCGGCGGACTTTCGTGAAAGAAGACCGGCTGTTAATGGCTTCGTCGTCTGTAAAAGGTAAGGGTTGTTAGCATGGGACACCCGACTGCAGCAGCCTGCCAAAATTGGGGATGGAACGCGGGGGGCTGGACTTCTTAAATCTGGGACAATGTACAGGGTGCCTTGAAGGTATTCGAACGACTTTTAATACTTCACGGACGGGCGATTATTCATGAAGCTCGCCGTTTTGCCATTCTGATGTCCTAGGGCGGACCGCGTAGATTTACGTTTGTGCTTGAATTTTTATTCATGATTCGTTGATCTCCTTGCCATACTATTTTCTTTACAATAATTACGAAATCGTTACAGTGATCAGAAGTTTCTCGATTGTAATCGGATCAAAGAAGAAAGAAGACAATTTATATTTATCGTGTGTTTAAATTTACTTGAATGTTCAAATACCGATTACGAGAAATCTGAATTTTATTCAGACTAAAAATAGCATTTTTAGTTAACATAGAATAGCATTCATACGTAACAGGATATCACTTGAAATCTCCGTCACGTGTCAGGCTCGTCAAAGTATGGCAAGGGGTTGATGCTTGGTTAATATTTTATTAATGCTAGACATGGGAATATATAGCTTTGTAAAATATTCTTAGAAACAGTGTCAGTTTTTATTTTGCATTAACATCCGCGATCTAGAAATAAGCATGGAACGGGTCGAAGTTAATTTTGAAAAGTATGAACATTATGAATTTTCAAATGAATTAACAATAATTTATTCGATGTTTATGTTACCTAGTGTTTTACGGCATTTCTGCGTGCACGTGTCGCAGCTTGTGTGCACATATTGACATCGATGTCATTAAATTTTCACGCCGTGATGACGAAATTTGTTCGCATAAAAATTTAATGGTCTCTAAATGACCGTTTCTATTTTTTTTTCATTCTCTTGTCCCGTATAAATTGTTTTAAATGTTCAACTGAACTTAAATCTGGGCTATTCGTCGGCTACTTTATAGTTTGAATGCTTATTTGTTACAAATAGTGTTGAATTTTTTTGTTTCGACGATAACTTGCATTGTCATCCTGCAAGTAAAAATTGTCCTAATTTTGCACCACTGCTCTAAACTGTTTCTAAGGAAAAAGTTACTTTAAACGACCTCGGGAACCCATATTTCCGGATTGCGAGATATTTTTGGGACACCCTGTATATGTAGTTAACACTAGATTCGCGGCGCACTAAAAGCAACTATTTTATATTTATAAAAATAAAAATAATATATCTATTCGAACTTTCTCTCTCTCTTTCAACGATTGTTACTGGAATATTTGCCCTAAGCAACAAATATATAGAACAAATAACTCACAAACGTATCTTTACAATCTCAATAATCATAAATCAGAATTAGCATACCCGTCACTGTTTGCATTATAAAAAGATAATAGATATATTGCACTGGATTCGTTAAAAAAGGTCCAAAGTCGTTTTATAACGAAAAGCATAATCGATTCAAGCGAGAAATAACGATAGCCCGGATAAAAGCTCGGATAATGATAGCCGTTTCAAAATCGATGTTGACGTCCCAAATATTGATTCCACTCGTGAACGTCTGAAAAGAGAAAGAATACAATAGACAATGGATTTTGATGCACGAAAAGATTCCAATAAGCCGATCGATTCCGAGCAGAGTTGCTTCGGATTCGAAATCCGTTCACGCATTCGCGCAAGTACAGGACAGCTGGTTAGAGCCGAACGATAACTTTCTCCGGTGTAATAATGCGAGCACACCGGCGAAATGCTAATTGAATAAGCTATCGGTACACGGCATCGGTATGCGCGTTTTCGTACAGCGATCTTCGCGATATTTCACATCCACTCGATAAAACCCGAACGAGAGGGAGCACAATGGTCTCGCGGCGAGCCGCTTTCTAAATTGTTTGTTGCGTCTCGCATGGAAATGAGAATTTCAGAAACGATACGGCCGGCTCGATCAGCAATTAGGAAGAATAATCGCGACACGTGATCGATATTAACGCACGCTTAAGCAACGCTTTCGAGATCACCGTAGATCCCGAACGAGCGAGCGAGCGCGGCCGGCAAGTTTCAGGGGCGCCGCGTTAATTAATGGTAAAATCGTTTCCAAAGACTTTATAATCCAATCTCGGCGGCCGATCTTGCGCCGATCATTGTCTCCGCGGAGAGCTCACCGAGCCGGATGGCCGTGAATTAACCGGCCGCCCATCGATGGGAACTCTTAACGCGAACTTTACGGGAGTTCCCCCGGTTATTCGCGGTTTGTTGTTAGTTATGTCAATGTAACGCGGTTCTTACACGCTCGGTTACGGCGGCAGCGGTTTGTAACTCGCTCGTTCGAGGGTTCACGGAACGTGTTCGTCGAAAAGTTGTGACGATCCCAAGGTTGATGTAAATCTGCCGATGGTATCTTCATCCTCGTTAAAGGATATCCGAAATTAATCACGATTTCGATCATCGCAAGAAAAGGTGTAATGCTTTGCAACCAAATCGGAACGATTATATTTCGTTATTAGGCGATTGAGGTGGTTATTGACCATTGTGTCAATGATCAAAGATGTCGACGTTGTTAAATGACCGGGGTGCCTGGGTACAGAGCTGGGCTAATTGAATTAGAATTGATTTGCTCAAGGAATTAGATTGTGAAAGCGATTCGATTGTATTGTAACTTGTAATTCAGATCGATATTGAATTGAATTAGAAAGTAATTCGATTATTATTGTGTTTGAATTACAAAGTAATTCACTACTGTATTTGAATCACAAAATAATTCGATCACTATTCTATTTGAATCACAAAGTAATTCAATCATTATTGTATTCGAATTACAAAGTAATTAAATTACTATTGTATTTGAATCACAAAATAATTCAATCACTATTGTATTTGAATAACAGAGTAATTCAATCAGTATTGTATTTGAATTACAAAGTAATTCAAGCAGTATTTTATTTAAATTACAAAGTAATTCAATAACTATTGTATTTAAATTATAAAGTAATTTTCAATCAGTATTGTATTTGAATTACAAAGTAATTCAATCAGTATTGTATTCGAATCACAAAGTAATGCAATCAGTATTTTATTTAAATTACAAAGTAATTCAATAACTATTGTATTTAAATTACAAAGTAATTCAATCAGTATAATATTTGAATCACAAGGTAAATCAATTACTATTGTATTTGAATCACAAAATAATGAAATCACTATTGTATTTAAATTACAAAGTAATTCAATCAGTATTGTATTTGAATGACAAAGTAATTCAATCAGTATTATATTTGAATCACAAAGTAAATCAACCACTACTGTATTTGAATCACAAAGTAATTCAGTCACTATTGTATTTGAATCACAAAGTAAATCAATCACTACTGTATTTGAATCACAAAGTAATTCAATTGAGTAATTTAGACCACTGAGTTAATTCGATTACTAGTATATTTAAATCACGAAAATAATTGAAATACAATATAATTCAAATACAATGTACAGTTAATTCTCCCAAATTGTCTCAATCGTTAGCTGTTGCAATCTCCTTAAAAATTGTGCAAGTTACCGTAATTCTACCGCAAACAGTTTGATTTCCTTCACATTTTACTTAAAAACAATACTTTCACAAGACAGATAACTTAATGAAGAACATTAAAGTGTACCAGAAATGGCAACAATTTACATTATAACCAGTACACTCCTTAAAAATAAACAGCAAACTGGTTAGCAAGATTTCCAAAGGAAAAAGGAAACAGTCTCTCGCGAAAATATTTGGTCTATCAATACCTACGTCTCTTAAAAAAGCGAAGCTCGTTCTTGTCATCGATCGAGCGAGCGGACCACCGCGTACAAGAATATTTTCCCGAGATATTAGCGATCGTCTCGGCAGTACCGACTGCGAAATTGTTAAGCTAGATGAAGATGAGACGCTCTCTTTCCTTATTTAATTAGCCATTTAATCTTTCCTCGGCCGGCCGACGTGTGCTCCCGTACGGTTTCATAAATTCCCGCCGCAAAGCTATCTTCCACACCTGTACGAGATTTTCCGTCGAGGATTAATCCGAGGCTTTCCTATCAATTACGAGCGTGTATCGCGCTCGATAAACTAACGAGCATTCGGCAAGAAGCACGAGTCGCGAAATAATAAAATGTGCGCGTCACGCGGACGGTGATCGGATGATCTAACAGATGTCAGCGGGTAATAGGAAGACGATCGTCGTCGGCGCAGGGCCGCCGCGTTTAATTTATTTACTCTCGACGCGCGTTCCTCGCCGCGTAAACCTGCCGACACATTACCCTTATTAACAACGTGTCGTTGATAAATCCGCGGCGACGAGACGCGGTCCCGAACGAAACGGCTCTCGAATATAATAATAAAGTCCCATTAAACGAAGCCTCGTCGAGGGCCGCGTATCGCGAAATTAATTCTCCTGACGCATCGCGCTTATTAGCGACGTGTCACTGACAAATTTCGCGGCGACGCCGATACAGCCAGCGTGCCGTTAGAATTTCGCGAATAAAGTCGCGCCGATTCCGAGTATCGACTCGATCGAGATAAGAGCGGCGCGCGCGCGCGCGCGGGACGGGCACCCACCCGTCGTCTCTCCTCGCTCTCTTTCGGGATCGCGCCGGAAACTCGAGCACGGAGTTGCGAGTCAAGTTCGCCGGAAGTTGGGCGAAGTCAGCCGTAACTTGCAGATTCCGTAAGTATATACGTCGCCGCGGCGTGCGGCGCGCCGCGCCGATTCGAAGCGTAAAAGGAAAACAGACGGCGGCCGCGCGCGGCTGAATCTGTTTTTCAGATAAAGTATGCCGGAGCGGATCGCGGCGATTAGTCGGTGTCTCCGGTCGTATCACGCCGCGGGGAAGCGAGCGTACCGAAAGATGGACGGAGGCGCTTTGATTTTGCGCTGGATACATCATTTTAACACGCTCTGAAAATTCTTAATTACGCGTTTTCGCTTACCTTCCGCGCGTCCGTTCGCGTCCGTTTTACTGTTACTCCGGCTATCGCGGAGTTATTTTCTCGCCGGCGAAACAGAAAAACCGCTGCACGCCGGAGCACCGAGTCATTCAGAATAATGATCGCTGATAATGTTGATTTTATGCGAGCGCGAAGCCACGCCGCGATATCTTCGACGGTGCGCGGCGGTCGTTCTTCGTATTAGAAAAATCCGATCGTCTACGCGCTCCTTTCACGGTCTTCGCACAACGTTATAATGAACGCCCGTTTCTGAGAGAGAGAGAGAGAGAGAGAGAGAGAGAGAGAGAGAGAGAGAGAGAGATAGAGAGAGGGAGAGAGAGAGAGACCACGGTGACTATGATTAATATTCGGACACCGTTTAAAAGGCAATAACTTTCTTAGAACTGGACTATACGACTCGCGAATGTGTTTTAAATGATAGTGATCATGGTTGGACTGTCTTTTCTTGTTTTGCAAATTTTGCTATCGCTTAGGATTACTAAAGAAAATAGGAAGCACTGTTGTGTTTCGCTTTTTCTAGCCGAGCCACTGCAATTATCCTGGCGAGATTCGAACGGTTAGATCGCGAATTGTTTGTATAATGATTGATTAATATCCGGACACCGTTTAAGTCGCAATAATTGTGCGAGAAATCTGCGGTTTTTCAAGTCTTTTTCATATTTTCAACAGAGATCTACGAAACGCGTTTTTTAAATTCTCGTTACAGGCTCAGAAAAACAGGTGAAAACGAGGGTCTTTTTTTTTCTTTCGTCAGTCTAAGCGATAGCAAAATTTAAAAACAGAAGCATTCTAGTACTAAAATTTTTAAAAATTCTTTTTGTCCTGTTTTAAACAAATTATTGTGATTTAAAAGGTGTCCGAATTATTAATCAGTGTCACTGAATGAACAATCGACGACTCAACCGTTTGAATCTCGTCATGATAATGGTAAAAGATTGTTTAAAACGATATATTTTATTTTAAGAAATATTATTAATTCATATAACATTATTAACTCAATTCCGTAAAAAGTAATACTTAAAATTTAACCTATTATTCCTTGAGATTGCAATCGTGTAATTTTCGCACACTGCCTGTACTCAATTCTTAGACGCAAGGCTCGAATAATCGCATCTCCTCTCCCCGAATTGTCCACTTTTCTGTGCAATCTGAGCGCGAATTACGGAGAAATTACTGCAACTCCGTGGACTCTCCGTAAGAGGAGCTCCACGCGTACGTCGTTCCTTTCCTAAAACGAAGGCGTGGATCCTTGAAAAAAATTCAGATTCAATTAAATTCTAATGCGACGTTGCGACACTCGTTTTTTTCTTTCTAATGCCAATTTCTCGAAGAAATTCGGCCGACGCGTTTCCCATCGATCCAACGCGGCGAACAAAAATCTAACGCCGCATTTGAACAAAGTTGCATGCTCCTGCCGCATTATTACATGCTTCCCGTTATCACACCTTGAAATTTAATCAATCCGCCGGTAAGAAACGCATTCTGCTTTCATTTGCATGCTCGTGCAACTGGATGGAGGTACAAAAGGCGAAGGGCAAAGAACGAAACGCAGGCAATATCGCGAGAAATTTTCGAAGAAAGGGATCCGCCGAGCTTCTCGTTAAACCGGGCTAACACCTACTTCGACTTTGATTAATTTCATGCGAGCTCGTGATTAACACGACGGTGTTGCAGCAGCCCGTTCGAGACAAATTGGTCTGCTTCTATCTTTGCCGGCAGCGAAATTCGAATTCCATACGTTTCTTTTATATTTCCTAAGCGCCTGTCGCGATGTGAAAAAAAAACAATCTAATCACACTTGAAGACATTGAATATTCTTGCATTTTTTAAACAAGCAAGGCTCCGATATCAACGCCGAAGATATTGTTCTTAAAAGACACAGCGTTGAACGAAGCAACTTTAACGCTCCGACGGCGGACCTTTTTTAAATATTTTATAAATTTAATAAATTTATAAATATTTTATGAATTTAATAAATTTTTAAATATTTTATAAATTTCATAAATTTTTAAATATTTAATAAATTTAATAAATTTATAAATTTTTATAGATTTAACCGAATATGCTTAGGCTAACTTATCATTTAGTTTATCAACTTTATTCTACGTAATTATTAACGTAGCGGAGACCGGGCCTAGAAGTTCCGACTTTGTGAGAACATAAAAATTGATGAAGTAATAATAAAATTGCATTTCTCGTTCCTGGCTCTAATTCGTCGTTAAATTTATTCTACTTTAAGACTGTCAAGGT
The DNA here is from genome assembly GCF_051020955.1 of Megalopta genalis. NCBI lineage: Eukaryota > Metazoa > Arthropoda > Insecta > Hymenoptera > Halictidae > Megalopta > Megalopta genalis. The sequence goes on along the minus strand of NC_135018.1, from coordinate 19,327,284 downwards.
TATATTTAATATATCGTAATACGTTGTTCATAGAAACTCGTTGTGTTTCTGTGGTCAACTCAAGCGGAACTTTTTTACGCTCTGCGGTAAATCGTCGCTAAGAAATAAACATTACTTTCCAACGAGACATTTCATTCTCTGTTGAAATAAGACACAATTTCATCGATAAAGATTGTTTATTCATCTCGGATTAACGGAAATTCATGTGCAAAATGAAGTAATCTTAGCACACGGTGCGTGTGAACAGTAGAGGATTTTGTATTATTTAATATTAAACACAGAAACAGGGTAGGTGTACCTATTACTGCGGACGTACGTTTTACTGCGTACATTTCTTTCCCGATGAGATTAAAATTTATAGAAATACATTAATCGCCCTCGATACATTCGTCCGATTTAATGAGAATGTATTCTCGTCGCGACGTAGACGCAAAGCTTGGAAATCGCTTCGAGGAAAACAAAAGCATTATTTTCCGTTGCGTCGGTGTAAATGCGTCAGACGCGTACGTCGGATGCGTATAGGAAATCCCGCGTTTCGAGAACAGGAAACGAACGCTTCGCGTACACAGATGAATCCGCAATTAACAGGAATTTTACACATCTTACGTTTCCGTGTATTTTATCCTCTTTAATCGCCGCGCGAACATATTTAAATCTCCGTAACATTACATAAAAGAATATCGTTGGATCCCGAAGAGTCTCCAGAATCATATAATCTAAGAATCGTTCGTACAATTTTTACAGTTCGAACAGAAAAGAGCGCTCGAAGTCCAAATTTCGATTCTTTGAAATTTCTGAAATTTCAAACTTTTTCGTCTATAAAATTGATAGCAAACAATTTCCGAATAAAACGTGCCGTTACGAACGAAGATAATTTTGTGATAGCTGCCAGATATACTGACTATGATGGTATAGCAAGGTGCTCGCAAGCCCTTAGGTTAATAATAAAAAAAAGCGCTCGACGTCGAAATTTCGACTCTTTGACATTTCTGAAATCTTCAATTTTTTTTCCATAAAATTGATAGCAAACAATTTCCGAATAAAACGTGCTGTTACGAAGATAATTCTGTGATAGCTACCAAGTATACTGTCTACGATGGTATAGCAGGGTGCTCGCAAGCCCTTAGGTTAATAATAAAAAAAAGCGCTCGACGTCGAAATTTCGACTCTTTGAAATTTCTGAAATCTTCAATTTTTTTCCACAAAATTGATAGCAAACAATTTTCGAATAAAACATGCTGTTACGAAGATAATTCTGTGATAGCTACCAAGTATACTGCCTCTGATGGTATAGCAAGGTGCTCGCAAGCCCTTAGGTTAATTCAGCGACGTTTCTATCGTCGGTCCGCGTTGAAACGCGCGATAGCCCGCGAATCGATCGGGCGAATGGGCACGAGTCTTCGATAACGACAGTGCTTGACGCGCTCTCCCGTCTATAGAAAGGTCTGCGACAGCGACGGTTGCCGTAACTGTGCGTTAAAGAGGCCGTTTAACCTTTTACATGGTATAAGCGGGTCGCATACTCCGGGTTCCCACGCGACGGATGTTCCGTTGCGCCGCGAGGACCGCGCGGTGGCCGAAGGGCGCTCGAAATATAAAGGCTCAGACCCCAACGCGAATATTACGGGATGCGAGCGGGATATTTTACTGATCTCCTCGTCAATATCGTCCGCCCTCCCGTTCGCGGCGACGTCTTTCACAGCATTTTCTGCTAACAATTATGAATTCTTTTCATTTGTGCAACGTCGGGATTTTTCACGTGTTCGTGCGATGCACTGCGAACTGTTCGGACCTAAATTTGTGTGCTCTTCAAAATGATTATATATATTTCATTATTTTATAATATATCTATTATATTATTATATTATTATATTATTATATTATTATATTACTATATTATTATATTATTACATTATTGCATTATTACATTATTACATTATTACATTACTACATTATTACATTATTACATTATTACATTATTATATTATTACATTATTATAGTATTATATTATTATATTATTATATTATTATATTATTATATTATTATATTACTATATTATTATATTATTGCATTATTGCATTATTACATTATTACATTATTATATTATTATAGTATTATATTATTATATTATTATATTATTATATTATTATATTATTATATTATTATATTATTATATTATTATATTATTATATTATTATATTATTACATTATTATATTATTGTATTATTATATTATTATATATATAAAATAATCAAATATATATAATCATTTTGGAGAATATATATAATAATATGTTAAGCATGGAACGTAAAAACATCTTTGTCACAGATGCATAAAATCCAGAGTCTACTTACAAGTTAAAACCATAATCTTTCCTTTGACTTACAGTATTTCCATTTTACATAATTTATTGCACTTTACCTATATAAAATTGAGCATATCGACTTATACAACGCTTAACGATTCTTAACAATTTTTTGTCTAAAAATGTGACCGAATTTAGCAGCATGGAAATTACTATGAAAACCAACATAGCAATTCTAATGACGTAACTACCAATAGGACAGCTGTCAGTAAAAATTTAATCATCATAAACTCAGCTGTTCGATGCAATGAAACTTGATTGTCGCAGGAAATTGCAGTACATCGCGCGAATTCATCGAGCCGAAATATATTTATTGCAACTATTTCGATGCATCTGCGCGATACAAATTCGATGGAAGGTATGCGCACACCTGTGAAAAGGTGCGGAATTTTTGTTTTCGTTAAATCGTCGTACTAGTAGCACAACGCGTGCGGTGCATAAAGCACCGACGGCCATCACGAGACTCGGCCGTCGAATTGCTCGAAAGTTCACGCCGCGGCAGTGCACTAATGACGTGGGAAATATGCTGCGAGTACCCAGCACTTATCCAAACCCTGGCGTTTCTTTATTTCGTTTCAACGATTTGTCACGAGACCAACCAAGCCCGATACAAATGTGTAACGACGAGTATTACATTGACACTTTACAGGCCGCGCGGTTCTATGGGAAAGCGGCTCATGGGGAGCGAACGTTTTATCCCGGATTGAACTGCTATTTTACGGATAAACAGAATTGTAATTAAATTATAGTTTGCGAATCGGCGATCGATTGTCAGGCAAACTTCGCAGATATTGAAATTTTAGGTTTATTATTACATTATCGAGGTGAATTGCGATTTCGCGCTCGTTCACAGTCGAATCGAAAATAACTAGTGGTTTGCACCACCGATACTGGTGCCGAACGGCGCGCGATCAGTGTATTCAGGAAAAATTTCTACGCGAGGAGTGGGAAGGCGACGCACGTGGAGGGAGTCCCGCGCAGCGGCGCGGCGCGTCTACCTGGTGAGCATTGTAATTCTGAACTACGACGGCAACGCGACACGACGCAGAGTTGCAGGGACAATACGGTACAATAGGCGCCATCCTGTAGACGCGCCACGCCGCTGCGCGGGACTCTCGCGCGTGCGTCGCCTGCCCCCACTCCTTGCGTAGCGACTTTTCCTGAATACACTGCGCGTGATACACGTGTTGTACCAGCGGCCGTTAACGTCAGTTTGCGCTATGGCACGACTGTTGTGTCAGCGGCCGCTAAAGTGTTAAGGTCGTAGGGTGGTAGACCCGGTTACGGTGGGGTGACAAATTGCTGTGCCTTTGGATCGTTTTCAGGGCACGATTGACTTTATATTCATCGAATAAGACGCGTCGAATTCTTTTAGTCTTTCATTTTGCTTATTTTTTAATTATAAACGTAGTATATCTCGTGCGATAAATATAACGTTAATTGTGCTCGAGAACGAACTAACGACACAGCAATTGGTCAGCCCACGATATCCGGCTCCACTACTCCAGCTTGCAATATTTTAGTTCCCGGAATTGTTCGAGCTTCGAGTTATGGCGCCCTTTATTCGAGATATACAGTGGATGCAGAATGCATTCGTAGAATACTTTAATTTGAGAACTTTTAGAACGAAATAACTCTATCATAATTATGCGAAGTGGTCTACATTTTTTTTTGGAATGTTAGAGAGATTAGTTTGCTAGACAGTGACTAAAAAATATTTTGTAAAATTACAATTTGTAGGCGTGATAAAAGAATTAAACGACGATGCTTCCTCAAACTTTTTATGCAAGACCATAACGAAAATATGAAAAATGTATACAGGGTGTAAAATTTATGTAAAATGTATACAGTAACCGTGTTAGAAAGCGATATCTCCGTTATCGGTGATGATTCGCGGGAGAACATTAAAGGAACAAATGGCACCCTTTAATTGGTCTTTTCGTCAAAATTCGAAGAATTTATGTCTGTCGTTTTTAGAACGCCATTCTGTCCATTTATGTTAGCAATTCGCGACTGAGAAAATCAAGATCATGCCTGTGTGTCTTGAATTTGCAAGAATAATCGAATTAAACCACTCGGCTGTTGCTGAATGGCCATCCATCTGACAAACACGCTGGAAAGGAAAACAATAAACTGGGAACATGTTTTCGGTAACTTTCCTGTACGCTGCTGCGCTGAATAGATTTTTCCGGTCGTACGAAACACTTTCGTATCAACATCGACGGCACACACACGCACGCACACCCACACACCAAAAAAAAAGAAAAAAATAAATAAAGTTTTCGGAGGGAAATAGAAGTTACAGGGGAAAAAGAATCCTCGGCCGATCTCGTACCAAAGTGAAAATCGGAACGGAACAAAAAATTGTTCACCCTTTTAACGGCACCGGAAGCATTTGCAACGTGCATTGATCTCAAAATGAAAACTATCAAAGAATGAAAATCTGATAAGCGTTCCTGTGTCTAGTGTCCTCCGGCCGGGCTACGCTCTTCTATCCGTAACGTTCGCGGGCGACAAAAAAACTGCGCGGTCCTTTTTTTTTTGAATTCTAGAATTCGATCAAACACCGGAGATTCGCGTGGACTTTGAATGCTTCACCGTGAAACATTTTATACGTGAAATCGAAGCGACGCGGCGCGGCGCGACGCGACGCGACACGCGACGCAGCGAATTTGACGTATTCGCTGACCTCCCCGCCGAATTTCATTCATTCTTGCGTGACACCGATGGCAGTAATTTGTTTCGAAAAAAAGGGCCCGGCGCTAAAAATTCCGTGCTCCGCGCGCTGCCGGAATGTTATTTTGTGTCCGGCACGTTGTCATGGGTCCCGCCAACTGTATTAGTTTTTTATTCGAGGTAATAAATTCATCGCCGCGTGTTACGAAACAACGAATCCGATTGCCCCCCGGGGGGGAGGGGGGCGCTTCAAATTGCGTCTGAAATATTCATTTTCTTCTGTTTCCTTCGCGGACGAGCTTCGCTGATGCTTTGGCAAATACGGCGGAGGAACAGCCTCGGTTATCCGAACTAATCGGGCGCGCGCGGATGAACGGATAATAGAACAGTTTACTTGCAATTAGTTACAATGGGAGACTAGATCGATTTAGACGATGAAACGTGTCTTAGATGGATTATCGTTGATTGAACCGAGATACGTACTCCGGGGGAGAACTGCCGTGAATGGTGCACGTTTTGAACGGGACGTTACCGTTGCCTGAAAAATTGTGAATCTTCCTATAATAAATTGTAATTGTATTACAATTACTATTAATTATTAATATATTATTAAATTATTTTAATATATTATTAATATATTATTATATAATATTAAATTATTTTAATATATTATTAATATATTATTATATATTATTAAATTATTATTAATTATATTACACACATTCGATCGCGCGTAATTTGAAGCCATTAATAAATAGTTAATACGCAACTATGTCAGGCAATTAATTTTTTAATACGCAATTGAGGCAATTAATATTTTTCCTTGTTTTTGGTAACGTTGTTTGAAACACTGTTATTTTCGATTGAATTTTTATTTATGGCATACACACGTAACGATGTATAAAAATAAATTGCATAATAATCCGATTTCTGCAACGAAATATTAATTTTCTTCTAAGATTCATAAATCTCCCCGCACCAATATTTTTTTTTACCTGAAACGACGAACCTTTTAAAATATCTGAAAATGTTTCGTGACAAATTTTTGCAGCTCAAGAGTGATATTATTTCGGATGGATATTTATGAGACAGATTGTGAAGCTACGATCCTGATTTATAATTTGTGCCTTTCATATTTTTTATAACAATGACAAATTGCATTCGTTTCAATACCGTCAAGAAAAATTAAGCAATGGTTGTTGTTTCTTTAAATTTTTTTTCACCGGGTTCACAGTACTTTAGACGTTAGTTTTAGAAATAAAGTAAATAATTTATCAATGATAAATCAGTGAAATACGGAACTGTGAGATCACAGAGGAATTAAAAAATGATATTATTTTCAACTCATCAAAATTATTCAAGCTAGAAATACAATATCGTTCAGCTTCTGATCTTTATAATTATTTATTCTCTTTTTATCTATTTTTATTATTGATATCTTTACTTCACGTAAAACGTGTTTGCAGAATTTACTAAATTCCCAAAAATCCAATGAGTCAAAAAAATGGGAACAACGTCATTACGATCGTTCATCATTTTTATAGTGTTTAAAAGTGCAGAACAATTTCCAAAAATTCAGAGACAAAAATATGAAACCGGAGGGGATGAAATGATGTACACACATATATCGATTTATGTTATTAAAAATTATGAAAAAAACTAAGTATTATTAACTAATTATTATTATATAATTATATAATTATTATATATATAATAATAATTAGTTAATAATACTTAGTTTTTTTAGTTTATTAGTTTACTTAGTATTATTATTATACTATTATTACTATTATTATACTATTACTTAGTATTATTATTTATACTTACTTTATACTTAGTTTATACTTAGCATTAGTAACTAATTAGTATTATATATATAATAATAATTAGTTAATAATACTTAGATTTTTTAATAATAATATATATATATAAACTAATTATTATTAAAAAAACTAAAATGTTTTTCTCAAAGTCTATACTAAAAAATTACAGGCAGTAAATATAATTTTTCCATCTTGACAAAATCTTCCGAAGCAAGAGTACCGATAAGTAGTTTTTGTGCCCGAGATAGCCGCATGTTCGATGAAGTAATCGAAACTCCGAGTGGCAAACCAGCGGCGTCCAGAACTTATATCGATCGTTAACAGAATCGTAATACGCGATGTGAATTTGACTCACGTTTTCCACGTGCCCGGATAAGTTAACTCAAACTTTGACAGGAAGTTACGCCGATCTCAAGACCGAAATATCTAACTGTCGCGGTGTAACCCCGCGGTGTAACTGAAACGGACGTTAGCCGCCGACATACCTTAGAACAATGCTGCGTTGAAACTGCCATGTAATTTGCAACTTGCGTCTAATACACGTTTTGACTATTTTGCTAGTTCGCGTTGACCCCGTCACCGCCATGTCGACCCGATCCCCGGCACTGTTTCGACCGCGGAACTGCAGCAACTGCACAGCTCGCGCGGGCCGAAGTGCATCGATTAAAAAATTGACCGAGCCGGCCGATCGTTTCAAGCGATGTTCCCATAGAAAATCATCGAACTATTTCATTGAACGCGATTCGGTGTTTGAGCCGTTTATTTTGAAAGTGGCATAAGTCACTTTGTTTTTAAGTCGACAGATGGTGAATTGAAACACAATTTTATTAACAATGATTCATTCAATTCATTCATTCAATCATTCGTTGAACTGTGTTCGGACACGGAATTACTTGAATGAAAATATCATTTACGTACTTTGTTAATCTTCACTGTAAACCTTGCTTAAAAATTTCGTATGTTGACCTTGACATAACCTTGATATGTCCTTGACATAATCTCGATATGTCCTTGACATAACCTTGATATGTTCTTGACATAACCTTGACGTAACCTTGATATGTCTATATTTATATATATGTATGTATATATATATATATATAACTTATTTAATAATCAAAATTATATTATATATATTATAATATATAATTATTATTAATTATTATTAATTATTATATAACAATAATTATTATATTATTAATAATATATATAATATAATTATAAAATTTATCATATATAAATAATAAAAATATAATTAAAATTTTGGATTGTTTCCAGATTTTTCAAACATGATTTCTTCCTGATCAAAGGTGGTAATAGCAAAAAAATATGAATAGAAATTTCGGTCGACACAACTTTTCGTTGAAAACAAATTTGAGATTGTAAATGATGATTGTAAATACATTTTATACTGTTAGAACGTGCATATGTAGAACGTACGCACTCCGGCAGACCGTAGATTTGTATGCATTTATACCATAAATGAATGCGTAGAAAACCGTAATGAAATCTGATAAGGAAATCATATATCTGATATGAAATCTTACGATTCAACGAGAATTACGCTTTGAAGAAGCGAAACTACCGCTAATTAGTTCTAGTCCCGGAAATAAATATTTGAACGTTTTAACTTGCAGAGATCGCGTTTGCATTATTTATATGTACTGCGATTTCTAGAATTGCGGATTCGCCAGTAAGTAAACATGGTCAACCTATTAAAATAAGTAGACAAAACGTTTGATGATGGTGAAGCTTGAATATAAATTAGGCAAATATAAATGCAAGCGTGTGCTTTCTTGCATGTTAGTACCTTCGATGAGTAATTTTATCAGTTTGCATCGGGTTCGAGTAAAGAAAAACTTTTTAAAAGATGCTTCGGCGAATTTACAATACTAAAAGTTGCTAAAAAAGAAATTCAGAAAAATTCGTCTGCACGGAAATCTCGGAAATCGCAGCGTATATTGTATAGGGTGTCTCATTTAATTGACAATATTTTCTTTAATTGTTACAAATATTTTTATATTTATATAACACAATTTATATTTATATTTATATTTATATTTATATTTATATAACACAATTTATATTTATATTCATATTTATATAACACGATTTATATTTATATTTATGTTTATATAACACGATTTTTTTTTATTGAATAATATCACGTGATGAATATCTCACAGGGGTTGTTCGAGTAAAATGCTTTTTTTGGTTAAACTTTTCTTGGGGGTTTCTATTTTTTTTTAATTTTCAATGTACGCTCCGATATATTTTGCCGAGAAAAGAGCAAAAATCGAAATCCTGAATCTACGAATAAAAAAATAAATCCTGAATTAATTTGTTGAAAATTTATTTAGTTAGCGTAATAATATAATAATATAATAATATAATAATATAATAATATAATAATATAATAATATAATAATATAATAATATAATAATATAATAATATAATAATATAATAATATAATAATATGATAATATATATCCGACCCACTGCTTCTTAATTATTAAAATTGTTAAAGGAGAGAAGCATACAATTTTCAATTTGCAAAAAGATTCACAGTCTAACCTTTACAAGGGGTTTTTGACCAGCAAACACTATATAAATAACAATAATAATAACAATAATAGTAATACAATAATAACAACAACAACTTCTTCCCCCCCTAGTTTTCAAGGATCACCCATGTTTCCTTTTTATAATAACCCCGAATTCAGAAGATGAATATTTCGAATATTTCTCGCGAAGCCTTCATTCACCTAGCAAACGAAATTTGAGTCCGATCTGTTTCACCAAGGGGTCCCAATTGAGCGACGTTCCAAAACAGGCGCTTCGGCCCGAAATATTATACTTCGAAATTCATTACGTCGGAAACGTCGATCCAGCAGACAACAGGTAAAATCGGCGACGATCTAGTACAAGGGTGTGAAACTCGCGGCCCGAGATGAACATTTTTGCGGCCCAGACAATATATCCGACGCGAAGTAAAAATAAAATAGAAATGTGAATTAGAAATTTTGAAAGTGGCCTCGGCCAATAAAATTTCTCCCGAAATAGGAGAGATAGTATCAGAGAAGAGATGTCAAGTATCAGGACGTAAACAATAATTTAACTTTGCATATGTTTATTACAATGTACAATACAATAATTTAACAATATTACATTATTATTATATAATATTATATTGTTATATTATTTAACAATAATTTAACTTTATATATGTTTATTACAATGTACAATACAATAATTTATCAATATTATATTATTATTATATAGTATTATATTGTTATATTATTTAACAATAATTTAACTTTACATATGTTTATTACAATGTACAATACAATAATTTAACAATATTACATTATTATTATATAATATTATATTGTTATATTATTTGACAATAATTTAACTTTATATATGTTTATTACAATGTACAATACAATAATTTAACAATATTATATTATTATTATATAGTATTATATTGTTATATTATTTAACAATAATTTAACTTTACATGTGTTTATTACAATGTACAATACAATAATTTAACAATATTATATTATTATTATATAATATTATATTGATATATTATTTAACAATAATTTAACTTTACATATGTTTATTACAATGTACAATACAATAATTTAACAATATTACATTATTATTATATAATATTATATTGTTATATTATTTAACAATATTATATTATTATTATATAATATTATATTGTTATATTATTTAACAATAATTTAACTTTACATATGTTTATTACAATGTACTAGTCAAAATAAAAATATTAGTTTCTATGAACATTGATTCTTTTTTTTGCGGCCCACCTAAAGTTAAGCATTGTTTATTTGGCCCAAGTTAGCTTTTGAGTTCGACACCCCTGATCTAGTACCTTCCGAAGAGCGTTCCACGATAGGTACCCCTCGCCTAAACAGCGAATTTTTGCGTTTCATCCAGCCAGCTTTTGAAACACCATGCGTCGTCGCGCGTCGGATCGAAACGCGACAGCGACAGCGCCAGCACCGGAAGATGTCCCACGCTAAAGGCCAGCTTTCCCGGATGCAGCATCGTTTAAGATTCACCATTCAGAAGGCAGTCCGTAAATACGGCGCAAGAGCGGGGCCGTCCGAATGGCAGCCTTAAGGTCCCGCGGTACGTTTCTCGGGCAGACTGGCTGTTATTTTTCAGCTGAGTCTGTGAGGAGACGCTGCCCTCTCGTTCTCTCTGCGGCGCTCTGTCTTTCTTTACCCGCTGCTATCCCCATCCCGCAAAAAGAGAGAGCGAGACTGAACGAGAGAGTGAGAGAGAGAGAGAGAGAGAGAGAGAGAGAGGGAGGAGAGATCTCCCATCCCCCGGCGCAGTGAATTTCGGCTGCCACTTTATGGAGCTGTTTTCCTTCCTCTCCGGTACGAGCAAAGTTTTCTGCGCGCGGACCCCTCCGTGCAGAAGCGTATCTCGTACGGGGGCGTAAAACGGGAATGCGGTTCCGCCGAGAGAAAGAAGACAAGTTTAAGGGTGAGCCAAGGGTGTTAGGGTAGGTTGCGGCGCGCTGGAATTCGGTCACTATTTTAATATCGATCCGCCCACCGCGTCTCTACCCTTTTCACCCTTTCCGGCGTCCCGGCGGCGGGGCCGACGTGCACACACATCGTTTAGGCGAGTGTACACAACAATATGCGGAAGAATGCGCCGGCTGTAATGTAATACGTGACACGCCGCCGATGGATTCGGGGACTAAACGCTTCTTCGCCTGTCCGTCGAATTCCCCGGGCGCTCGCCGAAACGTACGAAACGCGATCTTGTTGCGCCGCTTCCGGCACAAGAAGGCGTGCCGGAAACTTTACGAGATACGTACGCGGATCTCGGCGTCGCCGTGTGACAGATTTTTCGGATCATTTTTCGGGCAAGTTTTGCCGGGATATTGGGACGTTCGGGAGGCTGTTTCGTTCTCTCGCGAGAAAGTGAGGAACGATCTTTTTCAAGGTTCGGAGTGAGAAAACGGGAGTTTTTGATATTTTTGTGGGGAGACTTGAGATGTTATGCTCGTGGAAGTTCGGCTTTTTTTATTGGCAGAACAATGAATCGGGTGCTTTCTCGACGGCTTTGCGAAATGAATTTCTTTTTGGAAAGCGGAATAGCTTTTCGAACGATCCAATGCAGTGAATTTTCCCTAATATTGATGCCTAGTTTGTACACGAAAATGGAAAATTTGGGAAGAGAAAATACGATTATTATATATAATAATAATAATAATAATAATATGTAATAATGTAATAATATGATAATATAATAATATAATAATATGATAATATGATAATATGATAATATGATAATATGATAATATGATAATATAATAATATAATAATATGTAATAATGTGATAATATAATAATATAGTAATATAATAATATGATAATATGATAATATGATAATATAATAATATAATAATATAATAATATAATAATATAGTAATATAGTAATATAATAATATGATAATATGATAATATAATAATATAATAATATGATAATATAATAATATGATAATATGTTAATATAATAATATAATAATATAATAATATAATGATATAATAATATATAAAAAATATATATAAAATTGTTAAAGGAGAGAAGCACGCAATTTTCAATTTGCAAAAAGAATCACAGTCTAACCTTTACAAGTGGTTTTGGCCATCAAACACTATATAAATAACAATAATAATAACAATAATAGTAATAATAATAGCAACAACAACAATAACAATAATAATAATCCCTGAACGCACGAATATTTTTACTTTACATTTGATCTGAAAGTGTAGATCGTTATTCTCCATGTCGCAGAGTTCGATCATCATGATCTAATCATTGCAAAATGATTTGTAATTAATTAACGATCGCATTTATCTACAAAATCACAAAACAAACATATCGTTTGGCGCATTGCTCTCACAATTGTTGCCCAATTTTTCGCTCAAATCGAAAAGTTCCGCCTCCTGGTTTCGAACACAGATATTCACTCATCGTAGAGCCAAGATCGATGCGAACAATTAATTAGTCTAAAAAGTCAATACAATTAACTGCACAAAGTAGCAGCGGTTCCATCGAATCGCGTCGACGCATTTCAATCGAGAAGTCCGCCGCGAATTTTTTATCATTATCTTCAAACATTGTTCTCTATCCGACAGCAATTTCCTACGAAACAATGTAAGCCGGTATGAAGACCGGGAAACGGGCATAACGATCCGCAGCGCCAATATTTACAGCGATATGTAAACGGCTGCGTAGTCAAATATCAATAACGACTAATAGTAATCTATCAACGCCGCCGGAACGTGTACAACGGCGTAACATGCGATATGTTCAATGTTAATAGGAACGTAAACCGTTCGGTTCGCGTTCGCATGTTCTTTTTACTGCTACATTTCTTTCGGTCGAGACTCAAGGGGGAAGGGCAAAATATTTTATAACGCGCGGTGACTGCCGTTGATATTGGGGCACTTTTCAAAAGGCAATAACCTTTTTAGAACTGGACTTGAACGGCTTGTTTTCTTTTTTTTTTTCTTAGATGATAGAGATTATGGTCTACCAGACCATAACCGAGACGCTTTTTACAAATTTTGCTGTTGCAAAATCGACGGAGAATCGAAAGAAAAGCCATAATCGATAAGATCGACGAAATTAATTATTGTAAATTTTATTATTATATTATTATATATTATATATATATAATATATAATTACATAATAATATTATTATATATATTTAAATAATATAATATAATAATATAATAATAATATATAATAATAATAATAATAATAATAATAATAATAATAATAATAATAATAATGATAATAATATAATAATAATAATAATAATATAATTATATAATAATATTATAATATATAATTATATATATAATATATATTATTGTAAATTATTGTAAAATTTATCTTCCAAACGAGTCGTGATCGATTCGCGGCGGCTTCGTCGTTATCGTCGCGCGAACGAACAAACGGTAATCTAAATCTTAGAATTTCCCTTGGAATTTCTAAGCTACGTCGCACGCAAATAGTCCTCGAGCATTTGTATTAGAACGCACATTTATTTGCGCGTTTCCCTTAAGAGAGTTAAGTTTACCATTCCTGTGGGAAATCTGGACGGCGAGGACTTCCGATAAGAAGAAAAAAAAAGAGAAAGAAAGAAACGGAAGCACGAGTTCCCGGAAGCAAGTTATTCTTGAGGTCCATCGAAATTACAGCCTCGCGTAATCATGAGAGTGTCTTCCGAGCTGTACGTAATAATTAATGGCCCGTTTAAGTTAATAGAAAGCTAACACGGAGACGAGATATATGTGCGTATGATTCACCAGGGCTAACAGAATTAAGTATTTATAATACGAAACACGAGCGGGACATTTGATTATACACTGTCACCTGGAAAATATAATTGATTGAATTCTCTTTTAATTAGCGATGCGGAAGCCTGTTACGTGGAGCACGTTATTTGTGAGTTAATTATGACGTATGAAGAATTTTTAACTATCTTGTGCGACAAAAATGTGTGCGGGATTGTTTAATAAAATTCATAACTAGCATGTGAATGCGAAAGAATGTATTCAGGGTGTCCCGAAAATGTCTCGCAATTCGGTAATAGGAGGTTCCTGGGGTCATTTGAAGCAACTTTTTCCTTAGCGAAAATGCGATCCGCGGCTTCGTTTGCGAGTTATTAACGAAAAACGGCGACCAATGAGAGGTGAGATCAGCTGACGCGAGGCGGCCGAGTCAGTGAGCAGAACTGGGCTTCGTGCGCTCGTTGGCTGGCCCCGCCTCGCGCTAGCCGAGCTCGTCTCTCATTGGACACTGTACTTCGTTAATAACTCGTAAACGAAGCCGCGGATCGCATTTTCGCTGAGGAGAAAGTTGCTTCGAATAAGCTCAGGAATCCCTATTTCCGTATTATGAGACATTTTTGGGACATCATCATTCTACGAAGAAGCATGTATGCAGAAGATGATTGAATGGGAATTATCGGTTTGTTCATTGCTATTTGTGGGTAATGCACTAGTTAGTTTATTAATATCAATTTTCGATGTTGTAAATCCTACAAAACGAATTACTGTAATATTTAGGAATCCGTTGTCAGTTCGTTGGATTTCGTGAACTTGTTACTAAAAGTTTGAAAGGATTTACAACTGAAATTATTAAAGAGGGAGAGAGAGTGAGAGAGAGAGAGAGAGAGAGATCAATTTCTACTTAATTTCTGTGACTTGCAACTGATGCAGACAATTTTTGTTTTGCATAAGAGTCCGCAATCGAAATAATCAACATAACTCGATAAGAAAATTACTCAGTAAGAAAATTACAGTCATAACAAGACAATAACAATTGTATACTTCGAAAGAGTATTTTACGATATAAGATACTCAATAAGACAGTCAAAGTCTGGACAAGATAACGTACAATGGTGAAATTTTCAAAAGTATTTCGCGAATTCAAGTGAAACCGTGTTTGGTCACATAATTCTTTGTTGACGATAAATTCTGCTCGCCAACTTGGAACATAAATTATCGAAGTGTCATTACTATAAATCCCGAGTTTAAGTCTGCATAATCTGTTTAACCCATAAGCTGCCACGTTCTCTATTTGGTAATCTCGTGTATTTATTGTTCCCCTTTTTATCTTGATATTTATCACGCTTTCGGAAGCGTCACCGTGCTCTTTGACATTATCGTCTCGTCCGTCATTCGTCCGAAATATTTTATCTAAGTTCATTGAGAATCGAGAAAAATTGTCTCGGTATCAATTTTCGGAAAAAGCGGCCAACTGTTCGCCGGTTAAAGAGGTAAGGCATTTATATTTTGGTAATTAATAATAAACTATTCATTTTAGCGTCATTCTTAGCTACAGTGATCGTTTCTTTGATTTAAAAAATCGATCTACATTGTCGCTATCATCTGTCCTCAAATATTATTTACTAACACAGTATTTGGCGCATAGTTTTTTACCGCGTATGTACATTACTGCGGTGCTTTACCGAATTGCGTACCATAACCTATACAGTGAGAACATCTTGATTCGAAAAATTGCAGCTGTGTGTACACATTTAAAAGAAAATTGGGTTATGTCAATCTTGACACGCAGTAATCGGTACGTCTGCGGTATTTGGCTCGCAGTAATAGACACATCACAAATGTAAATATATAACTAAAATAACTAGTATATAATATAACTAATATATGTGTGCACACGTATGGTTCCTTTACGTTATGTCAACCTTGACACACAGTAATCGGTACATCCGCGGTATTTGGCTCGCAGTAATAGACACAACACAAAAATATAAATATATAACTAAAATTACTAATATATAATATAACCAATATATGCACACGTATGGTTCCTTTACGTTATGTCAACCTTGACACGCAGTAATCGGTACATCTGCGGTATTTGGCTCGCAGTAATAGACACATCACAAATGTAAATATATAACTAAAATAACTAATACAAAATATAACTAATATATGCACATCACAAATATAAATATATAACTAAAATAACTAATATATAATATAACTAATATATGCACACGCAGTAATAGACACATCACAAATATAAATATATAACTAAAATAACTAATATATAATATAACTAATATATGCACACGCAGTAATAGACACATCACAAATGTAAATATATAACTAAAATAACTAATACATAATATAACTAATATATGCACATCACAAATATAAATATATAACTAAAATAACTAATATGTAATATAACTAATATATGCACACGCAGTAATAGACACATCACAAATGTAAATATATAACTAAAATAACTAATACAAAATATAACTAATATATGCACATCACAAATATAAATATATAACTAAAATAACTAATATATAATATAACTAATATATGCACACGCAGTAATAGACACATCACAAATGTAAATATATAACTAAAATAACTAATACATAATATAACTAATATATGCACATCACAAATATAAATATATAACTAAAATAACTAATATATAATATAACTAATATATGCACACGCAGTAATAGACACATCACAAATGTAAATATATAACTAAAATAACTAATACATAATATAACTAATATATGCACATCACAAATATAAATATATAACTAAAATAACTAATATGTAATATAACTAATATATGCACACGCAGTAATAGACACATCACAAATGTAAATATATAACTAAAATAACTAATACATAATATAACTAATATATGCACATCACAAATATAAATATATAACTAAAATAACTAATATATAATATAACTAATATATGCACACGCAGTAATAGACACATCACAAATGTATAAATATATAACTAAAATAACTAATATATAATATAATCCTTTACGTTACATTTTCTAATGAAATTCGCGCTTTCGGAGCTCCACTATTTTCAGAAAAGTAAATATTCAAGTCAAAGAATAATAAGTATAGCTCGAGTTGCCGATTTATCGGCGCGAAAGGTCTTATTTTCTCCGTGAAGATTCGCATTCATTGAGAAACCCAGTGATACCCACGCTTGTGCACGTGTCCCCGGGTAATCCTGGGCAGTGTGTAAAATATTTTCGCCGTCATAAATCGCACACGCGATGAATAAAACGGCGTGTAGTGAGAGATCGGGTTGCGAGATGTTTATAGTACAAAGTATATAACTGATGCTTCTCGCTGGAGGAGCGGATCTACGAGCTGTAAAACCTTTACGCTTGCTTTGGAAGCCCGGGCCGGCAGCTCTTTACATCGCGATAATACTTAGAACGTATTATTAAGAATACTAACGAGCGTGTTCTCTTCTAAATCCCCAAAGGAGAAGGATAACAAGATCCGCAGGCCGCGTTCGTATCCTTTGTTCCCTATCCCGGCGCAAAGTGTATTCGTTTCCACGGGAGATTCGGCCGTACTATAATATCGGCGCGGTGCTCGCAACTGATTTACTTAATTAGCCATTAACGGAACGCATTACGATAATTGTTCACGGAAACGCTTAAAATTCGCCGAGAAACAATTTAACGGGCGTCGTTACATTAATTAAGTATTTATTTGCCGAACGGAGAATTTTGCGCGGTCGCCGCTAATAATTATGGAGGGATCCGAGCGGGAAAACCGTTCTATCGAGATTAATGAAGTTTCAGAAAATTGGCGAACACGAACGAATAGCGGCGCCGCGAAATATGGCAGCCGTTCACGATTATTTTCCTTTAGCGGGAATTAATCTGCGATTCCCGGGAAATCAGCTTTCATCCCGGGCGCGGCACGGCACGGAAAAATGACCAAGTTTCCCTCGAAATCGTAGAACTTCTGACAGAAACGTGACGGAGAGATGATTTTCTCTTTTATATGAAACTTAAGACATTTTAGAATGAGAGCAAATTATAGGGAACGTCGCACGAATAATTTTCGTCGTTGATCATTTTTCGTTCAATTTGATATTTTTCGATAAAGTGTTGGATTATACATGTGATCGGATCTTTTTTCGAATTTAAATCTCGTAACAAAATTTATGTAACACTTCGAAATTTAAGAAAAAAACGATTCAATTAATTTTTTCTATTTCAAATGGTTTTACAGACAAATTTAATACATATACAGACAAATCTATATATACATATGTAAATAATATTATATTAAAGACGTTAACGTACTTTTCGAGGCGACTGTATATATATATTTTATATAATATAATATAATATATATATTAATATGTATATATATATATATATATATATATATATTTTTTTTTATATGTTAGACTAGTTTTCTATGAAACGAGCATACAAAAAATTTTTTAAATTGCAATCTACTGGAATGATAAAAAATTAAAAAATGACGTTCACTCAGTTTTTTTATCCGAGCCCATAACGAAAATTTAAAAAATGCATTTTGTAGATCTCGGTGATTTATATGCACGCTGAAAATACAGGCAATTTAATTTAACGCAACTGTATGCGAGGAGTTATCACAAAATAAAACTGAAATATTTATGTTTACATATAATATATTTACATAAATATGGGCCCTATTTAATTTGTAATAGAACAGAGCAATAAATTAATCCTAATATTAAGTAAAAAGTTGAAAAATATCCTCTTTAAGTTACAATGGAATTAAGAAAAAAAATGCCTATCGCAATAGAAATTATTATCAACAAAATTTACTAATTATTCGAATCCCTTTTTAATATTATTTATTTTCTAATAATTTATTACAGTTTATTTATTACAGTTAGAAGAAATCGATGTGCTTCTCAAACGTTTAAATATGCGGCGGACGTCGCGCGTGAAATTCAGATTTGGCACAGAAAATGTTTCCAGGCGAAACTCTTAAATTTCCACTTAAAGGGTTAACAAATAGTTTATTCTAGAAACCGGAGTCGCGGAATATTCTTTAACCCCAAGATAATTAATTTAATCATTCTTGAAACACACAAAGATTAGGTATCGGTGTTTCGGCTACACAATGTTAATTTAGTTGTTTCTTTTTTTTTAATTTCACATAATATCAGCATGAATATTCGCATTTTAATACTATTCCTGCAATTTTTATGAATACAGAGAACGTATTCCGCTTTTCCTGGAAACGTGGAAGTGAAATTCTATGTAAAAAGGTGCCCTCGTAAAAGTACACTAACCACTGATCGTGAGTAAGCGGTTGAATCGTAAAACCACGGTGCATGCAGAATGAAATCATGAGCTAAAGCGGCGGTTACATCTAGAAACCATAATACTTCAAAGAATTAAAAACTAAGCGCTCGTTGGCAAGGGAGAAAAAAGAAATGCACGACGAAGAGGAAGGCGAAACAGGAGAAATACGAAAACAACAAACGTGTCGGGTTCCGTAACTCCGCCGGCTTATACATTTTAATTGATGTATCATCAAGTGCTACTCATTGTCAGTTATTAATTACGCTAACTCCGGGGGAACTACGACGTGGCAAAAAAAATCTTGGAAAAAGAAAAATTCTATTCAATCTCGAGAGATTTTTTTCATTTCAAACTGTACTTTTGATTATAGCTTTCGAAAGTAATAACTACAGTGCTTCCAATCAGTGGACAAAGAAATCTGATTAGCAGAAGCACCTGTCTTCCACGAATCTGTTGCGTTTAGCATCGTAATTGCAATCGAAATTATGACAAATAACGTATTCGTCGTCGTACGATTAACATCGCAGAAAGTGAAATAAATAGTAAATAAATAGTAAATAAATAGTAAATAAATAGTAAATAAATAGTAAATAAATAGTAAATAAATAGTAAATAAATAGTAAATAAATAGTAAATAAATAGTAAATAAATAGTAAATAAATAGTAAATAAATAGTAAATAAATAGTAAATAAATAGTAAATAAATAGTAAATAAATAGTAAATAAATAGTAAATAAATAGTAAATAAATAGTAAATAAATAGTAAATAAATAGTAAATAAATAGTAAATAAATAGTAAATAAATAGTAAATAAATAGTAAATAAATAGTAAATAAATAGTAAATAATAAATCGTCGTGCGTTTAGCTTTTCGAAATACAGTAATGTCTCTGTAACTGACGCTCAGATTGCGCACAAAAATGGACAATTTGGGAACAGAAGATACGATTAAACGAGTCTTGCAGCTCATTTTTATATTGGGTTGGCAACTAAGTAATTGCCGATTTGTTCAATGAAATAAACAATTTTTTTTTACTTGGAACGAAGTTCAATCTGTAATGTATTTTCCATTTTGTTCGATGACCTTTTGCCATCTCTCTGACAACTTGAAAATTCCACGCTCGTAGAAAGTCTGATCCTTTTCGGCCAAAAACTGAGTTAAGTGAGATTTTACAGCGTCATCGTCGTTAAAAGTTTTACCACGAAGGGAGTTGTCCAGGGATCGAAATAAGTGGTAATCCGATGGCGCGAGATCAGGGCTATATGGTGGGTGTAACATCAATTCCCAACCAATATCCATCAATTTTTGCCGAGTGGACAAAGACGTGTGCGGCCTAGCATTGTCCTGCTGGAAAATGACACCTTTACGATTGACCAATTCTGGTCGCTTCTCCTTGACCGCTGCATTCAATTTGTCCCGTTGCTAACATTCACGGATAATAAAAAATAACATAATAATAATAATAATAATTTTATAATATAACATTTACGGATATCATAAAAATGGGAGTGAGAGACATCTATAACTGAAATCGACAATTACTTAGTTGCCAACCCAATAGTTGTTGACAATTCGTAACTATTATAAAAATGAACCGCAAGGCTCGT
Organism: Megalopta genalis; assembly: GCF_051020955.1. Lineage (NCBI taxonomy): Eukaryota > Metazoa > Arthropoda > Insecta > Hymenoptera > Halictidae > Megalopta > Megalopta genalis. The sequence continues at coordinate 19,306,102 of NC_135018.1, read as the reverse complement.
TTAATCGTGTCTCTTCTTCCCAAATTGTCCATTTTCGCGGACCATCTGAGCGTCAATTAGAGAGACATTACTGTACTTTCTAGTGACTCGTCTTGTGTATTATTACTTTTTTAAAGGAATTTGATTGACCTTTCGCGATTAGAGCCACGAAGAAGAGACTATCGTCCAGGGACTTCGGTATTAAGATGAGCAAGTTTAAGTTGGTTTTAATACTATTGTGATACCGATGTAAAAAGGGGCAGGAGATTGAACTTTGATTCCGTCGATGGGACTTTGTTCCATCTATTTCCCCCGGGACTTTGCTCCTCGCAACCTCCTGGTGGCGAGACTTGGGAAATCGGTATTATCCTCGATAAAGTAATATAAATCAAAGATAATACCGAGCTAATAACGGCGCCCGGAAATTTATTTCTCCCGCTCTAAGAGTAAATATATCGTACAATCGAGAATGTTCAAAAATGTTTGATGCTTCACGGTGCTCGCAATATTTCGTTAATGCATTGCGAAACAATTTAATATGCGAAACAATCGTAAATTAGATACAATTGTTAACGATCTAGAGAATTAAGTGGCATAATTTATATTGAATGACCGATTTAAAAATTTTCTCTTTCGAATAAGATGGTTAACGATTTTTCCAAGAACATCTTCTACCTTATATTTAGGTATTTATTATATTTATATTATTATGATAATTATTATTATTTATTATTATATTTATAATTATTTACTATTATTATTATAGTTACTATTGTAATCATTATTGTTATAACGATCACTCCAACAGTATCGTTCTCCTATCTCACATTGATACGTCTTGCAATATTATTTTATGGTTGCAATAACATTTTATTATTTTAAGATTTCAACAATACGACAGGAACTATACTACAGCATAGTTCGAGAGAGAAAACAATAGAACAGGTTGATATACATAAACGTGACATAAATCAATGCTAGATTCATCAAGATAAGGCCTATCAATCAATGTTCGATTAACCCTTTGCACTCGAGCGGTGACCTCGAGGCACCACTAAAATTGTTACACCACGTTCCAAGATAATCTTTATATTATAAAAGCTTAGACATAAAAAATTATTAAAACTCTAATTGTTGTACAAGTCACAAGACTAAATTTTATATGCATAAAATGCACTTCGTCGTATAAAATAGAAATACCATAAGTCAGAAGAATGAATTTAGATTTACAGTCAAAGTGGCTTCGAGTGCAAATGGTTAATCAAGGCCTATGAATCACCAGAAAAGTGATAATTAATATAATTTCTAATGTTCAACGTATACAACAAATCTAGCAGATTACGTTCGAAATGATTTGTTATAGGACAAGAGGTTAGGAAACCAATGCGTACTACTTTATCGCTCGACTTTTTATTCCGTGATGCGATTGCTTTATTGCGAATCGCGAGCTGTGTTTAAATGTCAATTAGCGAGCGCGAAAGAACGTTCGGAGAGAATGCGGCGCGAGAGGAAGAAGATAGTCGAATGTGGATGAATTATTGATTTTGGTAATTGCAATGTATGCCGAGTGCCAAGCGATTAATTAAATATCTATTAATTAAATACTTACACTTCGTTGCTACTTGGTTTACATCATTATAAATCGAACAAATGTGGTAGCGGAGCGTGGTTGCGTTCCATGTACATCATTATAAATCCAACATTTACCGATTCGGCAAATAAACGGCACTCATACGTTCATCGTCAAAATGATAGGACACCGCCTAATTTGTAATGTGTGTGCGTGTGTTCCCCGCAATAACATTGGTGTATTCTAAACTTTTGTTTACAGCCACGTAACAAGCACTCGGTTCGTATTAATGTACTAGAAAATGGCTTCAGTACATACATACTGATTTATACGTAAATAATATGTATTGGCACGGGAAACGAGTGCGCCCCAATCAGAGAATAGCACTGATGATAACTGTCTAATTTACGCGTCGATACTGTTTTAAATAGCAATTAGTATACTAAATAGCAACAAAGTTATATATTATATAACTATATAATAAATATATTATATAATTACTATTTATTATTATTATTATTATTTATTATTATATAATAATAATAAACTATATAACTATAGCAATAAAGTTATATATTATATAACAATATAATAAATATATTATATAATTATTATTTATTATTATATAATAATAATAAACTATATAACTATAGCAATAAAGTTATATATTATATAACTTTATTGCTATATTATTTATATACTATATATATAGTATACTAAATAGCAAAAAATTTAGTATACTATATAGTATACTAAATAGCAATAAAATGGGGGCAATGGAAAACAAATGAACAAAACTGCGAAGAAAACAGAACAATGACAAATTGTTGCGAGTATTATAGGGTTATATGTTGTAGGCTGCAATGCTATGTGTAACATTATATTTGTGTAACATTTTAAAAAACACTACGACTGTTTATTAATATTTTAGCACAAATTTTTACAGTTAACTTTATTGATTTTTTAATGTACATTTCACTTTACTGACGTTCTAGCATATATTTGAACATTCAACTGCATAGATATTTTAACACAAATTTTGTAAAAATGTGACATTACTAACATTACTTCATAACTAACATTCTGACACTGAACTTTCGTCAACATTGAGTCACAATATTTAACAAATTAAACAGCACAGGTGCCAAGTAGGATTCTCAAGGTACATCAGATCTAACGTACTAACGTACACATACTTCGAAAAACTATGTTTGTATTTAACAATCCGAGATCTGTTCGTTATAAAGCCAGCTATATGCACAACTAATTAATAGTTAAACAGTTTCGGAAAGACGTTTTAACTAATAAGTAAGGAGATCCAAGTAGGTTGAACTACGCTGAACACCAGACCGGTGCAGCCTTAATTGCGAATTTTATAATTGTTTTTACTTTCCAGCAAATTCGAGCAGCTAAAATTGACGCGAATACAAAGTTTAATGTTCCGCAAATTAATCGACCAAAAATCGACGAAGTAATTTATGGCGATTGTTTGTAAAATCTAATTCAAGTTGATGAACATTTAACTATAAACAAAATTACTGCGAATACTTTGAAAAACCGACCTGGCAGTTTCGAATTATAGTAAGTTTGCTATACTATATTTACTATACTAATGTATTTTGTTTACTATGATTATTTTATTTATATTATACTTTATTTATATTACTTATATTATACATATATACTTTACTATAATTACTTATAAATTATTTTACTACCATTAATTGCTACCATTATTTACTACCATTACTATCATTAATTACTACCATTATTTACTACCATTACTACCATTAATTACTACCATTAATTAGTACCATTAATTACTACCATATACTATCATTAATTACTTCCATTATTTACCACCATTACTACCATTAATTACTACCATTATTTACTACCATTACTACCATTAATTACTACCATTAATTACTACCATTAATTACTACCATTAATAGTACATACTAATGGTAATGGATCAACACTAGAACTACCGCATCGATTTACAATATACACACTTATCTTAACAATATAAACTGTTAACAATATAACTGTAGATGAAATGTGTAGATGTGTGTTGATGAAATCGAGATCTATACAGGGTGATCGTTTTACACAGGCTTACTTAAAAATACCGAATTAACGTGGATCTTAACCCTTTGCGCTCGAGTGACGACTCCGAGGCGATGCTAAACGTTGCTACACTATTTTCAAAAGAATTCTCACGTTATTAAACAAACGCTAGACGTGTTAAAGACGTCCATTTTACGTTCGTCTTAGGTCTGAACGTCGTACGCCCTAAAATGGACGTCTTTAGGACGTCTCGAAGACGTCTTTGTGCTATCTGCGTATACATGTGCACTTTTATATGTGTCGGGTAGAAACAATCGTACAATATTAATACCTTTTCCACAGAAATTTGACTTCTTTAACGTTTTAGGCATGACGCGCCACTATAGTGGCTTTCGCGGATGTCATCTCTCTGAACGACGCGCCACTGTAGTGGCTTACTCTAGTAGCTCACTCGCTCATCGTTTGAATCAAATAATCGTCTTCATATGCATTGTTTCACACTTCTTTTGCCTTCACATCGATTTACAATATACAGACTTATCTTAACAATATAACTGTTAACCCTCTATGGGCCGAATTTTTTTCTTAAATGTAAAAAAATTTATGCAACGGAAACTCTATTATTATAAACCTATATGTGCTAATGAAAAAAATATTTAACAGTTTAAACAACTTTATTATAATTAATTCAATTTGTAACTTTGAAGTAACAACGGCTTACAATGTTTCCACTTTTGTGCATAAATGCATAGGCGTGAAATTCCATAAAACAGTTTGAATTTGGCGTTAAACATAGATGTACGTTGCATTTGGAACATTTTATTTTTAGAACTCCTTTACACCCCGGCTTTTTGCAGCGCCTTCTGTTGTCCGAAAAAATTGGCCAATGTGCTACTTCATCTTTTCGCACGTTTTGTCATCACTGTCAATAATATTTATGCGTCGTCTGGTAAATGCTACTGGATGATCTTCATCGGACTCAGAATCTAATAAGGAATCTTCGGATCTGTTACCATTAATGCGTCTAATTCTATTTCTTCTTTTATTTTTATATGATTTTGTATCCATATTTTGGATATTTGATATATAAATTTGAAAAAAGAAGAAAGCACAGCTATTATTCTAAATACACTCGAATCTACCACAATAGCCCAATGTAACCTGAAAGTTACAAAACTGTATCACATACAAATAGTAACAAAATGATTATTGAGATGCAAATAAATAAATTGTTATTGGTATACGAACCCAGAGCTATTATATACGCTTTTGTTTATTTAGTAAACACCGACAAAAGCACAAATAATCTCAATTCCACAAGATGGTCCCTTTGGTTTCTATCTGCAGACAACTTGCAAGGTATTTATTTTGACATTTCAGGTTGATGGTGCTGCCAACCGTCGTCAATATTTTTATCGGTTATTTCAGAGGCATTATATAATTGAGACGTATACATTATCTTGTGTAAAAAAACTAAAACTATTTGGTAAAATGTGGATATATTAGTTTGTGACTTGAAAGTTACATGTGCCCATAGAGGGTTAACAATATAACTGTATCTTAACAATATACAGACAGAATATACAGACACTCTATACAGTACATATCAGACTCTGCCGTCCAGAGAAATAGCCTCGCGCAGAATTCAGCCGCACCTAAAAGGTTAATCCGTTTCTAAATCTTTCTTTAAACGTTTCCTGTAAACATTCTGTAAAGGGCCTACAGAGACATGGCTTACACGGGTGCCAGATGTATTCGGCACTCGTCCATATTGGTCATCAGATGGATGCCGGATATATCCGGCGCTCGTGCCGAAAGGGTTAAAGCTAGCGGAACAACTTCTGACCCGAGGAGCCGACCAAGAAACAAGACGATTTTCCGTATCGAACGGAACGGCGACGTCTGTTCGTATCTTGATAATCACGGCCCTCGGAACAAGCGTCGGCAACGGTGCATACCGGTCGAATAGCTAGGAAAAGTCGCATGTTGAGCCTGATAAACGAAACATAAAAGCGTCGGAGGAGGCCGATGGGAGAGGGAGGGCGGGGGGTCGGTTGGGTGGTTGGAGGTTTGGGGGTCGGCCTAGAGGGGTGTTCCAGGGGAACATTGGTGTGTATCCGATGGTCGTTGGGGGGGAGGGTGAGGGCAATGGCGAGGGGCGGTAGCGTGCTGGTGCAGCACACGCTAGCCGCGTGGCTGCCGACTAACGTTTTCCTTCTTTTTGCACGGCCCCGATCGATATCGGTGACTTATTTTGGATTATTTTCACCGGCCGGCCAGAGTGTGCGCACCTTTTCTAGGCAAAAAAATAGGAATTCGCGCGGACCGGTGCATGGCTTTCTGGTAAATTTTACTGCGACAGCCGTTCTCCAATGAGCACGACGAAAAAACGTATTAGAGCGTGTAACCAGCAATTTTTGTTGCGCCTCGGCGACGTTGGTGGGGGAGAGGGGGGGGGGGTTGGACACAGGGAGAGAATAAAAAAAGGCGGGACTCGGTGTGTTCTCCCGTTGGCGGCCGGGGCCGCGCGAGCGCGCGTTTCCCTAGATTACGGTGGTATAAAATCAGGAAAAACAAAGTGCAAAAGTAAACGGGAAAGGAAAAAACGAAGTCGTGGGCATTAGACACCGGTGTCCAATGAAACGACGTAACGTTGTTGCCCGCCCGCAACCCGCCCGGCCCACCCCCGCTCGTCCCTTGTCACGGCGTCCTTTAAAACAACGCGTGCCGTAAACGTTCCCGGGGATGCAAGTGTCTTTTGTCGCGGATGGAACACGCTATTTTCCTCCCGGCGGCGGTTCCGCGATCTTTTCAACGGCGTTTCACGCTTTTGATCGTGCCACGGTGAAACGATTACGCGGATACAAATTTCGCCGGTAGCATGCGACCTGCCGCGTTTCGTTTAGTCTCGTTTCGTGTCGTTTCGTTTCGTCTGGTCTCGTCTCGTCTGGTCTCGCTGTTTCGGAAGATGCGCGCGACGCGCGAAACACCGAACACAATTAGTCTTTATGCAAGAAATTGTTGAACGTGTTTCGCTGTCGAAATCGGGGCTCGCGAAAGTTGCGGGACTTTTTCAGATGTTACGTTGCGATTTATCGCGTGCAGCACTTTTTGAAAATGAGTCTCGCATTGTAAGTGGACTGCGCGATTTGGTGAGTTTATGGTAGAAATGGGTGTCTGTAAATTTAAAGGGAAAGAAGGGTAGAATTCGAAAGTGTCGATGCATTGCTTTTCGATTGAGGAAATATAAAAATTGACTAAGAGATAATGCGGTTATTTTCTGTTCTTGTTTCTGACTAATTTGTCGTTGAATTTATGCTACTTTGAGATTGTTAACTCATGTTTAACATATTGCAATAAGTTTTTCATAGATACTCGTTTTTTCGTGGTCAACTCAAGCGGAACTTATTAATTAATTACCCCGTCGTGGGGTAAATTGTTGCTAAGAAATATATATTACTTTCTAATGAAATATTTCGTTCTCTGATGAAATAAAACATAATTTTTTTGATAAAGTTTCTTTATTAACTTCGGATTAGCAGAAACACGAATATATTTTTGCAAAAAAAATATACTATCTCTGGCGTAAACATTAATGTAGTAAAACGAATATAATAATCTAATATTATTATAATTTCTGAGCAACTTTACTTCAACCCAGTTAACAATGGTTATGTCAAGTGGTAATGTATAAAATGTGGTTATGTATGTGGTGTGTAATATATTAATTGTAATATATATAATAATAGTAGTGTATAATATATATATATATATATATATATATATATATATATATATATATATATGTATGTATAATAATAGTGATGTGTAATATATATAATGTATAAAAATATTTTCTTTATATATTCAAATATTCTAATAAATTCTATTACAGCACATTATTAAATGTTATTCGATTTATAAGAACAGAATAGACGATTTTGAGGTTAAATAATTGAATTCGACAACAAAATAGTTACTGCGAAATATTTACTTAGCTGATATGTGACTGCTATCTTGTCTAAAACTATACAATTCGTTGTCGTGGATGCTGCTAAAATGGTTGACGGCTTTACGTCATCTTAATGCCCCCAATGTCCTACACCAGACGTCTTTAAGACGTCTTAAAGACGTCCTTGTGCAATCCAAGTAAATATCCAAATATTGGCCCATCGAAAGAATCTCGCATTGTCTGCAATTACAAGATATAAAGGTTCCACACACAAAAGTTTCTTTCGATTCTTGAAAAATATACGATCTACTCTTCCACAGATAAACCTATTAGTACATAAATGTTATTCTTGTCAGTCAAACAACTAACCGATAACGGAAATTCTGCCCTTAATCGTTGGATCACTGGGTCGTTTACCTGATCAAATCACAGTCGTTTCCCGTTAAATAAAACGCGCAGGAAGTTGTCGCCGGCCGATTTCCGCCGGCTGGAATCGCTGTACGATTGATGATCCCGTGAAACATTGATTGTTTGCATGGTTGCGGAGACGGCGCCGAACACGAGACATTTCCAAGTTCTCCTCTAATCAATTTAGAGCACAGGAACCCGGTTAATATTGCACGCGGCCCGGCAGTCGGACATTGAAAATTTCAAGAACCGATCCCGCTCGACATCCATCTCTTAATTTCCCTCTTCCTGCGACCGAGTTCCCGCTTTCCTCCCCGGTGCGCCCCGCCGAAAGACTAAATATACACACCTAACTCGATCGTATTCTGATGCAAATCCGCGGATGCAAATTTAATCGGAACGCAGCCAGCCGAAGGAAACGCGGAGCGTATCGGGCTGCCGTCCCGCGTCCACGTATCATTCGGCCCAAAAACGCTTCTGAATTTTCTATGCATAGACGCCGCGTTCGGCTTCTTCAGCACGGGGAAACGTCGGACGTGACAACCGGAAGCGAGTTCGTCGAACCCCCCCGTTAACGAGCCGCGGAGTTTCGGTCGCCGCGGGAATAAGGATCGTCCGGGAAACGGGCGTATGCGCGTACTATTTAAGCCGGCGGATATCAATAACGGAGTAGTTTTTGGGGGATTTCATTGATTTCCGATGGAGTCGCGCTCATGTATGTACAAGGACGCCCGGCAGGTAGGCAACATGCACAACATTGTAATTGATTGGACCTGTGGCCTGATAACCGCTCGGTGACCTCACCGACCCGCTCGATACGCGTACTCAACCGCGGTATAATTATTTCTTCTTTCCCTTGCGTTCGGGATCCCCCATTCTCCACCTCCTCCTCCTCCTCCTCCTCCTCCTCTCGCGGCTCCTATCTCGCGGAACGGTTTCGAATCGATCACGCGAATTATGTGCCTTTCAACGCGGCAAAATCCGACGTTTTTCCGTGCCGGAGTCGCTCGGCCCGGCCCGGCCCGATATCGAAAAAACGCGAACCCTCGCAACCGGAAACAACGATTATTTGGAAAACCAGCCCGTAAACACGCCGATATTCGTAAAGTTCGGCTCGCTAATTGCAAGCACTCCGACTCGCATTAACTGCCGGACACCCTTTAACCAGTTAGCCGTGTTCGACGAGTATACTCGTCGACGGAGAAATGGCAATATCTTGTGTCGCGACGGGTATAATCGTCGCGCGTAAAATTTAGTGGACATTTGAATTGTAATTTTAGTGGAGAGAAAAACGTGTTCTCGAATTTCGAGGTGGTTGGAATATTTTTAGATCGGGACAGAATGAAACGAAGGAATCAAAAATGTGGATAATTGTATGAATAATTATATTATTTAGACAGGGTGTCCCAAAACTTGTCTCGCAATCCGGAAATGGTGGGTTCCTCGGATCATTTGAAGCAGCTTCTTCCTTTACAAAAATGTTCTCCGAGGCACCGTTAATGAGTTATTAACGAAAAACAGTGACCAATAAGAATCGAGTACGGCTGACGCGTGGCGGCTCGGCCGGTCCCGCTCATTGGCTCGGTCGCCTCGCGCCAGCTGAGCTCGCCTCTTATTCGTCACTGTTTTTCGTTAATAACTCGTTAACGGTGCCTCGGAGAAAATTTTTGTAAAGGGAAAAGTTGCTTCAAATCACCTGAGGAAACCGCCGCTTTCGGATTGCGAGTCATTTTTGGGACACACTGTGTAATATAGAATTGCTAGCCTTGCTTTGGTGAATGAACCACTTTACAGCAGCAATTTGAATTTTTCATTTTGATAAGTCTTCGACTTTTCCTGCGTTTCTCGTTTATTATACAGTGTACATTAATGTTAAGAGAACGAGTAAATATTAGTAATAAAATCGTCAATTTCATAAAGTAAAACCGTCTCTTCATTTTAACAGCAACACTGTGGCACCAGCTCGATTAAGATTACAATAATCGTGCACATCCTTCCGGCGACTTTATTTTAAAAAATGCTTGAAATTCATGCCAAGGCATCTCAAGCTTGCGAAACGGGATTTAGGTGGTTTTAAGTCCGAAAGGAACTTAATACCGCAGATTTACTTGTATTAAAGAAATCGTGTGATTTGGCTGTCATAAAAGATTTCGTTAAAAGAAAAATGGAAGACTGAGAAATCTGAAACATGAATGAAACATCTTTCTGATTCTGTGCAATTGGTATCAATTTTATATTTCATTTTGTCTTGATTAATAAATCAAGCTATGTGCTATTGTATGAAATATTGTATTTCTATTGTATGAAACAATTTTGAAAAATTTATGAGAAACTTTTGAAGGATTTATGAAGAACTTCTGTTCCCTAACTTTTAATATTAACTTTAAAATTATGTATTATTTAAAAATACAAAATTATGCAGGGTGTCGTACATTCGTCGACTATCATTTTTCGTTCATAATTTTCATCGGATTATTTGAAGGTCGCTTCGCGTTCGTCAAAGAAAGCCCACACGAAACGGTACTTTTAAATAACCCTTAGTCGATACAAGGTCGTTTTAGAGGCGATATTTTCGAACGTAACATGCACAAAGTTCTCCGATCTTCTCGTCGATTTGTTCGGACTGTGTATTAATAAATGGCCTACAGACACCGATCTGTAATATTCTGATTTGGAAACGAAGGTCACAAATTTCTTTTGGTACACAGTTTTACTTAATTATTATTTCATACAGAATATAGAACGTAAAGTGTTTTTTCTTCTTAGTTCGTTGATTCATTTCTTTCACGTAAATTTATACGATCGACATTTTTTCAAACGTTGCAGCGAAAAGTTTCTGTTACCATTCGATAAATTGAACATCGCTGAATAAATAAATAATCTTTCCACGGGCGCAGAGGTAGCCGTCGTTGTTTCGACGATACGCGTTTAAACGTGTTCGTTTGTTGGATTATTGTCGTCGTTTGTGCCGGCGTTGTAACAAAAGAACGGGAAGCAAAGAAATGCAGTATTATCAGCAGAGAGACTAGTGGAAAATTGAAACGTTTCTGTACGTGTGTGCACGTAACAAAATATATTCGTAGAAATATATTCTAACAAACTTACGTAAAAATCATTGTCCGAATTATTATTCCACAATCTCTGTTCGAATGATTTATTCGAAGTGAGAATTATTTCGATAAATAGACAGAATTATTTCTTACGAGTAATAAAATAATAATTGTTAATCGAATAAAATATCCTACTGAACGGAATACGTTCGACTGAAGATTTATTTAAAAAAAAAATAATCGACAGAAAATAATTCATTCGAATGGATATTTATCTAAAATAATCGCGCGCGACTGAAAGTAATTCGCTCTAATGTGAATATTTATTTAATAATAAATACTGAAAGTAATTCGTTCGAATAAATATTTATCTAAAATAACTGTTCGAATGAGTTCCTTGTAATGGACTATTTTAATCGAATATCAATTATTTCAATTATTATTCCAATAAATAATTTGAATTTAATAATTTAAATAATTAAGTTATATAAAATATAATAAATTATATTATAAAAAATAATAAAATATAATAAATTATATATAATTTAATCATTTGAATTATGAATAAATATTTATTCCAACGAATTGCTTTTAGTCGAACATTTTATTCGAATAGCAATTATATAACAATTATATAATATTATATTATATTATTATATAACAATTATATAATATTATATTATATTATTATATAACAATTATATAATATTATATTATATTATTATATAACAATTATATAATATTATATTATATTATTATATAACAATTATATAATATTATATTATATTATTATATAACAATTATATAATATTATATTATATTATTATATAACAATTATATAATATTCGTAGGAAATAATTTATTGGAATGGTTCTTACTTCTTCATTCAAATAAATCATTCGAATAGAGATCGTAGAATCAATCGGATCACAACGCGAATAATTGTACACTGTTTTTATTGTTTCGTGATTTTCTATACGAAACAGTTCGAATAATGCCGAATTTCTGTTTCATTTTTTTGTGTCGAATCGAGCGAAAGAGTCGTTCCGAAAATATCGAATGAGGTAGCAAGCTCGCGGTTAGACCGTAAGAAAGATCGATCGAAACGCCCGTCAAACCTCTATCTCCGATCATAATGGCGGAAGTCGAGCTGAGATCTACGCTTATCGCGTGGAATTAGCCGAAGATGGCAGGACTCGGTGGCTAGGTTCGAGGAATTACGTTCTTCCTGCACTTCGCGAACGATGCGTATCTTCTTCATTCATGTTGCAGTTTCTAGGAAAGTTGCTGCTCACGCATTGCGAAGTATAGCATGCTGCACGGCGATCCCGTTCAAAACGAGACGCGGTCGACTCGCAGAACCAAAAATTTATATCTCGATAAACGTATCGCGAGTTTACTCGGCCGAATCGGTTTGCAGAATTTTCACTAATATCTCGAGTGAGTAAAAATCTTCCGATTTTTAATGCTTCGGAATCACGACGTTAATTTCTCTGCTATTCTTTTACAATGTTGGTATAATGTTCCATATATCTGATTTTTCTGATACAACAGCGTATTTTACGCAAATTTATGTTTTCTTTTTATTTGTTATTAAGAGGTGATTCGTTACAATGCATTTAGCGAAACGCATAATTATTTAAATAATATAATTTGTATTAACATAGTTATTATATAAATATTATTATTATATATATAATATATTTATATAATAATATTAATAATATATATTTATATAATAATATTAATAATACATTTAATAATGAAAATATATTTATTATTATATAAATATCGCTTAATATTTTTGTATTTGCATTTAAAAAATCGTGTTAGAAATGAAATTCGAAATGAATCACGCGCGAAGAAGATTTTTATATTATTTAAATAAGTGTGTGCTTCACCTAAATGCATTATAACGAATCACCTACCAACAATATAAAAAAATAGGAATGTTACGTAGATCATGCTATTATATCAGAAGAAATGTGACGCGTCTATCATTTTTTCGACAACTCTACATTCATTTCCGGGTGATTATTTTGTCGCACCCTAGTATTCCATTGTTGGCTCAATATGCGACAAGAAAGTGATTCACATTTTTAGCAAATACGGTAACATAATTGCGAACTATAATACACGAACGTTGTACACGTGTTACTGTGGGGATAGTACATACTTGATTGTGTAAGGATAATGCACCGAATAAAAAAAAAAAAAGAAAAAAAAGAAGGAAATGAAAAGGCTGCAACAAGAGCACGAAGTTAACAAAGTGTAGACACGAAGTAGAGCCAGTAAGCTGTCATTAACTTAACTGTATGTTGTACCAAGAAACATGTTACATGTATTAGCATGTACTTACTGAAATTATAGAGCAGCGTTATCGATCATTTTTATTGATTTTTTATTAACATTCGAACTTCTTTCTACATCCTCGTTTAAAAATATTTTTGTACGCCTTCTTGCAGCAACTATTTTCACACTCGTACATAATTACCAGACGACGGATTTTAATGTCTCTCTAATTGACGCTTAGATTGTACACAAAAATGGGCAATTTGGGAAGAGAGGAGACGCGATTATTCGAGCCTCGCAGCTCGTCCTTTTATAATCGTTGACAATTCGTTACTATAAAAACAAACCGCAAAGCTCGAATAATCGCATCTCCTCTTCCCAAATTGTCCATTTCTGTGTACGATCTAAGCGTCAATTAGAGAGACATTACTGTAATTCGATTAGAGCAAAAATGCAGAGCCTTCGTAGTACGCAATAAATGCGACAAGATCGATGAAAAAGAGAAAACATAATTAATAAAACACAGCCTCGAAAACAGCGATCGCATTGCACAAACAGATCTCCCGAATGCAATGCAAGCCAGTACCAAATCAGTAATGTCTCTCTAATTGACGCTTAGATTGTACACAAAAATGGACAATTTGGGCAGAGGAGATATGATTATTCGATCATCGCAGCTGATGTTTATAGTTGTTGACAATTCGTTGCTATAAAAACAAACCGCAAAGCTCGAATAATCGCATTTCCTCTTCCCAAATTGTCCATTTTTGTGTGCAATCTAAGCGTCAATTAGAGAGACATTACTGTAATTCGATTAGAGCAAAAATGCAGAGCCTTCGTAGTACGCAATAAATGCGACAAGACGACGGATTTTACATAGTGGCCCTCACTAAAGTATTCGTACACTTTTTAAAACGCAATGATTTCTTCAAAAGTCTTTTCCAAATGACTTGAATTCTCGATTTGTATTTTTTTTTGTCGTTCCAAGCAATAGCAAAATTAAAGAAAAAAAGAAGTCATCGCTGTTCCTGGCATTAAAAATTTTTAGTACTTTCGTGGAGTTGTTGTGTAGGATACTGTTGTCACGATTTTGTCATGGTTTTGTCATGATTTTGCCATGATTTTGTCACGATTTTGTCATGATTTTGTCATGATTTTGCCATGATTTTGTCATAATTTTGTCACGATTTTGTCATAATTTTGTCACGATTTTGTCATGATTTTATCACGATTTTGTCACGATTTTGTCACGATTTTGTCACGATTTTGTCACGATTTTGTCATGATTTTGTCATGATTTTGCCATGATTTTGTCATAATTTTGTCACGATTTTGTCATAATTTTGTCACGATTTTGTCATGATTTTATCACGATTTTGTCACGATTTTGTCACGATTTTGTCACGATTTTGTCACGATTTTGTCATGATTTTGTCACGATTTTGTCACGATTTTGTCATAATTTTGTCATAATTTTGTCATAATTTTGTCACGATTTTGTCACGATTTTGTCACGATTTTGTCGAAGCGAATTCCTATAGTTTTCGGCCAAATTTTCGTTCGAATTCTTGCATTTATAGAAACGTCAGCCGCAATAAATGGCCCTGTTCTCCAAAAACATCGCCGTTCGACATGGAAGTAGACTACTACTTTTTACTTTCTACTACTACCACTACTACTAAGTCCTGATTCGTGTAATTACCTCTGAAAATATGCCCGGTGATTTGTAATTTCATCCACCGGCACGGTTACAGCATCATCCTCGCATCCTCTCGCAAAGCAGATAACAATCGAATATTCTTCTCGCACCCTGCGTTCGCCACACCTGCGCGTACGCAATTCTTGCCGAGGTATTATTTACCGCGATTAAACGTAACGGGGACGTTCCAGTCGGTCTAGCAAATTGAAACACCCTGTACACAATGTTCCTCCGAGCTGCCCCCGTGCAATTACGTGAAAAACGTATGTACAGTGAATACGTACATACATACATGCATATATACGTTTGGGTCTCTCGTTAAGAAAAAATTACACGTTTTCAGTCGCGTCCCTGATCGAAAACACGTTTAATTAGCCGCACGCTGTCGAACGGTATATTTCTTTCTTAATTATCCTCCGGTTACTCGGTTCGAAGAAACGCGCGTTTCTCGGCCGCGACTTCGCGCGACACGTTTCCGACGCGTCGCGACGTAACGCGACGCTGGCGTATTATAGCAGAGCCTCGATTATTTGAACGTCTATTAGTCGGCCGAGTAATTACCCGAGCGCGCGCCATTAAATACAGTTTCAGATGTTCGAGCGCGTTCGATAACCGCACGCTTGATTTTCCACGCCGCGTTTCATTATTAACAAGCTATTAAGCTGCCGCGGCTTTTTTTTCCCGCCCTCCCCTCGACGTTGCACCGACGTGTTGCCCCGGAATAACGAAAGTTTCTTCTCGTGCGACACGTTCGCGCAAAGATCCGCACAGGAAAAGACCTCGGAGCTTGTTATTCGACGTTGTTGCACGCGACGATGTTCCATTGTGTTGTGCCTCTTGCGTTTCGGATAGCCGAGCGTCACGTGTCCCGAGAATGTGTAAGACGCGCCAAGTGATCCTGACGCGACTTCAACTTGGAGGATCGACGGCAAAGGATATATTCCTTTAGCGTGACAGTCGTACGGTAGGACGATTTTCTCCGAAAATTACACCCTTTAAAACGCGATGACTTTTTTAAAACTGGACCAAGAGACTTGTATCTTTTTTTTTTAGATGATAGAGGGACTGGTTTTCTTCAACAATTACCATTGTGACTAATTCAAACAAATTAGTATAATATAGTAATTACTTAATATAATATAGTAATTATTATAATTATTTAATAAAGATTGATAACAATTATAGTAACAGTATGTATAGTTATAGGGTTATTATATTATTATATAATATAGTCTATATGTATACAGCGTATAATTTTTATGACACTCTTAAAAATTGATAACAATTATAGTTACATTAATTATAGTTACAGGGATATTATATTATTACATAACATAGCCTACATATAGCCTATATAATTCAAACAAATTAGTATAATATAGTAATTACTTAATATAATATAGTAATTATTATAATTATTCAATAAAGATTAATAACAATTATAGTTACAGGGTTATTATATTATTATATAATATAGCCTATATGTATACAGCCGTGTAATTTTTATAATAACACTCTAAAAAATTAATAACAATTACAGTTATATTAATTATAGTTACAGGGTTATTATATTATTATATAATATAGCCTATATCTACACAGCCTATAATAATAATTAACCCTAACAATAAATTTAGAACTTTCAAAATAAATAACAATTGTTATCCAACGAAATTGTTCATATCGATTACAATAAAAACACTTCCCCCACGATCCCCGCAATTTCCGTACAGCCTGGCTGATTTCTGCCGAAGACATTCGGACGGCATACGTTCGAGACTTTCGTTCGCATAATCTGCGAGTCGCGTTTTTCTCTGGCGAACGGCAGAGCCAGCTGCGAGCGTACCGAGAAGACGAAGGAATTTGCAAACGAACCGCTATGAAAATTCGAGCGTTCCTGTTTGTCGAACGGTCGGCCGTTTTCACGATTGTTCGGTGAAAAGAAAAAAAAATCGTCAGCTCACCGAAACGGGCGGAGGGGGTGAATGGGGCAGGGGGGAAACCGGCATCGTTTCGAGATTGCGGCTCGTTCCGCGAAACGGTTGCGCTGAAATCCTCGTATTTATCATTCGACGCACGACTGATTACCTAATTAGCGAAATAACTAAATCGTATGCACGACAATTTTCATCCGGCGACCACCCTAATGGATACAAATTACGCGGGGCATCATTCGCTGTCATTAGGGGGCCGAGAAAATCGCTGATGGCTTTAAACGTGCTTCACCGGGAGGCTTCGTTTACAGAATACGAGCCTGTAAATGACTTAACCGTTAGTAAAAACGCCCGGGCGTGTTCCCTTTCGCAGAAGAAGAAAGGAAGGGAAGGGAAGGAACATGGTAAAATCCGCCGTTGTTTCATCTTCGAGAATGCCATGCGTCGAGTCGGCCGCGTGTTCTTTGTCGAAGGTATACGCTTATTGTCGAGAGATTCGAGAAAAGCAATTCCTCCGACGTTTTCCTAACTGTGAAGCGGTTGTCAGCTATTTTTTTATTTTTACCGTCCGCCGGGGGCTTGTTGTATTTTTAAGAGCAGTTTTCGGTCCGGGAGGCCAACAGATTATTTTCACGAATCTTGCAACAGACACGGCTATGTGTCAAGGTTATGTCAAGGTTTCTCATCAAGGTAAATCATCTATTAATAACTATTAATAGATGATTATAATTAGTATATATTAGTTATAATAATAGTTTATATTATAATATTTATATTATATAATAATAATATATAATAGTTATAATAATAACTATAATATATTATAGTATATAACTATATTATAACTATAACTATAATATTATATTACTATATATAGTAATAGTAGTATAATATATTAATATTATATTATTATAATATATAATAGTTATAATAATAACTATAATATATTATAGTATATAACTATATTATAACTATAACTATAATATTATATTACTATATATAGTAATAGTAGTATAATATATTAATATTATATTATTATAATATATAATAGTTATAATAATAACTATTATATATTACAGTATATAACTATATTATAACTATAACTATAATATTATATTACTATATATAGTAATAGTAGTATAATATATTAATATTATATTATTATAACTATAATATAATTAAAAATTACAATTCTTCCACGAGAAAATCAATGGCGATTTTTTAATGCTTCGAGCATAAAGAAAGGGAACAACTTTTTGACATTTTTCTTCTAACTTTGAAATCTCATGCATTGTATGATACAAATAAGTACTAAATTTATTTTAGAAAAGCACCGAATTAATCTCTACACCCGGTATGTTATTTCACTCTTGAGACATCCACAAAATGAATTCGATCTGCAAAAGTGTGAACTTCATTTGAAAAAAAAGATGAACACGACCTGCGAAAGGATTACAGTAATGTCTCTCTAATTGACGCTCAGATTTGTCCACAGAAATGGACAATTTGAGAAGAGGAAATACGATTATTCGAGCCTCGCAGCTCGTCCTTTCATAATCGTTGACAATTCGTTACTATAAAAACAAACCAAAAGCTCAAATAATCGCATCTCCTCTTCCCAAATTTTCCATTTTTGTGTGCAATCTAAGCGTCAATTAGAGAGACATTACTGTAATTCGATTAGAGCAAAAATGCAGAGCCTTCGTAGTACGCAATAAATGCGACAAGATCGATGAAAAAGAGAAAACATAATTAATAAAACACAGCCTCGAAAACAGCGATCGCATTGCACAAACAGATCTCCCAAGTGCAATGCAAGCCAGTACCAAATCAGTACAGTAATGTCTCTCGAATTGACGCTTAGATTGTACACAAAAATGGACAATTTGGGAAGAACATACGCGATTATTCGAGCTTTGCGGTTTATTTTTATAGTAAAGAATCGTCAACAATTATAAAAAACGAGCTGCAAGGCTCGAGTAATCATATCTACTCTTCCCAAATTATCCATTTTAGTGGACAATCTGAGCGTCAGTAAGGGAGACATTACTGTGATTCGATTAGAGCAAAAATACAGAGCCTTCGTAGTACGCAATAAATGCGACAAGATCGTTGAAAAAGAGAAAACATAATTAATAAAACACAGCCTCGAAAACAGCGATCGCATGGCACAAACAGATCTCCCAAGTGCAATGCAAGCCAGTACCAAATCAGTACAGTAATGTCTCTCGAATTGACGCTTAGATTGTACACAAAAATGGACAATTTGGGAAGAACAGACGCGATTATTCGAGCTTTGCGGTTTATTTTTATAGTAAAGAATCGTCAACAATTATAAAAAACGAGCTGCAAGGCTCGAGTAATCGTATCTACTCTTCCCAAATTATCCATTTTAGTGGACAATCTGAGCGTCAGTAAGGGAGACATTACCGTAGACAGAAGCAGCGCAGCTTTTTTCCGCTTCCGGTCGGCCAGAATGAGTTCGTATTTAACCCAGAATTACGCTCGGCGTCCGTCAGGCCGCCAAATATCTGATTCAATCTTGTTCGTGGTTGTACGCGAGCAGCGTCTTGAAAGCAAGAACAGGAACGGCGAAAAGAAGAAAGAATTAAGCGTAGTCGAGCGTGATCAAGCAAGACGAAACTTTCTTGTGGGCGCGCGGCGGCCGGCTATCAGCAACAATGAGACAGCGTTTCGCACGAGTGTCAGGATTTCGATCTCTGGTTCATAAATCGCACGGTGCATCGGCGCTGCTGATTAGTCCGGGACGAGGCCGGGGGGACGGGCTAGTGGACAAAGAGGACGCGGGAAAGAGACTTTAAAGTTTAAACGAGTCTCTCGGAGTGTTCCCGACGGTTCCAGCCTTCTACCGGCGGCGTTCGTTTACAAGGTACCAGGTAGTAAACGATTTAACGGTTGGCGAAGAATCGCGAGCGTTGCGGAGCCGGGGGAAGATGAGTCCACTCGGAGAGTCCGCGGCGGTCTCTGTCGTGTAACATCGACGACTCGGATCGTTCGCCGGAGTTCGAAGCAAAAAGCTGACCGATCATTATGGTATGCGGCGTTAGGAGCGGCGTTAACCTCTGGAATTTCCTCCGCGAAAAGTAATACCTCGCGAGGTCCCGCCTGTAAATCCTCTACGAAATTGCCACGATGGGCTGGCTCGGGCTTCTTGAAATCCAGTCAACTGGCCGGACTCTATCGAGTATAACACACTGCCGAACGATTCGTCCTGCAGGTCCGCGACCATGTGAAACCGTGATTTTGGTCGCTGGGCACTGAATGGAGGCTGCGGACATCGGAACCGCTCGATGATACTAATTTACAGCAGCAAACCGGTGCGGCGATCTTCGAATAGCTCCGGATCGAGTGTCGGGGATTAGGGATGCATGCAATAGTGAGCGAAATGAGTACGTTTTGGTCGCCTCGCGAGTGAACCATCTTGTCGATGTACACAGAGATTGATGAGAAACGGTATGGCATCTGGAAACAAGTGTTCGATCGTGCAAATTAATTGTTCAGTATTGTTATACTTTATAGTTCGTACGCAGCTTTTCTCAGGCCAAGCTCATCCTTTTACAGGTTACTTTACCTTTACTGTCTTTTTTCGAATCAAATGCATACTTTTACAAATCGAATTCTGCTTCGCGGGTTTCTCGAAGGTGAAATTATGGAGGGTGTCCCAATAATGTCTCGCAATCCGAAAGTGGCGGGTTTCTCGGGTCATTTGAAACAACTTTTTCCTTTACAAAAATTTTCTCCGAGGCACCGTTAACGAGTTATTAACGAAAAACAGTGATCAATGAGAGACGAGCTCGGTTGGCGCGAAGCGACCGAGTCAATGAGCGGGACTGGGCTTCGCGCGCTGGTTGGCTGGGCCGCCTCGCGTCAGCCGTACTCGATTCTTATTGGTCACTGTTTTTCGTTAATAACTCGTTAACGGTACTGCGGAGAACATTTTTGTAAAGGAAGAAGCTGCTTCAAATGATCCGAGGAACCCGCCATTTCCGGATTACGAGACATTTTTGGGACACTCTGTATACAGGGTGAGTCACAAATTAATCCCTACGATTAGTCCCTTCCGATGGTCTGACAAAAGAGCGTTTACTGTTAACTGGTATTTAACCGACGAGAAGTTGCAATTGTTTAGATTGAGAAACAAATTGATTTTCGATGAAAGAGCAAGTTATAGTTTTAATATAACTATATAACACCGTTATAGTTTTAAATGAAATTATATATATATATATATATATAAATATTAATAATTATTAATAATAAATATTAATAATAAATATTAATAATTAAATAAATATTAATAATTATATATATATATATATATATATATATATATATAATTTCATTATATAATACTTAATATAATAATACTTATATAATAGCATTGTATAATAACAATAATACTTATATAATAGCATTATATAACAACAATAATACTTATATAATAGCATTATATAATAACAATAATACTGATATAATAGCATTGTAAACGACGTCCAGACGAATTCAACGATCTGCTTTGCAACGATGTCTTTCAGATGGAGGAAAAATTGAATATCGATTGCCGCGATATTTGAAATAATTCGGCGATACGCGACGCCAAGATCTCGCGCGTGAACGTAAACAAATGAACGTAAATGTTACACATACGCTCGTTTATTCGATATCGGACCTTAAAACGCATAAAAGGAGAGAGAGAGAGAGAGAGAGAGAGAGAGAGAGAGAGAGATTAATCTCGTTTTGCGTTTCGCCGATGTGGAAAAACCGTAAATAAATTGCGACAGAGTCCAGTTGGAACTTGGCGCAACGTAATCAACCCGCCGGCTGAACACGCTATTGTTGCGTTGCGTAGAGAGGAGTATCGGTATAGTTGCGGGCGCGCAAGCTTGGTATTAATGCGTCTCGTTTTTATAAAAACGTCTCGTTTACTATAAAAATGAGTCTCAAAGCTCGAATAATCGTATCTGGTCTTCGCAAATTGTACATTTTGGTGCGCAATCCGAGCGTCGATTGTGGAGAATTTAATGTACCTATTATGAAACGCGGTATCAATTTTGGCTTCATCTTGAAACGGTTGCATCGGTAATACAATAAAAAAATAGATAGAGCGTGTGAAAAGCAGATGCAAAAATTCTAGCAATATTTTCGAACGTTGCTTTTTATGAATTCAATCACACGATTATTGCTGTTGAAACGCATTAATATTTATAAGCTGGCAGTATAACGTAGTAAGCAATCGATAATAAAATTGTTAACAGGACCATATATAGTAATATCCAAGAAACAAAAAATGTTGTTACGACTTTGCTGTGGATCGATGAGAAAATCTTCATTTTTCTGTTCCATTTCTGTCCGATTTATATTATATATATAATATTATAATTAATTATGTAATATTAATTATAATATAATAATAATATAATAATATATTCAATATATATAAATATTTCAAATTTTCTGCTCCATTTCTGTCCGATTTATATTATATATATTACATTATATTAATATTAAATTTATATTATATATATATAATATAAATAGGACAGAAATGGAACAGAAAATTTGAAATTTTTATATATATTGAATATATTATTATATTATTATTATATTATAATTAATTATTATTAATTATTATATAATATTATTATAATTAATATTATATTATTATATCATTATTGAATATATTATATATATTGAAAATATTTATATATATATATAAATTGCGACAGAGTCCAGTTGGAACTCGGCGCAACGTAATCAACCCGCCGGCTGAACACGCTATTGTTGCGTTGCGTAGAGAGGAGTATCGGTATAGTTTGCGGGCGCAAGGCTGGTATTAACGTTCGCAGCGAGCTCGCCAGTGTGATACAACTTCCGGTTATTTTTATTAAATTGGAGGAAGACGGAACCTAGGCGATAAAAGTATGATGCAAACACTGTCTACCGTTGGATCTCGCCCGCGAATGCACGCGTGCGTGCATCTGCACACGAGGACGGATGCGTTCCGAACCGTAACCGTCTTTCCTCGTCCAGGCTCGATGCGCAGGGCCGTCTTCGCACGCGAAAAAATTCACGCGTCTTCTACGCGCGTTTTATTCATTTCAGGCGCGATCGAATTCGACACCTTCGACACCACGACTATTTGGTCAATTTTGCGGCAGAAAGCTGCATTAATGACATTTCATGGCATCCGATCGCCACTTGCGGCGGATAATGTTTCACTTTTTGTAGCGATGAATGTTAAGGTTTAATGAATATTAAGATTTTAATGTATAAATGACAGATAGTTTCACCTTTTGCCATTGTTTCTATTGATTTCATGTGGAAAAAAAACGATTCTTGAATGGTTTTTGGAAGGAATTATGCATTTTGAAACGTGAAAAAAAATGAGCGAACTTTGAAGATGTAATTTGAGATAAGAGAAATATCGAGAATCGAGTGAACGATATTTTTTGTACGAATTGCTGCGGGCGAAAAAGTGTTATGTACTAATTATTGTACCAATCAGACGTTATTTTACATAAAAGCTTTCTCATATAATGGGTGCAAACGTAGAACATTCATGAATACAATGGCATGAAGCGGTTTCTGGCTGTATCATAATTTATTGCACACATTTTGTAACGAACACGGATTATTTATTAAAGATTTCGTATTCGTATTTATTATTAAGAATATTATAGCATTAGGAATATTATTAAATATATATTATTAAGAATATTATAGCATTAGGAATATTATTAAATATATATTATTAAGAATATTATAGCATTAGGAATATTAATAAATATATATTATTAAGAATATTATAGCACATTAGGAATATTATTAAATATATATTATTAAGAATATTATATAGTATTAGGTCAACAACAATCCTTTGGTAGTCAGAATTTCATAGAAATGATCTATTTTACATATCCTATGTTGACGTTCCAAATCTTAATGTATAAAAAATATGAAAATGGTTGAACAATATTTCCATTTACTCAGCTTTGAAGATATTCTTATCAAATTATATCAATTGTTTCAAGACAAGAAATTAATTCCTACGCATTTTAATCTGAATAGAAAACAATGGGTAAAATGACAATTGGGTGAAACAATGTTTAAAAATGAAATAATAAAGAATTGCGAGCAATATTGATGCACGAAACTATCATTTCAGTCTACGTATATTCTCTTATCTATCACATTATTGAAATGCAAAAATATAACGATACATAATAAATAAATTTGTTAGTAAAAAAAAGTGCAAATATTTCATTTGCTGGAAACGAATGCATTTGGTGACAATGCAAGCTACAATACTATAATACCTTCAAACAAATGGTGTATTGTATCTAATGCTTGTCAAGCCAGAATATAGAAATATCCAGAATATAGAAATATTGTTCAAACTCGCGAATTTCGTGTATCCTTCTTGCGCGCGGAATCGCGTGGGCCGTGAACTCGAGGCATGCAATTCGACGGACGCGGTTTTATCCGACGAATTCGTTTGCCCGTAATTCGTATCGACCGTAGTTAAATCGCGCAGTGGCTAAATCGAGAGCAACAATTAAATTTCTGTTAACACCGTGCAACAAATATTTATTCGTGCGCCGCCAGCCGGCGCGTAGCGTCCGGTTTCTCGATTTCCGATTGTTCGACAAGAATTCCATTCGCCGCGCGATCTAGCCGCGTGCGCCGCGTATCATCGACGTTCCGACGCGTATTTCCGGAAACCGAAACGCGGATAAAGGAGCGGAGGCGAGGAGGTGGAGGAAAAAAGACGAAGGAAAAGCTGAGAATAATGCACGAAATTCCGGTCCGATCTCGCGGTTTCATCGCGTGGGAAGTTTCATTACCGATCCTACGGACGATAGAATATCAAAAGGATTAAAAACGAAGCTACGTGTGCGCTGGTGTACGCGCGGATCAACGCGCGAGTACGCGCGGACGCGCGAGCGCGCCCGCGCGATAATAATTATCATGCGCCGGCCAGTGCCGGCAATCTTTGAAGGTCGACCCGCGCCGCTGCTTCTTATTGTGAGTCAGGCAAGAATCAGAGAAGAAGGGAGAAGGACACGGGGGATCGAGAAAGACGGAAGAGCCGCTAGATTAACCTCGCAGCACGCCTCTATGCGTTTTACCCGCCACTGTCCGCTCATTACGTAGGCACAACGATTTCAGAAATACGGGGTTCGCGGGAATTGTGATGCCGATCTTCTTTTCTTTTTTTTTCTCGTCCTTTACCTTGGCTCGATTTCGCAGAAAAGTAGCAGTAGCTTGCTATGAACAGAGCCGGGTTATTTACTGTTTTAAACAGCAAATCGCTGCATTCAATTTTATTATTTTACGTTCTATTGGGTTGGCAACTGAGTAATTGCCGATTTGTTCGATGAAATAAACAATTTTTTTTTACTTGGAACGAAGTTTAATCTGTAATGTATTTTCCATTTCGTTCGATGACCTTTTGCCATCTCTCTGACAACTTGAAAATTCCACGCTCGTAGAAAGTCTGATCATTTTCGGCCAAAAACTGAGTTAAGTGAGATTTTACAGCGTCGTCATCGTTAAAAGTTTTACCACGAAGGGAGTTGTCCAGGGATCGAAATAAGTGGTGATCCGATGGCGCGAGATCAGGACTATATGGTGGGTGTAACATCAATTCCCAACCAATATCCATCAATTTTTGCCGAGAGGACAAAGACGTGTGCGGCCTAGCATTGTCCTGCTGGAAAATGACACCTTTACGATCGACCAATTCTGGTCGCTTTTCCTTGATCGCTGCATTCAATTTGTCCAGTTGCTGACATTCACGGATAATAAAAAATAACATAATAATAATAATAGTAATAATTTTATAATATAACATTTACGGATATCTTAAAAGTGGGAGTGAGAGACATCTATAACTGAAATCGGCGATTACTTAGTTATCAACCCAATATATTATCAAAACCTCCTTGTTGAGACTGAGGCTAATCCTTTTATTGGTTTCAATATTAACACTATGCCGTCCGGTGGCACCACGCTGGTGCCATGCAAAAACTGTCTGTTGTATGCCGGTGGTACCACTTTGGTGCCATTTTAGAAAACTCAAATAACATTTGAACTATATTTCTTGGGTGTTAAAAATGTCAGCAAGCTAACTATAGCATTGTGGTCGCTTCTCCTTGACCGCTGCATTCAATTTGTCCAGTTGCTGACATTCACGGATAATAAAAAATAACATAATAATAATAATAATTTTATAATATAACATTTCCGGATATGATAAAAATGGGAGTGAGAGACATCTATAACTGAAATCGGCAATTACTTAGTTGCCAATCCAATATATGCAAAGGATGTATTTTGCAATATTGTATTTTTGCAAAGTGGTGTTTTTGTTGGAGTATACTGCAAGTATTGACACGTGTTTTCGAAGTACGGTAAATACAGTAATTTTTCCCCTTATTCGTCGTATCTCCACTTTCCAAATTGGCCAGTTTTCGTGTATAATCTGACGGTCAATTAGGGAGTATTTAATATTTCTTACTTCTTCAAGAATGTTAACATGTACCATCGGATCTTTTCTTGTCAAATTAAATAAGTTCGATTTTTAACGTTGTAACTATGTTTATGAGCACACGGAATATTTACGGACGCATAAATTAATAATTAATAAATAATATATACATAATTAATTTTTAATTTTTATTCGAAAACTTTTGTCAATTTTTTTCGGTTTCTTTTCATCGAAAGGATTATTTCTTGTCGTGCGATACTAAAATGTGATGTTGCCCAAAAATGTAAAGATTTACCTAATTTAATTAGGTATGTATATTATTATACGCACTCGCAATGAATAAAAGAAACAAAATACTCGTAAGATTAATACCAATATTATACTCTATTTTGTTTCACTGTACGTTTCATGAATGCATTTGTTCCATCCAATATAACCAATCGGTGCAGCAACAAAATACAGTTTAAAAAAGAATATAAATAAAGCAAGTAAACATAGGAGTGACTTCATTAATGCTACATTCTTATAGTAAAAAAATAGAATGTTAAGGTTATATTAGGGTTATGCCAAGTTTATGTCACTACATTCTTATAGTAAAAAAACTGAATGTTAAGGTTATGTTATGGTTATGCCAATTTTATGCCACTACATTCTTATAGTAAAAAAACTGAATGTTAAGGTTTGTTATGGTTATGCCAATTTTATGCCACTACATTCTTATAGTAAAAAAGCTGAATGTTAAGGTTTGTTATGGTTATGCCAAGTTTATGCCACTACATTCTTATAGTAAAAAAACTGAATGTTAAGGTTATATTAGGATTATACCAAGTTTATGCCAAGATTATTAAATAATAACTTAAAATATTCTTGACATAACCTTAGCAAGAAATGATATAAATTCTCCCTAATCGACGCTCAGATTGTACACAAAAATGAACAATTTAGAAAGTTGAAATACGATTATGCGTCTCGTTTTCATAGTAGTTGACAATCGATAATTATTAAAAAGGAGAGTCGCGAGGCTCGAATAATCGTGTCTTCTCCAAATTGTCCATTTTTTATTTGCAAGCTGAGCGTCAATTAGGGCGAATTTACGTAAATCGTGGCCGGCAGTGCCGTAACGAGGTATCCGATATTATATCGTCGCAACTAAATTCGCGAAGACGGAACCGTGACGTTCCATTGTTACATAAGTTTATTGGATCGGCAAGGTGTCTCGTTATGGTGTGAAGTGTTGCAGTTTCACGTCCTCTTTATCTTGTTGTTGACGCAAGCCTCGCATTACAAGGGTGTCGATTTCAAAGTCATCGAGAAAGTAGATAGCGTGTGCACGTAATGTCCTATCCAACAACAATATGAGCCATTGTACGCCGATACTCTTTGTAGGTACAGCTGCAGCGCGCTCAAAACAGACAAAGTTCGAATGCAAGTATTTTCGAAGATAAATGCAACGCTTCGGGCAGCTGATTTTATTGTAGATTCGACAATGGTAAAACACTGCTATCTGTTTAGTATATTTTTGTGGGATCGGCTTTAACCCTAGAAAGATAACCATATGACAACGTACGTAAAAGATAATCATACGCTTCAGAGGCGCATGCTTTTCTAAGGCGTCAATTTTATACTAACAATGGATATTTATTTAAGTTAATCTAGTCATTTTAAAGGTTTGGCATTATTGTAAAAATAAAATGCATTTATATTATATTTTTTTATATTTTAAGTAATTTTAAACTTAAATCACTAGACCTCTATGAAAAATTAACAAAAATCAACAGTCTTCGCAGGCGCCTCTGCGACGTAGGTTATCTTTCTCGGGTTAAATCCTTTCAAAAATCGTGTACTTGGAGTATCATTTCTCAAACATTTGAAGAACGAACGATTCTTCAAAAAGTTTTTAAACAAACAGCGGAGTTCAAATGTGACGTAAAGAACATCGATTGTTTTAGTAACATAGTTATTTATGTATAGAAGAAAGTGTTCTGTAATCTTTGCTTTTCTTGTTGAATCTATCATTAGCAAGATTCTGATTCGACTACGAACTTTTACAAATTATTGTTATTTTATTGTTATTGTTCGTCGCATCGATTATATCCTTTCAGTCAATTTAGCGGCTTTTAGGCACTCCAAGGTGTTCTCCGTGTGGTCGACTGAGATTATGGCGTGTTTTTAATTTTTTTATCTAAACCTACACGTAATGAAAACTTTAAAAAATGTATTCTGTAGATCCTGGTGGATCTGAAGATCCTGGAAATCGATTAACGCAAAGTCAAGCGCCAAAAGATTTAAAAATCTGCAGATTTCTCACACTTATTGGTTGGAAAGTGTAAAAAATCGGGACAAGACTGCGATTTTTGCGATTTTTACGATTTTTAATTGTTAACAGCTCTATCAAGATCAATATAAGTAATATAACAAGGCCATACAAGTTACCAAGATCAACGAAACGCATTTTTCAAATTTTCGTCGTAAGTTCATATAAAAAGCGAGGATTTCTTATTTATTTTTCGTCATCCCAGGCGATAGAAAAATTTCGAAAAAGCATTCCAATTACCGTCTAGTAGTTCTAAAAAAGTAATCGCGTATCAAAAGCTGTCCTAACATCGATCAAAGTCTCTGTCTACACATACCTCGCCGAAAAATTTCAAGAAAAAGATATCTCCCATGCCGAAGAAGATTCGCATAGAATCCGATACCCCGTTGCGCGGACAACCGACAACTGCAATAAAAAACGAGATCACGGATTGATTGAAAACGAGACCAAAAATTGCGAACGACAAGAATAGCGGCCACTTACGCCATGGATTTCGATGGCTCGCGAGCCGCGAGAAACCGTGAACGCGTCGCCGAGCAGCTTACCATCTTTGATCCCGTTGACTAAGAAAATTTGTCGGAGATAATAAAGAACGCAGTAAAAGTCGAGCAGCCATCCTGCCGACCCTCGGCAGAATTTACGGTCGTGTTCCAAGGGGGTTGGAAGGGAGGAGGAAAGGGGGTTCTCGGCCACAGCCGAATAGGAAAGCGCGCAATAAAATCGGCGTTCGAGGATTTTCGGCTCCGGCGTTCCGCTTTCGGTACACGAAACAAATCTCGGCGCGGATCCCGTGACGATGTTGCGAAGATCACAGGGTCCTGGCTGCGGTCCGTTGACCTTTTTGCTCGGCTCGTCGAGCAAAAGGCTGGCCGGCCTCTCCCTTCGACGGATCGGGGAGCGGACCGGCCGGGAAAATAAGCCGTGAAATCAACCCCCGATCCACCGTCCTTTGGATACCTTGTGTCCAGGTAGAAAAACCACCGGCAGAAAAGGTACGCGCGTTCCGTATCGGGCGCGAGTGCACGGCAGTTGTCAATTGGTGGTCCGGCGAATATTTAAGGGCGATGATAAACGGCCGGCTCGATTAAAGGTAATCGTCGATCGGCGGGTCTCACACCTGTATTCCCGGTAATAGACGGTTGTCCGTCCCTGCGGACAAGACCGGTAGCCGAGCCGGTACACGCCCATCGTACGGAGCCCGTTCCCCGCGCGATACAACACGGCATATACACGGCCGCCGCACCGACAGGGAGGTATGCGAAGAGGCTCACGCTTATGCATGCTCGCAGCATCTGTTGCTACAAGACAGACGTTCCCGGCATTACGTTACGATCCCCGTGGCCTCCACTGGGCCACATATGCCGCCATCGAGCACGTGTGCCCACCGTATCGCTTCCGCGCGGTCCGTTCCCCCGCTCCCCGATCCCTCGAGTCGAAAAACTGCGACCCCCCTCGCCCCCCCCAGCCAGAATACTTCGGTTCGAGCTTGGAGACTGGAGACGTCGATGCGCACCCAGGGAACACCTAATGAGATCACCCAGGGGGTTGGATAGAGCGAGAAGTTTTACCGTGGTGCGACCAATTACTGTGACTTTTGTTTATTTTCAGGTTTAATTAATTTTATATTTATAGATTATGACACGTTATAATTTCTTATTTGCGTTTAATTTTATTTACTCGATGTAATTAACGCGTCGAACGCCGCGTCATCCATGGCTCCGTGGAACGCTCTTGGAACGTGTGAAGCATGAAATGTTTTAGTATTAATTGTTAATGTTTTAACATTTTATTACTTGTGATATGATATAATAATATTTGTAATAAAATAATAATATATAATAATGTAATATATGTGTTATAATAATACAATAATATATATAATAAAATGATAATACATAATAACGTAATATATGTATTATAATAATACAATAATATATATAATAAAATGATAATACATAATAACGTAATATATGTGTTATAATAATACAATAATATATATAATAAAATAATAATATATAATAATATAATATATGTATTATAATAATGCAATAATATATATATAATAAAATAATATATTTATTATAATAATACAATAATATATATAATAAAATAATAATATATAATAACGTAATATATGTATTATAATAATGCAATAATATATATATAATAAAATAATAATACATAATAACGTAATATATGTATTGTAATAATACAATAATATATATAATAAATGATAATACATAATAACATAATATATGTATTATAATAATGCAATAATATATATAATAAAATAATAATACATAATAACATAATATATGTATTATAATAATACAATATATATATATAATAATATATAATATGTATAATAACATTATTATTTCTAATTTAACATTTTATTACTATCACGTATCACAGCTTTTATACGTTCTACCATAGAATTAATAAAGTTTTTACAATCTATTGTCCAAATTTCTTCCCTTGATATTAAGATAGTCAGTCAAAATTTGTCTCTGTTCCCTGGCTCTTCCTCGTTGACGAGCTTTTTAAGTTTTTCCCCCTCATATTTTCAATAATTTGAATCCAGGACTGTTCTCACTAGCCATTTCACTATTTTAATATTCTACAGAATTCAACGAACCCCCAAAACCAGTTTCCGATGCTAGGAATTCAAACTATCGTTCTAAAATATGAACGTACGATGCCGAATTCGCATTTCAAACAAACACAATTTGCTCGTTCCTTCGTCAATCGTACGACCCGAAATCACGAGATCACGATCGTTCCGTGCAATGTAACCGTGTCATGCGATTGGCCCGGTCCAGAATTCTGGACACGCGACACGTTCTCTGGTAAAAACGCGACGCGAACTGATTTATCACGGAACCGATCCGAATCTTCCATTGTTTCTGCGCCGTCTTGTCCGGCGCATTCCGCAGGAATCTCGATGCCTCGGCGCGGCTATCGCGCGTTCGCCGGGGGAACACGGTGTCGTAAATTGACCGTCTGATATAAAAAAAAATGAAAAGCTGCCCGAGATAGATTCGGGCGTCGCATTCCCTAGCTCATTAGTCGGTATCGTTAAGTTTATTACTTTTCGCGAGTTCCGTCGCCGCGTTACGGGATTCGGAGCGCGTAAAAACCCAAGCAAATTTTACGGGACTATTTGGGCCGGGGGCGGGAGGGAAGGAGGGCTGCAGAAAGTCTCTTTACAAGCCGCGTGCGTGTTCCTTTATTTTCCAATAACTCGGCGGGACGGACGTTTATTACGTCAGAAGGACGGCCACTGCGCGAAACCGGGAACGGTCGCGTCGTTCCCTTCGAATTAAACCATTAAGCCGGCCCGCTATCGCCGCGTAATTATTACGCCGATGTCCAATTTAATAAATTAAACGTCGACGCCCGTAATTTTTGCTAGCCGATAGAACAGCGCGCGCGCCGCCGCAGCCGAGCTCGTAAAGATAGAACTCGCGTTACAGAATCGGAATGCGCGCGGGGTAGCAAACGATAGAAAAATAGGGCGGCGACGGGGGGGAGGGTGGTCCGGGGGATGGAAGTTTTGCAAATCGCGTTGATACGCGCGATCCCAGGGTGGTCGTTCGTATCAGCTTTGTCAAACGCCCTTGCGAGCGGCGGAGAGAGCGAGCCGACAGTCATCGCCGCTCCCTTCGGCTTCAACCCTTATCGTCCTCGTCGACGACGGCGAGGAGAGCAGCATAGGCGTCGTTTATGATCCACGTACTTACGGGAAATACGCTGTTCGCGGCGCGGTCCTGCAATCAACGAATCGCGTTCTGCTTAATGCGTTTTAAATATGCCGAGTCGCCGCGTTTCTTCGGCTGCGCGGCGATAACGGCAGCGCCGGACGTCTCCCAACGATCTCGAATGCGAATTATTGGCTACCCTGTCTGCTAAATTATGCTCGATAGGGTTCGCACGGAAGCCGGTTCTCTCGAATCGCGGCGTCGCGGAAAATCCGGGCGGACGGGTTCTCGAATTTTTGCACAGAACTGGAGCGACTGTGCTTGTACAGCTCTTGCTAAGGTTAAACTATAGTAATTTTTCCGTAATTCGCGGGAAGATTGCGCACAAAAGTGGACAATTTGGGAGAAGGAGATACGATTATTCGAGCGTCGCGTCTCGTTTTTGTGAAAACGTCTCGTTTACTATGAAAATGAGTCTCGAAGCTCGAATAATCGTATCTCGTCTTCGCAAATTGTACGTTTTGGTGCGCAATCCGAGCGTCGATTGTGGAGAATTTAATGTACCTGTTATGAAACGCGGTATCAATTTTGGCTTCATCTTGAAACGGTTGCGCCGGTAATACAATAAAAAATAGATAGAGCGTGTGGAAAGCAGATGCAAAAATTCTAGCAATATTTTCGAACGTTGCTTTTTATGAATTCAATCACACGATTATTGCTATTGAAATGCATCAATATTTGCAAGCTGGAAAAAAAGTTGATTAATATAATATAGTAAGCAATCGATAATAAAATTGTTAACAGGACCATATATATAGTAATATCCAAGGAACAAGAAATTTTCTTACGATTTTGCTGAGGATCGATGAGGAAATCTTCATTTTTCTGTTCCATTTCTGTCCGATTTATATTATATTTACACTTATTATTATTAAACTATTTACTACATTTATAATATAGATAACTAACAAACTAGAAATGTTTCTTAACTTGATACATACTGCGACAGAACTAAAAAACACTCCAATTTATAAAAAGCAATGTTTCTTGTATAAGTATAAACTTATAAACTATGCTATTTGTGTTATATTAATTATGAGACATTTATTATATTACATTTACACTATACTTATTATATTGAGTGTAATGATTTTGCAAGGAACATTGCTTTTTATAAATTGAAGTGTTTTTTAGTTCTGTCGCAGTGTGTATCAAGTTAAGAAACATTTCTAGTTTGTTTTACAAAAACTGAGCTAATTACAAGTGCATGAAATAAAGTATTAAAGCTCGTATAATTTTATTGAAAATTTCACACCACGTAATATTAGCAATCGTACATTACGATATATTTCCTCTACAATATGGAAAATTCTTTATTTAATAAACGAAAATTAAGTTTTTCAAAATAGTCAAGATCATTTAACTCTCTTTTTACAAATAAATGAACCATCAACCCCCTCCAACCGCGAGCGAGTTCTTGATTTTTTGGTACAGTTGCATCCTTAAGACTTAAAAAAAAGAAATATAAACAGAAAAAGTAAAAAAGAAATAAAAAAATTTTGTAAATCTAAAATTTGACACCTTTTACATTTATTTTTTGCTAAAAGAAAAATAAATAAACCGCGTTGGCCACGATTGGAGGGTTAAAACCAGCTCAGAAATGTGTGCGGCACATAAATTTACGAACGTATGAAAACAAATAGCGTTAACATTCGCAGAGCAGGGCCTAAGTTCATTCGGACCCCGAGTTTAAATATTGTTATTTCGCACAAACTAGATATTCACATATTTAAACAAATATGTTTATATTTTATATGTTTATACGTTGTCCATAGAGAAAAAAAAACTAACGCGTTGAGAAGAAATTCCTCTCAAGAAATATATTAGAAAAATTAATAAATAAAAATACAAATGATCCAATTATATTTTCGTCGCAAAGATCCGTCGTTACATTGTGCATCGAAACGTGAAAGAATGCCAAAGATGCATAAATAGTATAAATACCGACACGTGACATTCTCCGAGCCTTCCCTCGTCAGCGGAAACTAACGGAATTGCCACGCTTCGGTGTCAATGTAGCAGAGACGCGATCCTCCCGCAAGCGTCTCACTGTCCGACAACCATGTCAGCCTCTCGATACCATAAATTACAAATCGTCCCGTTCGCGTCTCCGGATTTATCAAAATTCCAGCGCACGGTCTTCCGTCGCAGCGTGTTACGTTCCCGAAGCGGACGGCCGTTTCATTTAACCCTTTTAGCACCGAACGACGATATATCGTCGTTCGGTGCACTCGCCAAAAATACCAACGACGATATATCGTTGCGCCTCTGTTAGAGCCTTATTATACTCATCACAAAAGATCTGTGTTTAAGTATAACTTCATAAAATGTTAAAATGGTTCATATTCGATGCAACGCAAGTGAAAAAATGTTTATTAGATCAACTTTTTGTTATATCTTATGTTGTTTCGTGCCGAGGGTCTGTATATGCCAGAGTGAATCTTTCACGAATTTCAGGAAAGTAAATGTTGAAAACGATAGCCAATATAACCCGCGCCCGTTATTTTCGGAAATACCCGGCCCTAAACATTTGCCACCGAACATATCCAAACCAATAGAATATTTCGATTTATTTTTTACGTACCA
The DNA here is from genome assembly GCF_051020955.1 of Megalopta genalis. Lineage (NCBI taxonomy): Eukaryota > Metazoa > Arthropoda > Insecta > Hymenoptera > Halictidae > Megalopta > Megalopta genalis. Next base: position 19,270,976 of record NC_135018.1, on the reverse strand, counting down.
ATTTCTGAACATGTTGATTTTTTCTATGTGCAATTACGTTTTGAAAAAGAGAAATTACTTTGTACGATTTTTATTGTCTTATACTTATGTTATTCTTATGATTTTTAACAAATATCGAAACTTCATTGGTATTGATTTATTCTCCATTCCTTTCGCAATATGCTGCTTTTTGAATTTTGTAAATATCACGCCTACTTTGGTTTTTACGAGCATTTTCGCAAACCTCTACAAATTCGCCGATTCGGCCCGGTATTGTTCGCCTAGGTACGCTTCTTTTGCTCGGTGCTAAAAGGGTTAAACGGACACACGGAGCTGACGACACGGCGTGGCACAGCGGCGACCTTAACCCTTTGCACTCCGCTGTCCCCTCTCGTGGGACATCGTAATTCTAGCATATCACTCGGATGTCCCCTCTCGTGGGACATTCAAGTTTATTAGTGATTACGGGGAATTGAGTTATTTCGGCGCAACTTTCTCAGACATGCATGTTTCCCTGAAGTTTTCTCTTGAAATGGCGCAAGAAATCGAATCAAAATATAGTAAAATTACTAAGGTATATACAAGAAATGTCAGCGGGTTTTGACGAGAACGTGAGAGGCGTGCTCACGACGGTCCGAGCACTTCAAAGGCGCCACTTGAAAAGAGCGATAAGGCAAGTTTGTAGAAGAAAGATCGGTATGCGAACATAGCACGCACTGTATAGTGAGATTTATAATCATAAAATCTGGAGGAAAAGATTTTCAAAGCTGAACTCGGTCTGGTTCGAAGCGTCGAGCGGTATAGATAGATCTAACGAGTGAGAAAATCGGAAAAGTGATTCTTCTCTTGGTGAATAAATTGTTTGGTAAAAGTTTCTTTGGTAAATATCATCTTGCGAGTTGGTAATAACAATTAGAAATTTTCAACCTATGTATTTATTCATATTTTTTATTAGAACAATGGCAAAACGTACGAACACGAATGAGTCTCATGACACAAGTAGTAGCGAAGATGAGCTCCAGATAGACGTTTATACAGATAAGTTAGAAAGACTAACTGTAGAAGGCTTTCTTCTACAGTTAGTCTATCGTTTTGATAGCAGTGACAGCGATATCGTCCAAGCAACAAGGCGACGCGAGAAAGAGTTCGCATAGATAGCGATTACAACGACAAAACAAAATTACAAAACAAACGATAACAAAATTATAAGAAATAAAATATTGATTTTTTTGCAAATTTCTCGATTTCAGCCAAATTCGTATAAGTCCAATATCATTATAATATGTTAGTTAGTTCCAAAACCATACTAAATAATACGAGGGTCTGTAAATGGCCGTTTCTGCCGAAAAGTGGCGCTGAGTAGCTGGTAGCCAACGTCCAGGATGGTTCGGAGTGCTAAGGGTTAAAACCCGGGGAAAACTCTTTGCCGCAGTAATTTCGCGTTTTCGAAGAATAAGGCCGAGTCGTCGCTTTATCACCGGCGTAGTCATCATCTTATCGGCGACGCCGCTAATAAACTCGAAACCTTTCCCCGGACGCATCTCCCCGGCCGATCGATAACAACGTTTCTTCTTCCTCTTCGTGTCCTTCGTCCGGCTCCGATTTTTCTTTCACCCCTCCGACAGCCTCGCGGGCTAACAACCCGGCCGCCATATTCTTTCGCTCGCACCTGCTCCGCTCCGGCGAAACTACCGGAGGAAGAGCCTGATCACGCGAGTTGTAACGACGAAAATAAAATTAGATCGCGAACGAACAATAACGATTTGATAATATTCGATTCGATTACCCGATGTGAAACGGCGGCGCGAAGATACCGGGTGCCGATTGTTTAAAGATGACGGATGCGGATCGTACGAGAAGGGCGCAAATAGTCGGATAAAATTGCGATAATTATTGTTAGCGCTTCCACGACAGTGTCAGAAACCTCAACAATTTTCGTAGAATTAAAGTGTTTATATGAACTTATATGGCATCAATTATTTCTTCAATATTCGTACCTCTTGTAAATCTTAATAAAATTAAAAAATTGCTATATAATATTTATATATATATAATTAGCTATATATTTAGTTATATTAGCTATATAATAGCTATATAATTAGCCATATAATTAGTTATATTAGCTATATAATAGCTATATAATTAGCTATATATGTATATAATAGCTATATAATTAGCTATATATGTATATAATAGCTATATAATTAGCTATATATGTCTATAATAGCTATATATTAACCCTTTGCACTCGAATGGCGAGTCCGAAGCGCCAATAAAAATTGCTATATAATATTTACATATATAATTTTAGTGGCGCCTCGGACTCGCCATTCGAGTGCAAAGGGTTAATTTTATTAAGATTTGCATATATATATATAGCTAATTATATATATAAATATTATATAGCAACAAATTTATTAAATATATATATTTAATAAATTTGTTTATATTGAAAGAATTATTAAAAGTGTAGTTATTGTACGAATTTCATATGCAAACAATAAAATAATACAACATTGAAAGAGAGAGAGAAATATCTTAGTCTTAAAGTTAAAACAGCTTCGAGTGCAAAGGGTTAAGCAATCATTTTTAATTAGACGTGAAAGATTCGTCCAATCGGTCATCGATCGACTGAATTTAAAACGGGGAGATCTGCTCATTTGGTCGACTAAGTATTAAAATGCAATTATTTCCCGACTACACGTTACCGGTAGAAATGTTTGGAATTTTTATGGCGGACCTCGACTTCATTTCCTAACGAATATCAAATTTTTCAAGCGAATGGCACTCGTATTAATAAATAAGTATAGTTAACACTATGACGTCCGGTGGCACCACGCTGGTGCCATGCAAAAACTATCTGTTGTATGCCGGTGGTACCACTTTGGTGCCATTTTAAAAAAACTGAAATAACATTTGAACTATATTTCTTGGGTGTTAGAAGGCAGCAAACTAACTATAGCATCGTGCTTATTTCACTAAGAATTAAGTACGAAAATTCTTGGATGACATATCTTCATTTCTTTTAAAATCTAAAATTTCCAAGCTATTATGCCGGCGTCAAACGAAAGAATCATATCTAAGATCTGCGGACGGCATAGTTAATAATATAATGTAATATAGTATATATATATTAATATAATATATATTACGGTTAATATAACATAATATAGTATATATATTAATATAATATATATTACGGTTAATATAATATAATATAGTATATATATTAATATAATATATATAACGGTTAATATAATATAATATAGCATATATAGTTTATATATAATACAAATATAGTATAGTTAATATAAGGGGGGAGGGGGATCGTGTGTCCCGCTTTTATGTAAATTTCTCGCGTCGAATGCGTCGCAGCGAGAAGCTGAAAATCAATGGAAATTAATCGAGTGATTATTTCCTCGACTACAGCGATTCTTTTCGACGAATAGAGACGGTGTCGGTATCCCTTCGAAAGCCCGGTCGGCCGCGAGAGAGTTCCCTTGAAGTAAATAAAATCACAGATATCCGTGCAAGCAAGCAAGCCGAAAACAATATTGTCCGAAAATGGAGGTAAATGGAACAGAGCGTGGAACACTTTGAACCGTCCGAAACGGAGAGAAAATCTGGCGAAAAAAATTGCCACGGCCGGCATCGACCAGCGATGGCGGCGGCGGCGGCGGACTATAGTCATCGCAGTGTTCTAACCGGGAGGCGTTTACGATTTGAATGGCCGGCAACTAGCGATGCGTGTTAATTAGTACGATCTTATCGCGGGGACGAGATGGAATAACAACTGAAACCTCTATGGAGCATTGAGTAATTAGAACTCTCTGATAAACAACGCCGCGGATACGGTATCTTTTTCGAAAGGCCGCGCGGTTGATGCGATCCGCGGGGCGTGCACACGTGGAAAAATCGGAAATCATTAACAGGAATTTACGAGCGCCCCTACGCCGTCGGCCGTGACCGACGTAATCGAAACTTTTTTTCACTCGAATATATCCGCACTTTAGATCACCGGCACGGGCTTAAGTGGTTTACCGCGATTGTAATAAAATTCTGATAATCTTGTTCCGAAGTGTGCGCGCGTCTACTTTACGGCTCGAACTCTCCGTTATTTCTTCTGCGGCAAAGATACCGTCGGTTTTCCGTTTTCGATTCATATTCTGCCTTTCTGTAAGCTTTATTTTGATCAATCCGGCTCGCATAGCGGTAATAATGTTCGAGATGTTGGATTTCAATTTCTGTCAGACGCATAACTGCGTCTGTATAACTGTTACTTATTTGTTTAGCTCGTTTCGTCTTGTAAGTTTGCAGACGCGCCATTTTACTTTCTTGATCTTCAACGCAGAGCTGGGAAATTTGAAAAATGTATTATATGTTTTTTACTTATTTGTATACTTCTGCCTTTCTGTGAGCTTTATTTGGATCAATCCAGCTCGCATAGCGGTAATAATGTTCGAGATGTTGAATTTCAATTTCTGTCAGACGCATAACTGCGTCTGTATAATTGCTACTTTTTTTATTTACAGACGCGCTATTTCACTTTCTTGATCTTCAACGCAGAGCCGGGAAATTAGAAAAATGTATTTTTTCCTTATTTTTATACTTCTGCCTTTCTGTAAGCTTTATTTTGATCAATCCGGTTCGCATAGCGGTAATAATGTTCCAGATGTTGAATTTCAATTTCTGTCAGACGCATAACTGCGTCTGTATAATTGCTACTTTTTTTTATTTACAGACGCGCTATTTCACTTTCTTGATCTTCAACGCAGAGCCGGGAAATTAGAAAAATGTATTTTTTCCTTATTTTTATACTTCTGCCTTTCTGTAAGCTTTATTTTGATCAATCCGGTTCGCATAGCGGTAATAATGTTCGAGATGTTGAATTTCAATTTCTGTCAGACGCATAACTGCGTCTGTATAATTGCTACTTTGTTTTATTTACAGACGCACTATTTCACTTTCTTGATCTTCAACGCAGAGCCGGGAAATTAGAAAAGTGTATTTTTTACTTATTTTTATACTTCTGCCTTTCTGTGAGCTTTATTTTGATCAATCCGGCTCACATAGCGGTAATAATGTTCGAGATGTTGAATTTCAATTTCTGTTAGACGCATAACTGCGTCTGTATAATTGCTACTTTTTTTATTTACAGACGCGCTATTTCACTTTCTTGATCTTCAACGCAGAGCTGAAATATAAAAAAGGAAAATAAAATAAAGGAAATATGAAAAATGTATTTTTCAGTGATTTTTATACTTTCGGCTTTATGTTTCCTGGCTTTGTCTTTTTCTTAAAATTTAATTCGATTCATTTAATCGACGAGAAAAAAATGTTTCCGCCGCAAGTATAATCGTAAGTATCATTGCACATCATTGTACATAACATTGTCCCGATTCGCGTGTTTATTCTAAAAATATGTACCCTATCTTTTAATTCGATCTGCCATTAAAATACAGCGCACGATACAGAATCTGACAAGGAGGAATAAATCGAATCTGGTCGCATCAATTCTGACGAGATTTTCGCGGGAGACAGCTATCCGCAAAAATATTCGACACGTACACTTTTTTATCGGCCATCGTCCATGTCGAAAGGACGAAAACAGCCCTTAAGGTTGGGGATAAAAAGTATAATACATTTATGGCTGTTTTTCGCGTTGCCAGCATCGATAATGGACGATAAAAAGGATACGTGTCGAATCATTCTTCCCGAAAACTATCTTTCGCAGAAGATCAAAATCGATGCGTCCGGATACAATATATTTCCCCTTTGTCAGATTCTGCATCATGCACTGTAATTCGATGCTCGAACGGTGGACACTTGTGACGAAAAAATAACTCTGTATGCTTGGATGCATTTATAGTATCATTTATGAATTTTTTTGAAAGCATTTCTCAAGATTAAATTAAATTAAAGTTAAATTAAATCTAAACATGTTGGTTTCTCTGAGAACATTGACGAAACGTGGGAAGTTTTAGTGAAAATTAGATGATTAAATAACAATATAGATTTATATTATAATATAATATTTATTTATATCGGTCCCAAAGACCCGCCGTCCGAGTGTAAATGGTAAATCGAATTTAAAAATCTTGAATATATTTTTAGGATTAAAGTATAAAACTTGTCGTCATTTATCCAAGGCGTCGACTTTCCAAAATAATAATAAATAAATACAATTATGCTTGAAAATGAAATAAAATCATTAATATGTTTAAACTTAAACGAAAGTCCGATTGCTTCCAAATTCGACACAGATCATTTTCTCACGAAGCGTCGTTACTTAGTGAAAATTAGATGATTAAATAACAATATAGGTTTATATTATAATATAATATTTATTTATATCGGTCCCAAAGACCCGCCGTCCGAGTGTAAATGGTAAATCGAATTTAAAAATCTTGAATACATTTTCAGGATTAAAGTATAAAACTTGTCGTCATTTATCAAAGGCGTCGACTTTCCAAAATAATACTAAATAAATACAATTATGCTTGAAAATGAAATAAAATCACTAACATTTTTAAACCTTAACGAAAGTCCGATTGCTTCCAAATTCGACACAGATCATTTTCTCACAAAACGTCGTCACTTAGTGAAAATTAGATGTTTAAAAATAATAATATAGATTTATATTATAATATAATATTTATTTATATCGGTCCCAAAGACCCACCGTCGGAGTGTAAATGGTAAATCAAATAAATATAATAATCAAATAAAATAATAAATCAAATGTATATATTTTCAGGATTAAAGTATAAAACTTGTCGTCATTTATCCAAGGGGGGGCATCGACTTTCCAAAATAATACTAAATAAATACAATTATGCTTGAAAATGAAATAAAATCACTAACATTTTTAAACCTTAACGAAAGTCCGATTGCGTCCAAATTCGACACAGATCATTTTCTCACGAAGCGTCGTTACTTAGTGAAAATTAGATGATTAAATAACAATATAGGTTTATATTATAATATAATATTTATTTATATCGGTCCCAAAGACCCGCCGTCCGAGTGTAAATGGTAAATCGAATTTAAAAATCTTGAATACATTTTCAGGATTAAAGTATAAAACTTGTCGTCATTTATCCAAGGCGTCGACTTACCAAAATAATACTAAATAAATACAATTATGCTTGAAAATGAAATAAAATCACTAACATTTTTAAACCTTAACGAAAGTCCGATTGCTTCCAAATTCGACACAGATCATTTTCTCACAAAACGTCGTCACTTAGTGAAAATTAGATGTTTAAAAATAATAATATAGATTTATATTATAATATAATATTTATTTATATCGGTCCCAAAGACCCACCGTCGGAGTGTAAATGGTAAATCAAATAAATATAATAATCAAATAAAATAATAAATCAAATGTATATATTTTCAGGATTAAAGTATAAAACTTGTCGTCATTTATCCAAGGGGGGGCATCGACTTTCCAAAATAATACTAAATAAATACAATTATGCTTGAAAATGAAATAAAATCACTAACATTTTTAAACCTTAACGAAAGTCCGATTGCTTCCAAATTCGACACAGATCATTTTCCCACGAAACGTCGTTACTTAGGTGCTGTTAAGACTAGGAAAAATCGTAGACAGCACCCTTCGCGTAGAATTTGGCGATCGGATAACCTGTCACGTATCTTAATTTCGAAAACGAAGGCCGGCAAAGGGGGCTGGACACAACCGGCGGTAACGAGCGAACGCGGAATAATTTTATTTTCGGGTAACCGCCCTCCGAAAAGAGGGATCAACGTGCAAACTCGAATTCCGAAAAATCTTCCATCTCGGGGCTCATTCCGCAAGCCACGACGCCGAAAATCGTCGCGGTCCCGTGTGTGTACCGGCACGATTTACGAGCGTAAAACGGAATCTAGTCTCGACCGGTTAACGTAATAATAATACCGGGCATGGCTGAGCCCGGCTTTTTGCATTTTACAGGGGCCGTGTGTGTGTGTGTGTGTGTGTATGCTTGGTATGTTTGCGTGCGTGTGTATGCAGTATACTAAGGCGCTTAGTGGAGATTCGGCCAAAAATGGCTAAACATATTGACGGTGCATCTCCGAGAAAACTTTTACGAGTTTTGCCCGCAAGCACGTAAAACAGGACACGTATAAACATCGCCGCGTGCCTTTTCGAGCGGTACCACTAAAAGCTTTCCGGATAATCGCATCTGAAATTCCACGATTCAACGTTTCGTTGTGACTAGCTGAATGCAGCGAATACGTAGCGATCCTGCTCCGACGAAATTATAGAGACGCGTCTCTCGGATGATTGTTTGGCCAACGCTTTTTTAATAACGATGCCTTCGCGTACGTACGAAAAATCTGTTGTATAAAAAATTATCTGTTATGTAAGAAATTGATATGTGATAAATTATTTATTTAATTAGAATAATAGTTAATAAGATTAATATATAATACTATGACATTATAATAAATATAGAATAAATAATATATATATAATATAATAATAATAATAACAAAAGCGTCTCTGGGATGATTGTTTGGCTAACGCTTTATTAATATCGATGCCTTCGCATACGTACTAAAAATCTGTTGTATAAAAGATTATCTGTTATGTAAGAAATTTATATGTGTGTGACGAATTATATATTTAATTAGAATAATAATTCATCAGATTAATATATAGTAATATGAAATTATAATAAACATATAATAAATAATATATATAATATAATAATAATAATAATAAACGTGTCTCTCGGATGATTGTTTGGTTAACGCTTTTTTAATATCGATGCCCCTTTGCATACGTACTAAAAATCTGTTATATAAGAAATTTATATGTGTGTGATAAATTATATATTTAATTAGAATAATAACTAATAAGATTAATATATAATACTATGAAATTATAATAAATATATAATAAATAACATATATAATATAATAATAATAAATATAATATAAAAATAATAATATATAAAATATAAAAATAATAGTATATGTAACATATAAATAATATATACAATATATATAATTATATAATATAATAGCCCGGAAAAGGATGATTCCTGAGATCATTCGAACTAACTTTTTCCACGGCGAAAATGCAATCCGCGTCATTGTTTACGAGTTATCAATGAAACTCTGGATTAACATTTGATTAAATTCTGTTTTCAAACGTTAAAACGTATCCGAATTTGTCTAAAACACCATCGAGATGAAAACTTCTACTTTCGAATTTCTTATTTCGCGTTTCATCTTCCATGAAACGAATTCATCGACGAAATCCAATCTCTACTTTTCATTCATTTTATTTACATAAACGATGTCTTTCGATGTACTCTGTTATGCTACTTCCCGACTCGTTTTCATAGTTGTCGACACAACCGGCGAATAAAATAAAACGAGCCGCGAGGCTCGAACGATCCTAATCGCCTGCTCCCAAATTGGCCATTTAGCTTTTTTAATATCGCGTTTCAAGCAGAACAGTCCCTTTCGCGACGCCTCGCCTGCCCCCCCCCCCTCCCTACAACCGAGCAACCCTATCCGTCGAACCGAACCTAAGCCCAGGGAACCCAGCCGTGCCTAGCAGACGAAACCGCGTCCACGACAGCCGATCCACGTGTTTCCGGCTCGTAAACCGAATCGCAGGCCTCGCGCGATATTACGAGGCAAGGGTTCGGTATCTCTCGCGGCAATCAAGCCGCAGTAGAATATCCCAGACACGGATCAGACGGCAATCAAAGCCGACTTCGCCGGCGCTCTAACCGGAAACGTTTCAACTCGTTCCCTAATTGTTCGCACCGCGAGAAGAAGAAGAAGAAGAAGAAGCCGAAAGCGAAGAAAATAACGAAAAAGGCTGGCGAAACGAGAAAGAAAGAACCTAGAGAGCGAAAGAGAGAGAGAGAGAGAGAGAGAGAGAGCAACAGAGAGCGAGAGATTGATAGAGGGCGAGGGAGAGAGAGATAGCAAAAGAGAGATAGAGAGCGAGAGAGAGCAAAAGAGAGCGAGAGAGCGGGAGAGAGAGATAGCAAAAGAGAGCGAGTGAGAGTGAGAGAGAGAGAAAGAGAGCAAAAGGGAAATAGAGAGCGAGAGAGAGAGAGAGAGAGAGAGCAAAAGAAAGCGAGAGAGCGGGAGAGCAAAAGAGAGATAGAGAACGAGGGAGAGAGCAAAAGAGGGCGAGAGAGCGGGAGAGAGAGAGAGAGCAAAAGAGAGAGAGAGCGGGGGAGAGAGAGAGCAAAAGAGAGCGAGAGAGAGAGAAAGAGAGCAAAAGAGAGATAGAGAGCGAGGGAGAGAGCAAAAGAGAGCGAGAGAGAGAGAGAGATGAAACCAGAAGAGATATAGACCGGGGGGTGAAAACGAGGGAAAGAAAGAGCCGGCGGAATGAAGAAGCAGACAGAAGCGAAAGATACAGAAACTTGTTGGTTCTAGTTGATAAAGCAAACAACCCGGCCGATTCCGAGCTGGGCACCGAATTCGCCCGGTAAAAATGCTTTCTATCACGCGAATAGGAGAAGTCCGGGTTGGGCTACGGCCGACCAGGCCAGGCTAGGCGAGATACTCTCGACGGCGGCGGCGGCGGCCGCGGCGGCTGGAGGGGTGCCGCGAGGGGCCAGAGGTTGACTGGAGGGTGGTCGAGGGGGAGGGGCACGGCGAAAGGAAGCAACAAAGAACAAAAGAGTGGAGAGCGTGAACGAGGAGTTTAACCATCGTCCCGTAATATTCCCGTCGCTGTGGCATGCAGACGAAAAAGGACGGCTGATGGCGCTGACAAAAAATGGAAACTATTTGATCGTGAACCACCTCTCACACGATACGCGCGCGCCTGCCCGTGATACCGATACACGCGCGCACACGTACACACACACACACACACACACACACACACACACACACACACACACACACACACACACACAGAGAGAGAGAGAGAGAGAGAGAGAGAGAGAGAGAGAGAGAGAGAGAGAGACAGAGAGGTGCTACACGTGCACACGGTACAGGTTACACACGTGCACAAAGCCGCGCGCACACGCTGCACGCGAGGAGGACAGAGGCGAAAAAGCGGTGTACTCGCTCGCTGTGAACGGAGGACTGTGGCGGGGGGGTTGGTGGACCGGGGCGGCGAGAGACGGTAAAAGGTGCAGGGGGGTGGGCCGGGCTACTCTGTCCACAAGCGGGCGACTGTGCACACGCCTAAAAGGGTTTTCGTTAGATTTCATTTCACACCCAATTACCTGACACACATTGGGCAGAGGGATACGAGAGAAAGAGAGGAGGGCGCGCGAGGAGGGCGAGAGGGGGCGAGAGGAGGGCACGCCGACAGACTGAAGAGACGCGGCGATACGCGGTCGCGATGTAAAAATATAGAAAACGCGGGGAAGTCGCTTCGGGGAGATCGCGAGGTGACGCGCGTCGTTCGTCTGCTTCAAGGAAGCATGATCGTACGACGGTGTCAAGACATGTCTCTCTAATTGACGCTCAGATAGCGCACAAAAATGGACAATTTGGGAAGAGGAGATACGATTATTCGAGTCTTGCAGCTCGTTTTTATAGTTGACAATCGATAACCATGAAAAAACGAGCCACAAGGCTCGAACAATCGTATCTCCTCTTCCAAAATTGTCCATTTTTGTAGACAATCCGAGCGTCAATGAGGGAGACATTACTGTACATATCGAGCAGCGATAGGGTGTAATACTCGGGCAACATGGTTTACGAATCGCGCGACACAAGGGCGATAGAATGTTTTCCACTTTGACAAGATGTCGGCGATGCCGCGCATTCGGAGCCAATTTCGACCCGATGGACTCGAGCCATTTGCCAAAATCTCCGCTATGGTGAAAACTTGCTTCATTCATGTTTTTGCGCGCAAACGTATGCGGGTGTGCGTTTAACGGATCGCCTAATATTACGACGCGTCGACGTACAGTAACGTCTCTCTAATCGACGCTCAGATTGTCCACAAAAATGGACAATTTGGGAAGAGGAGATACGATTATTCGAGCCTTGCGGTTTATTGTTATAGTTATAAATTGTCCACAATCATAAAAACGAGCCACAAGGCTCAAACAATCGTATCTCCTCTTCCAAAATTGTCCATTTTTGTAGATAATCTGAGCGTCGATTAGAGAGACATTACTGCAGTTTTCCACACGAGGTTTGGACGATGCAGAATGTGTGTACGTAGTTCGCAAGGAGAGTTCCGCGTAATTTTATAATTGGTTAATAAGATAGATCAAGTCCCTCCTACTATTTCTGCAGGAAAAGAAACCCTGGATTTGGAATAAAGTATTTTTTTCCAGAATTGTTTGGAGATCGGAATTTAAACCGGCAAATGTGAGAATACTAAGTCGCGATTCGTCGAGCCTTGCGCTTCGTTTTTACTGTTGTTGACAAACGTCAACTATAAAACTACTGTAAATTCTCCCTAATTGACGCTGAGATTGTACACAAGAATGACCAATTTAGGAAGAGATTATTAACAATTACAAAAACAGGCTGCAAGGCTCGAATAATCGTGTCTCCTCTTCCCAAATTGGCCATTTTCGTGGAAAATCTGAGCGTCAAGTAGAGACATTACTGTATTTCTGCTGGAAATGTAGAAGGAAAATTTTTTGGAATAAAGTAATTTCTTCCAGAATTGTTTGGAGGTCAGAATTGAAACCGGCAAATATGAGAATACTAAGTCGCGATTCGTCGAGCCTTGCCCTTCGTTTTTATCGTTGTTGACAATCATCAACTATAAAAATACAGTAAATTCTCCCTAATTGACGCTCAGATTGTAGATGAAAATGGCCAATTTAGGAAGAGATTGTTAACAATTACAAAAACAGGATGCAAGGCTCTCAAATTGTCCACATTTGTGCACAATCCGAGCGTCAATTAGGGAGAATTCATTGTAATCGTATCTACTCTTCCCAAACTATCCACATTTATGAACAATTCGAGCGTCAAGTAGGGAGAATTCACTGTACAGTAATGTCTCCCTAACTGACGCTCAGATTGTGCACAAAAGTGAACAATTTGGGAAGAGGAGAAACGATTATTCGCGTTCTGTATCTCATTTTTATAGTTGTTGACAATTCGTAACTATAAAAACGAACCACAAGGCTCGAATAATCGTGTCTCCTCTTCGCAAATTGTCCATTTTCGTGTCCACATTTCCAAATCTGAGCGTCAAGTAGAGAGACATTACTGTAATCGTATTTCCTCGTCTCAAACTGTCCACAATTCCGTACAACCTCAGCATCGATTACGCAGAATACACCGTAATCGTACCTCCTCTCCCCAAATTGTCCATTTCTATTTACAAATTGTATTACAATTATGCTCTCGCCCTCCTAAAAGAAAGGAACACGGATCGAAGTTAGCTGTGTGCTTCCTCGCTTATCGCGAGGAGCGAATTGACTGCTCAAGATGCCATTCGCCGGTGACAGCTACAACAAGCCTGTGCAACAGCCTTCATAGAAATCCGGCGTCAAGATTCGCGATGAAGATTTTAATCGGCGGCCAGACGAAGCTCACGGTTGCGATCGGCGCCGAGGATCGGAATCGTTAAGATAAATGGCGAGATATTAACAGAGCGTATGCCGGCCCGATCAATTAATCGCTGATTAATATTAATCACGGCGAACGGTGATTAGCGATTAATATTAGGCCCAGCGAAATGTCGAGGCCAATTTGCGGTAATTACTTAATCGCTGGCTGCCTGCCTGCCTCGAACGACAGTCTTCGGTTCGGTTCGGCAAAGGAGTAAAACCTGTTTCGCTCGGAACGAGACACAGGTATCGTTCGAATCGTGTTCCGTTACGTGTTTCCCAAGTTCACGACGGCAATAAAGTCCGATGCTAAGTTACTCTCTGAACTAGTTAAGTTAGCATTCTTACAATTAGCGGCGCGGCGTCGCGTCGCGTTGCCGCTGCGATTGCGTAAGCGCGCCATTTTTCCGCCATTCGGAACGATAACGTGTTACTCCGTGGAGAACCTTCGGTTAACGATCAACAGCGCATTCCGATCTTCTTGTATACTGTTAGAAACGTGACGTTAATTATTGCAATAACAGCGATTGGAAACATTTTCGTTGTCGAGTCGTTGACATTTCCAAATTTTCTTCGAAACGTTTTTGTATCACAATGCAATTGTCTATTATGCAATGTTGGCTGTTACGTTAAACATCGAGTTGTTGAAGGAACTCGTAATTTTTATTGTTCCGATTAGTTAAGAAATAATATTTCGAAGAAACGTGGCCTGGCATGCGATAAAAAATCGAATATGTAAAAAAACTTCTGAAGAATATCACTTTTTATGCTTAAAAGTCCAGAGCTTGAGAACGTGACAAACGAACCGTGTATAGGAGCTGTTTGTAAAATAGAATCTGATTTTTAATTTGTACGAAGAAATGCCATTTGTCTAATTTTTTGGTCGAAGGTTTACGAGTATAAATTGCTCATTCAATTCGAATCAAAGTTGGGTCAAATTTTATTCAGATGACGGATCAGAGAAGCGGATTAAAAAATGAAAATTTATTAAACATCATCGAGTAAATATATTCGTATAAATTGTATCGAATACAAATTTATCCAGATAACAATTTATCCGAATAAGTATTAATTTGAATAGAAAGTTATTTGCTATTCGACTATGAATTTATTCGTGCAGGAATTAATTCGGAAAATAATCAATTGAATAAGAATGCTATTCGAATACATATTTATTTCTGCAGGAATTAATTCGGAAAATAATTAAGTAAGAATGCTGTTCGAATAAGAATTGATTCGTGCAGGAATTAATTCGGAAAATAATCAATTGAATAAGAAGCTATTCGAGTACAAATTTATTTCTGCAGGAATTAATTCGGAAAATAATTAAGTAAGAATGCTGTTCGAATAAGAATTTATATGTGCAGAAATTAATTCAGAAAATAATCAAATGAATAAGAATACTATTCGAATACAAATTTATTTCTGCAGGAATTAGTTCGGAAAATAATTAAGTAAGAATGCTATTCGAATAAGAATTTATTTGTGCAGAAATTAATTCAGAAAATAATCAAATGAATAAGAATGCTATTCGAGTACAAATTTATTTCTGCAGGAATTAATTCGGAAAATAATTAAGTAAGAATGCTGTTCGAATAAGAATTTATATGTGCAGGAATTAATTCGGAAAATAATCAAATGAATAAGAATGCTATTCGAATACAAATTTATTTCTGCAGGAATTAATTCGGAAAATAATTAAGTAAGAATGCTGTTCGAATAAGAATTTATTTGTGCAGGAATTAATTCGGAAAATAATCAATTGAATAAGAAGCTACTCGAGTACAAATTTATTTCTGCAGGAATTAATTCGGAAAATAATTAAGTAAGAATGCTATTCGAATAAGAATTTATTTATGCAAGAATTAACTAAGAAAATAAACAATTTAAATAAAATATAGTTAACATACTATACATAACCCTATTTTTATGAATTTGTCGTACTCAAATAAGAATCGAACCCGAGTGAACGTAATCTACCTAGTTTCACTGTTAAACAAATATCATATCAGACATATTATACGCAACGAGTTTTCAATGTTCTCTTACCTGGAAGCGCATGCAACCCGCAACCCAGAAATGGATAATACAATGGAAATAGTGAGCACGATTAGAGCGATCCGAAGTACCAGTTCGATCCATTCGCGTCTAACAATGGAAGGCATCGGTTAGCATCATGTTTCAGCGAAGTTATTTACGATCAAATGGACAAGCATAATTTTGTCGAATAATTAGGCATTATCGAACTTGATTAAGTGCGTAGAGACCCTCGGCGCGAAGCCGTATACATCGAGCCCCGGGTACAAAGGCGTCGATGTAGGTCGAGTAGGTTGTAAATCAAGGGTTTGCGCACCGAACGTTTATCGCGTTTAAAGTCCATTTCCTGTCTTCGCGGTGATCTGTAACAGCATAAGCATTTAAACGCGAAGCCAGTGATCACGGCTCAAGATTACCGTAATACCAGTTCACGAAGCTTTCTTTAACAGCTTATTGAGATTTAGGATGGTCCCGGTCCTCGATCCGTCGAGGCGGACATTTTTACATTTCATTCCGAAACTTCTAAAAAAAACAATTATAAAATATTCATATTCATTTTAGAACTCTTATTCGAGGACACAGATAAGTGAAAAATATTAAAATATTAACAAACTGTGCTTTGTTTAGCGTTTGCAACAAATAGCATCAGAAAAAGAACTTTTGGAACAACGAAGTGTTACTTGCTGTAATTATGCGGAGTTAAATTAGGAAATTTTTTGGTTCGATGGAACAGAACAACACAATAAATTCTGCAAATTCTCATCCAGATAAAAATCGATTATTCCACCTTCGTGTTTTTACACTGTTGCAATAAAAATCAAATCCAATGCAAATTGACTGTCCAGAAAATTTCAATTTCCATTGCAGTAACAATCAACTCGAAAACACTTATTTAACTAATAACATCCGCGAAGAAACGACTTTCCATAGAATTTAAAGTTCGAACAAACTTTTGAGACAACGAAATGTTACTCGTTGTAATCATGCGGAGTTAAATTAGGAAATTCTTTGGTTCGATCAAACAGAATAGCACAATAAATTCTGCAAATTCTCATCCATATAAAAATCGAGTATTCCATCTTCGTGTTTTTACACTGTTACAATAAAAATCAAATCCAATGCAAATTGACTGTCCAGAAAATTTCAATTTCCATTGCAGTAACAATCAACTTGAAAACACTTACTTAACTAATAACATCCGCGAAGAAACGACTTTCCATAGAATTTAAAGTTCGATCAAACTTTTGAGATAACGAAGTGTTACTCGCTGTAATTATGCAGTGTTAAATTAGGAAATTCTTTGGTTCGATCAAACAGAATAGCACAATAAATTCTGCAAATTCTCATCCATATAAAAATCGAGTATTCCATCTTCGTGGTTTTACACTGTTGCAATAAAAATCAAATCCAATGCAAATTGACTGTCCAGAAAATTTCAATTTCCATTGCAGTAACAATCAACTCGAAAACACTTATTTAACCAATAACATCCGCGAAGAAACGACTTTCCATAGAATTTAAAGTTCGAACAAACTGTCGAAACATATTTGAAGTGTCACATTTACATAATTTCGCTCTGGGGCGACGTCCACGAAATGAATTTCATTCGGAACAGCATGCATTCGATTTGAAAAAAAAATACAGATCTGCAAAATGATCGATTCGGGATACAAAATGTTACATCTACATTTCCAAGAGACCGATCAACAGTTTGATCATGAAAACGATCGAGAAATTCTGCAGCGCGATTGAAAGTTAGCCGGATCGTTATTCGCGTAACATAGTTGCGGCGATCGACGGCAGCGCGTACAATTCCTTTAACGCCCCGTAAAACGTTTAATTCCGAGTAAGACACGTATTTCAGCGGGCTGAAACGGCACAGTAAACTCGAACGCGCGGCACGGCGTATGTAGTCCCTTTAAACGCGGTAACATCCATTACATTACTTTCCAGCGGCGGTCGATTATAAATTACGCGCGTGTCGTTATTAGTCAGCGATCCGTCGACGGGAATATTCATCCGGCGCGACCTACGGTATCTCCGGCAGAGGATTGCAAATCAATATCGCAGTTATCGTCTATCAAGAAAACTATTTGTTGTGCGTACAATTGATGCGTAAAATGAGTTACGATGTTTGAGGGACGCGCGGCGCGTTTCGCCGGAGATAATGCAATCGGCGCGATGAACGGCCGAGCGATGCCAGAACGCGCGGCTGTTTTTATTTTGTTGCCGATCACGGCCGGATAAAGAACGATTCCTTTCAATTGCTATGTGGAACGCCGGACGACGGGTAGCTGAAGAAGAACTGACCGTTATCGAGCGAAATTGTTCGGGAAATACAAAGTAATAAGCGCATTATCTTCGGGAAGAAAACTTACGAGAGTGATGCTTCAGAACTTGTTTCCTCGTTCAGTTTAATCGGGATTTCGTAATATTAGGTTGCGGATCAACCTCTCGGGATAAAAGATCCTCCGCGAAGTCGGCGAAACGCCGCTGCTTTAAATATTCTTTCGAATAACAAATGATCCATTTTCCTTCGAATCGAACGCATATCGTTGATGCACGCAGAAAGCTTCATTTTCGTATTTGTTATTTTTTTTTTTTTTAATAGAATTTCGAGGCTGCTCAAATTAATGAGGCTACTTTTTGTTTTGCAATTTTGATGCACGCAGAAAGCTTCATTTTCGTATTTGTTATTATTATTTTTTTTTTTAATAGAATTTCGAGGCTGCTCAAATTAATGAGGCTACTTTTTGTTTTGCAATTTTGATGCACGCAGAAAGCTTCATTTTCGTATTTGTTATTATTATTATTTTTTAATAGAATTTCGAGGCTGCTCAAATTAATGGGGCTACTTTTTGTTTTGCAATTTTGATGCACGCAGAAAGCTTCATTTTCGTATTTGTTATTATTATTCTTTTTTAATAGAATTTCGAGGCTGCTCAAATTAATGAGGCTACTTTTTGTTTTGCAATTTTGATGCACGCAGAAAGCTTCATTTTCGTATTTGTTATTATTATTTTTTTTTTTAATAGAATTTCGAGGCTGCTCAAATTAATGAGGCTACTTTTTGTTTTGCAATTTTGATGCACGCAGAAAGCTTCATTTTCGTATTTGTTATTATTATTTTTTTTTAATAGAATTTCGAGGCTGCTCAAATTAATGGGGCTACTTTTTGTTTTGCAATTTTGATGCACGCAGAAAGCTTCATTTTCGTATTTGTTATTATTATTCTTTTTTAATAGAATTTCGAGGCTGCTCAAATTAATGAGCCTACTTTTTGTTTTGCAATTTTGATGCACGCAGAAAGCTTCATTTTCGTATTTGTTATTATTATTTTTTTTTAATAGAATTTCGAGGCTGCTCAAATTAATGAGGCTACTTTTTGTTTTGCAATTTTGATGCACGCAGAAAGCTTCATTTTCGTATTTGTTATTATTTTTTTTTTTTAATAGAATTTCGAGGCTGCTCAAATTAATGAGGCTACTTTTTGTTTTGCAATTTTTCTGCACGGTTTTGTTAGAGTGAATTTCTGTCTGCAAAGGAGTAACGGGAACAATGAAAATCTCGAGCAATTTGCTTTGTCTCACGCAAATAATCGGACTCCAACTGAAAATTCCACGTTGCCAGGTATTTACGGTTTGCTGCGTTACAACGCCATTTGGAAGTTTGCTTTTATCGCCGAGGAATATTTTAAATACATATTTCTTCCCGGAGAGTACAAGGTTGCCATTGTTTCGAGTCGCGAGTTACTCGGACGAAGATTGTTTTCTACGAATCTCTTCGTTCTGCAATTAAAATACTGTTTTATTTGTACAAAATTTCATTTTTTACCTAGGTCGCGCAATTTTAACGTTATCACAAATGTTTTTAGTTAATCGTCCGCGCGACAAGTCTATGCTATGAACAATCGCATGCGAGAAATATTGTTTTATCGCGATTTTCAATTTTTTTAATTTCATCATAATAAATTCTATTTTGTTCAAAGCGATTACGAAATGTTGCAGCTTTCAATGTTACGTTGAACGTTTTATCTATTGAATTCTATTCTTTGTTGCAAATGTAATACATTATTTATTGTATCGTGCGTTTAAATGTCGATTGAAAATCAACTATATTTTCTGGAAAGTCGATTGTTCTTTTTGTAGTCAATTATTTGTGATCTGTCAAGAATAGAAACGTCGCAGGTGATGATTAACTCATTTTGCTATTTAATTTAACTCATTCCTTTTGCTATTTTTCGGCATCTATAATTGTCATGTAAGTCTTTTTATTTGCATGTCCTACATTCTTTCAATTTCTTTCACATTCTTTCAATTTCTTGTACATTCTTTCAATTTCTACTACATTCTTCCAATTTTTTCTACGTTCTTTCAATTTGTTCTACATTCTTCCAATTTATTCTACATTCTTCCAATTTTTTCTACATTCATTCGATTTTTTCTACATTCTTCCAATTTTTTCTACGTTCTTTCAATTTGTTCTACATTCTTCCAGTTTCTTCTACACTCTTTCAATTTGTTCTACATTCTTCCAGTTTCTTCTACATTCTTTCAATTTCTTTCGCATGCTTTCAATTTCTTCCACATTTTTTCAATTAGTTCTACATTCTTCCAATTTCTTCTACATTGTTCCAATTTTTCTACATTCTTCCAATTTCTTCTACATTCTTTCAATTTCTTCTACATTCTTCCAATTTCTTCTACATTCTTTCAATCTCTTCTACATTATACCAATTTCTTTTACATTCTTTCCACGTTCCTTTCCTCCAATGACGCATCACCTTCTTGTAAAACTGAATTATCTCTGCACGAGTCGAACGATTGTTCCAATTGTTTCCTACGTTTCTTTACATTCTTCCCCCTTTTAATTGAAACATTCCTATGTTTCTTTATAGTTTCCCTGTTCTTCCGTGTCTTAATGTTCCCTGAACTATTTATGATGTTTGCAAGTTGCCTTACTAGAAAGCAAATTCGCTTTGAGGAAAGCCGTATAGAAGAAAAATAAAGATTCCGCCGGAGAACCGAACAATTAACGTGGTCGAACTCTCCCGGATTAGTATGGTCGGTCTACACCAGAATCACGAAAGATTTCGACCACATTTTTAATATAAATTAGAAACGAATACACGCGTACCATTGGGATTATACATCAGTTTTACGCACAATGTGTCTCTTAAAATTAAAACAGCGTGAATAAACCTGCCCATCCGTCAATCATTGCTAAGAATATATATTATATATATTAGCGATAAGAATATATATTATATATATTGCTAAGAATATATGTATAATATATATAAAGAATATATATTAAAAAACTTTCAGATCCGCTTAAAGCTCGAAACGCAATTAGCAAGATTAGGATACAGTTTCGCGACAATTGCGACATCCGATCAACAATCAATTGATTAAAGTGTTTTCCGACTTTCAGCACGACGCCATTTGGCGTCGTCGTTTCGAGATATTTACACTGGCCGGTCTCTCCCGCTGTCCGAATTCTCCCCGACTCACCCTGTCATGCTAAAAAGTACATACACAAAGATTTATGTTCCTGTGTCCCAATATTGCAGAAGTTATATATTTATAGAAATATATATATATTATATACAATATATTCTATAGATATATATAAATTATATATTCTATAAATATATATTATATAGTATATATTCTATATATATTATATATAGAATATATTCTATTCTATATATTAGGTCTACCGGAAAGTTCTGTCCGATAGTGTCACTTCAAGTTTCAATCCATACGCACACGTTGATTTGAGACATATATGACTATCTCTCTTCATCATTGCATTTACACACATGTACTCTCCTAAATAAACTGAAACAAAGATGTCTCATGTCATTATTAAGTGAGACGCGATCGCGAAAACATGGCTACCGATGATAATGCCAGACCACATGCTGCTTCGGCGACTCGTCAGAAAATCGCAGAGCTAGGCTGGGAAATTCTGTCGCATCCACCATACTCCCCAGACCTAGCACCCTCCGATTATCACTTGTTTCTCTCTCTGCAAAACTTTTTACAGGAAAAAAAATTCAAAACTGAAGCTGATGTCAACCGAGCACTAGTCGAGTTCTTCGGCTCTAAAAATAAATCATTTTTTAACAATGGCATTTACAAGTTGCCGTCACGCTGGCAAGAAGTCATAAGTGACGATGGAAAGTATATTCTACAATAAATATTATTGAATGTATGAAAATTGTGTTATATTTCAATTCAAAAACGGACAGAACTTTCCGGTAGACCTAATATTTTGAGTACAGGGTTTTTTTCATAAGTTAACCCTTTGCACTCGAGCGGTGACTCTGAGGCACCACCGAAATTTGTTATATCACGTTCTAAGATAATTTTCACATTAACAAAGTTTAGATTTTTAAAAATTGTTAAAACTGTAACCGTTGTGTAAGTCGCAAGACTCGATTTCGCGCGCGTAAAATGCACTTTCTCGTATAAAATGAAAATATTAGGTAAGAAGTCATAAGTAACGATGTAAAGTATATTCTACAATAAATGTTATTAAATGTATGAAAATTGTGTTATATTTCGATTCAAAAACGGACAGAACTTTCCGGTAGACCTAATATATTAGAAATATTTTAGAAAAAGTAGATAAAAGTAAAAAAACGCAATAGCTTATGTTCTAATCCTAGATAGTAATCCATACGCAACGCTGTGTTCGTTGCTCTAATTAGGAAGGATCGAGTCTAGCACCGTGTCTAAATACAATGTAATTGTTCCATTTCCCAAACGTTCATGATCTCCTGATCAGTTCGGACAACCTACTCTTACCCCAGACCACACACAGTTACATCACACGCGTTCCACCGAACTGTTTCAAATACGGCGGAACCTCCATTGTCCGAACTAATGAGGAGAATACGAGCGTTCGGATAACAGAACAGTTATTCGGATACCGTGCCAGATGAAATCTTGACGCATTTGTATTTGTGGTACCATATCGAGTCGAGCTTATTCACGCATGCATAGAATGTATGTAGTTCGATGATAAAAGGGGTCACCTTGAATACAGCAACAATTGCTTCGTCGACAATGTTTTCGTCGACGCGATTTCAGCGACACCGCGCTGCAACGAGATTGTTTACATTCTGACGCGTTGAAGTCACCGACGAACGTTTAACACCGGCTCTCGTTTCACCGGACTAATATTATTGGCGAGACGCTTAGAACTTTCGGCAGTGTTCCAAGAATCGTACGCGCTTATTCTTAGTGCTGGGTTTTGCGTATTATTTATTTACGGTGAAAGAAATGGATTTGCGAGAGGAAGGTCAGGGTTTTGAGAACGAAGCGGAACCGTTGTAAATAGCACTGCGCGTTCAGATTCTTTTTTAATACTAGATTTACGGGATCCGTTAAAATAATCACTATTTTAGTAGGAGTCACTGATTTTTTAATTTACGATTATTCGTACCGTAGAGATACATTTATGAGAAGTTTTATTCATACGATGGGTAAGTTAATACATTATTTACCGACGATGATTTTATAATGCTTGAAAGTCTATAATTTACGGTGAGAAAGTTCTTAATAAATTGTTTAGTGACACCAAGCATTTAAATATCAATGTGTAATAGCATTGCACTGATATATTGTCCTATTAAAAAAACATTATCTAATTATACATATAATATATCTAGTATATAATAATATCTAATTATATAATATATTTAAAGTATAATAATATCTAGTATATAATAATATCTAATTATATAATATATTTAAAGTATAATAATATATCTAATTATATAATATATCTAATATATAATAATATCTAACACTATATAATATAATATTAAAAATTATCTAATAATTTCGTTTGGGAAATATATCCCAATATCCCAATAAATATATCGTTGAAAACGATTGTTCAAATTTAGCACAGCACAACAATTGAAAATTCTATCAATAAGCTAGACCGTTGCATAAACTGTTAAATCTTCGTTTACAGGACATATAAAATAATGAGAAACAATCGAACAACCGTGCAGAATTTATTGTGCCGTTTGATAGAACCAACAAATTTCTTAATTCAGTCGCCAGTTATCAACAATTATAAAAACGAGATGAAATACTCAAGCAAACGTGTCTCTTCTCCCCAAATTATTAATCTCTTCGTTTATTAATCTCCGTTGCATAAACTGTTAAATCTTCGTTTACAGGACATATAAAATAATGAGAAACAATCGAATAACCGTGCAGAATTTATTGTGTCGTTTGATAGAACCAACAAATTTCTTAATTCAGTTGCCAGTTATCAACAATTATAAAAACGAGGTGAAATACTCAAGCAATCGTATCTCCTCTCCCCAAATTATTAATCTCTTCGATTATTAATCTCCGTTGCATAAACTGTTAAATCTTCGTTTATAGGACATATAAAATAATGAGAAACAATCGAACAACCGTGCAGTATTTATTGTGCCGTTTGACAGAACCAACAAATTTCTTAATTCAGTCGCAAGTTATCAACAATTATAAAAACGAGGTGAGATACTAAAGCAAATCCCCAAATTATTAATCTCTTCGTTTATTAATCTCCGTTGCATAAACTGTTAAGTGTTCGTTTACAGGACAGGTTGTCGTATAAAATAATTAGAAACAATCGAACAACCGTGCAGAATTTATCGCGCCGTTTGACAGAACCAACAAACTTCGTAATTCAGTCGCCAATTATCAACAACTATAAAAGCAAGGCGAAATACTCGAACAATCGTATCTCCTCTCCCCAAATTATCCACTCTTGTGCACAACTGGAAAACTTACTGCACAGCAATGAACATTAAGCATCTTCAACCAACGATAAAAACTGTTATTCAAATACTATCCAAAATATTTATTTAAAAACGACGGCGCGAACGAACCACTTCCCTGCCCCCCTCCCTCCCCCTCCGTATTTCCCTGATCAGCTCCGACGTGCTCCAGCGTACCCGGCTAGCAACGAAAGGGTCAATCAACTCGGAACACGGTTGACCCGACGAGCGCCGTTTGTTCCGCTTTTCGTCGGCATCGGAACGACGCCGATTAGAATAGATCGGCGGAGGATCCGCCGTTAGTTCCTCGTCGCGCTTAATCGCTCGATCGCTCGAAAATAAGTATGAACGCCTGGGAATTGGGTAAGGAAGTTGAGGGGGGAGGGGCCCGGCCGGGGCTACCGACGAGTAATCGGGCAGAAGTCGGCGGGCGAGGAGCCGGCCGTGGAGCGTTCCGCTCGAGGATCTTCACGACATAACGACGCGGCGCGGAGCACCGCCGAGAGACTAGCCGAAGCAGAAGCAGAAAGAGCGACGGGAGCATCAGTGGCAATAGCAGGAACAGCGGCAAAGGAATAATTCTCCGTGTTTCCGAGGAACGCGTTTCGAATTACCGGCGGATCGCGTTGCATTCTGTCCGTCGCGCTTGGCTAGCACCGAGCAAATCTAATTCCTTTCGGACTCTCGGTGCCGATCTCCCCTCTTCGTGCTCGCCTCTTTTCTTTCCCCGCCGGTCTTTCGCTTTGTTTTCCCGAGCCGGCTCTCTCTCTCTCTCTCTCTCTCGCTCTCTCTCTCTCGCTCTCTCGCTCTCTCTCTCGCTCTCTCGCTCTCTCTCTCTCGCTCTCTCGTTCTCTCGCGCCCTCGCTTTCTCGTTCTCTCTCTCTCTCTCCTCTCGCTTTCTCGTTCTCTCTCTCTCTCTCTCTCTCTCTCTCCTCTAGCTTTCTCGTTCTTTCTCTCGCTTTCTCGTTCTCTCTCTCTCTCTCTCTCTCTCTCCTCTCGCTTTCTCGTTCTCTCTCTCGCTCTCTCGCTTTCTCGCTCTCTCTCTCTCTCTCTAGCTTTCTCGTTCTCGCTCTCGCCCTCGCTCTCTCGTTCTCTCTCTCGCTCCAGTCTTCCTTCTCTGTCCCCCGGCTTCCGTTTTCTCCGCATCTATCCGGCCAGTTCTTTGTCCCTCTGATCGTCTTTTCTCTTAACTTTCTGTCCCAATCCGTGCGTCTTCCTCCGGCCGCGTTCTCGCTCGCTCGTATCCGCAGGTTCGTTTCATTGTTCCCCGCGAACTGTGTACTCTCCCTTGGACCGCCTCCCTGTCCCGCGTCGTCCCGCTATTTTCTTTCTTATCCGTTCGGATCCTAACCGGTCCGTATATTTCACTTCCGTTCAGCCGGCCAGATTTCGCGGATTCTCCAGGGAGGAGACGTCGAATCTACGGATCGATTGGCGTGTACCTTTTAGCGCACGACGTTGCTCCTTCCTCCCGGGAAATCCGCGCCCCGAATGCTCGATATTATCTCCGTCGTAGAATTCTAAGGACGAGCCTAGTTCCCCCGGTTTTCCCTGTCCCTTTGGCGAGACGCTTCCTTCGTGCTCTCTCTCTCTCTCTCTCTCTCTCTCTGTCTCTGTCTCTCTGTCTTTCTCTCTCTCTCTCTCTCTCTCTCTCTCTGTCTTTATCTCTCTCTCTCTCTCTCTCTCTCTGTCTCTCTGTCTTTATCTCTCTCTCTCTCTCTCTCTCGCTTACTCTCTCTTGCGCTCTCTTGCTCTCTCTTGCTCTCTCTTGCGCTCTCTCGCTTGCTCTCTCTTGCTCTCTCTTGCTCTCTTTCACGCTCTCTCGGGCTCTCTCTTGCGCTCTCACTTGCTCTCTCTTACTCTCTTGCTCTCTCTTGCTCTCTTTCACGCTCTCTCGCGCTCTCTCTTGCGCTCTCACTTGCTCTCTCTTACTCTCTCTTGCTCTCTCTTGCTCTCTTTCACGCTCTCTCGCGCTCTCTCTTGCGCTCTCAGTTGCTCTCTCTTGCTCTCTCTTGCGCTCTCGCTTGCTCTCTCTTTCTCTTTCTCACTTGCTCTCTCTCTTTCTCTCTCTCGCGCTCTCGCTAAGGCGCGCGCGCGCGCGCTCGCCTCCTCGCCGGCAAATCCACGGCGCGCCGACTTCGCCGCGCGACCCACGATTTACGACCGGTCCGAATCGAAACGGGCGTCCGCGCGGACTGCATTCATTTCGAAATTGCTGCCGTTCGAACGAACGTAACCGGGACAGGGGGCCGGACGGGGGATGAAACGGAATTTCCGCAGCGATCGAAGTCGACGGTTGTATTGATTGCCGCTAAGTAAGACGATTAATGAAAGCCCGCCGCGCCGCGTCGCGTCGCGCGCGTTCTATCGCGGAACCGGGGTAATTTTCTCTTAATTGAAAATGCGAACCGCCGGGAGGACGCGCTCGCGTCCGCGAGCAGAAGCGAGCGCGCGTTTCGCGACGGCCCGCGCCGTTTTTATTTCGTTTCATTCCGCGGCCGGGGCCCGATCCCGACGTGTTTCTCTTGCAATTCTAGGCTCGACTTACGCAATCGAGTCGCTTCCGAAAGAGCACCTCCTAAGGGCACGAACGATTAATTCTACTTTTCGCGTTGTTTTAATGTCGGCGTCGGAGCACTTGGACGGTCGTTCGAGCTTTTTAGGAATTAGTTTTTTAAGACTCGTAGGTTTAAGATGTATACGGTGGAGCATAAATGTGTTCGTACAGCTGAGAACTTTTTTGAAACTGTACTGAACGATTTTAATTTCTTTTTTGGGGGGGAGGGGGGTAGAGGGTCTAGTCTACTAGACGATGACTGAAATATCTTTTTTTTAATGGTAATGGTATTACTAATGTTTTATAATGCTATTACTTATAATAGAATAGTAGAAAGAAATAGAGAAATTAATAATAATAGAGAAATTATAAAATAGTAGAAAACTCTCGTTTTTTAACTTTTCTATCTGAGCCCATAACACAAATTTTAAAAATTGTTTTTGTAGATCTTGGGAACTCGTATGCATGCCGAAAATTTGATTAAAATCAGTTAACCCAGAGTCGAGTTACAGGCGTTGTAAGATTAAAAAAAAAAACTGCAAATTTCTTCCAGTTTTCGGTCAAAATCGTGATAAAAGACTGCAATTTTTGCTGTCATTAGTTTGTTGTAACTCGTAACAACGAGAACTGATTTCGATAACATTTTCAACATGCATACATATAAGTAACCGAGATCTACGAGAGGCATTTTTTAAATTCCGTCATACAGGCTCTGATAAAAAGAGTTTAAAAAACCAGAGTTTCTTATTTTCTTTTGTCATTCTAAGCATTGTGATCATTGTCTAGAAGACCAGAATTTTCTTCGTCCAAGAAAATTCAATTTACTTTGCCCAGTTTTAAAGAAGTTATCGCATTTTAAAAAGTGTCCGATAGTTAAGTATAATCCGCATCATAATCGTATTCAATATCGAACGAAGGTGCTGTTATTATTGAATATGTTTCAATCACTTATTATCTTACTGCATATTTCATTACATCTTTGCATATATTTATATTTTCACATTTCACGTACGGTGGTGGTAGCATATTTCTACATAATTTAAGTGCATAAACATCCGCAGTCTAATAACACTTAATTACTCGGCTCCGGATATTCACACATCCGGATTAGGCAGCTTCTTAAAATACATTTTTTATTCTGCATAATGCATTTGCTTTATATAGTTATATATGTATATAAGAATATATGCAATATACTTGTGCATGACACATAACGTTACACATTGCGCATGCTTCATGCTTATATTGCATGTTTCCCGTGTTCAGTTAATTTAGTCTTTCGGTACAGTAAATTCTCCCGAATTGTCCCTCGGCTTGCGAAGGAAAATGGACAATTTGGGAAGAGGAGACACGATTATTCGAACCTTTCGGCTCGTTTTTATACTCGCCGATTGCCAATAACTATAAAAACGAGCCGTTGGCTCGAATAATCGTTTACGAGCTAATTACAAGCTAATTCTCCATTTTTGTTTACAAGCTGAAGAACAATTGCGAAGAACAATTTATTATACTGACTTCGTGATAACCTCGAATAAAAAGGGTTAAATCGTTGACACAGAACACTCCAAGACACAATTAAATTTCAGAAATTGAAATTGGAAAAGAACATATTATATTCCTAATTAGCGTAAGTTTAGCTGTCGAGGGTACTAGAACAAAAGAAAAAGAAGACGATAATTAAAAAGACTGCACTTGGCTACACTTTGAAATTTGATTATCGATATTTCGTATTGATTTCTCAATATCCGGTGCCTAAAAAGGGTGTAAAAGATGAAAACTTTGCGCTGTTTCTAGTATAAAAGTTATAGTGATAAGCGCAACGAGAGCGTATCTCAATTTCGAAGGCAATTAGTCGAGCACATATTATTAGCACATTTTGACATACCATGATCGTCGTATTCGAAAATATGGTTTCGAAAGAGACATAGTTAAAGTTTCGTACGCCAATTATCATTCGTATTATGAATATCTTAATTTTAAGAATTCGGTTCATAAACGTAATCAAACGTAATCAAACATGATCTAACGTAATCAAACATAATCAAACAATCAAACATAATCGAACAATCAAACATAATCGAACAATCAAACACAATCGAACATAATCAAACACAATCAAAACACAAGTTCTAGCAGACATATTTCCGAGCCGATATTCTCCACGCGAACACAACAAAAAAGAACATCGAATTTTTCAAAGATTTGTTTCGAAGAAAAAAAGAACACCGCTTCGAGTTACTTCGAGTTGCAAAACTCGCGAGCAATCGACGATCCCCATTGTCTGAACCTCCCCATTTCCAAACGCCGATATATCCTGGCTCTTCCAAATGGGTTAGGACCGGAGAAGAATCGGGAGACCGGCATTAAGGGAAAGCATCCCGGTCCCGATCCGATTCCTTCCGCGACATTATTTTCGGCGCGGCGCGGCGCGATACGCAGCGGGTCGACGCCAGAGAGATAATCTCGGTCCCACGGAGCGCAGTCACATTTTCGTGAGATCCCCCCCTCCGCGCGATCTATCTGTTCCATCTATCCTCTCTCGCTGTCTCTCTCCTTCTCTCTTTCTCTTTTTCTCTCTTCTTTTTTTCTTGCCGCTAAGTAAACGGACGCCCCGGAACGACACGTTCCCAGACTGCCGTCTCGACTGTACGCAGAGAAGAGACGCAACGGCGCCACGGAGACGCACTACTTCGATCGGATTCCTCGCCTCCACTTACGTTGCAGGAATTCCTTCCTTCTCCTCGGGCCGAAACGTCACCGACGCGGCACCGCTCGGCGCGGCCCGGTTGCTTTCGGGGAAGCCGCAGTTGAAATTCGCCGGCCGAGCGCTGCAGAAAATGCATGGCTGGCTTAATTGCCGTTTCAGAGGCGAATTCATCCAGCGTTCCACGGGCTACCTAATCGGAGAAAGATTTCTTCCTCTATTCCATTTGTTCTTTCCGACCTCTTTTTCCTTCCTTTTTTCTCGCCCTCTTCTCGTCTCCCATCCCTCCCTCCCTCCCTCTCGCTCTCTCTCTCGCTCTCTCTCTTCCACCCCGCCTAGACCGACTGCTCTCCCGCGCTACCCTGTTCGGGTAAACTTAGTAAATCAAGAGGAATCGGCAGGATGGGAATTTTCGAGTGAATTTTTCCCTTCTCGCGCGCGGCCACGCTCCGCCAGCTTCGCCCCGCTGCTCCGTAAAGTTTTCAAGAAAGACGTTCGACTGGCCTTTGCGGATTTCTGCGAGTCCTATACGGTTCGCTCGCATCGCCGTGTAGTTCTTTTTCTTCTTCCGCCGCGGACGGATTAACGAGCCGTGTTCCGCTTCAATGGGAACATGCTGCTTCCAGGTCGGCCGCCGCTGTCCGATGTTTTAGAATGTTTAGCCCGTGTTTTGGGTCAGTTTCGCTGGTTCACGGTACTCTTGGTCGAACGTTTTAAACGGATCCGGGAAATGGAAGTTTCTTTGCGAAATAAATGCGACGCGGCTCGATTCGTGGATTATGGAAATATATTATGGGAAAGAAGGGCACAGTAAATTCTGCGCGATTGTCTTTAAAGTTTGTGAACAATAAGGGATGATTTGGGAAGAGGAGATACGATTGTTCGAGCCACGGGCCTTGTTTTTATAGTTGCCGATTGTCAATGACTATGAAAACGAGACGCAAGGCTCGATTAATTGATTAATCGTATTTCCTCTTCCTAAATTGTCCATTTTTTGGTAAAATCTAAGCGTCGATTAAGGAGAATTTACTTTTAATTTCATTTACTTTTTGATTTATTTTTTTTTAATTTACTTTTCTAGTCTGAAACATTCGAGAGATCGGTTCTTTTACTGTAAGAATGTATATTGTTAATTAGTCTCTTCTATGTTTGCTTGCTTCATTTTTATTTCTTATACTTTTTTCAAACTGCGTTGATTGCATCGAATAGAACAGACGCATTCGTGAAAAGTGCAGCGAAACAAAATAAAGTATATTATTGGTATTAATTTTACAAGTATTCTTTTTCTTTTATTCATTGCGAGTACGTTTATAATATTATATAATATTCTTAAATTGGATAAATCTTATTCAGATCTTTGGCCAACATCGCAATTTAGTTCCTCGCGACAAAAAATAATCCTTTCGACGAAAAGAAACTGAAAAAGATTGATAATAATAAAATAACATTAAATACATTAAATTATCAATTTAATTTCATTAAATTAAAACTAATTGAATTAAAATTTTTAATTTATTAAAATTGAAAAAGATTAATAATAATAAAATAACATTAAATAAATTAAATTATCAATTTAATTTAATTAAATTGATGATAAAATAATAACATATTTCCAGGAACAGAAGGTAGACTTGAGATTAGTTCATTCTTTAGAAGATCTTTCTAGATATTCATATCGAAATTGGCGAACATAATTTTGAGTATCTGTTAAAATCAAATTTCCTTCATTGATACTTCTCTCTTGCAGTATTTATATTATATTTATATAGATTACATTTATATATTATTTATATATTATATTTATATATTACTTATATATTACATTTATATATTATTTATATATTACATTTATATATTATATTTATGTATTATTTATATTACATTTTTGCAGCTTTTCCACTATTTTCTTGAATTGCCTAATGATTATGAACTTCCTCAAATTCTTGCATTCAAGATCACGCGAAGGTCGCAGAATTATAGATGGTTGAATCCTTTTCGACCACAGCTGTCGCATCGCGATGAAGAAAATATGTAGTTCACGTGTAAAAAAAAACTCCGAAAACCTTGAAATCTCAAAAAATACGACCTTCAAAAAAATGCCTACCCCATCACGGTACAGGAGAAAATAAACTCTCCCCCTAAAACTTTGTCCCCATTATAAAAAATAAGCATACACATATTCAAGACGATCTATGTACTTAGGCGTGAACAGAATGCACTTATCAATATAATTTAACCCCACATAGAACGCGCTGAAATATTAAGGGGACCGGAAAGTTGTGTCGTTTGTTCACATTTGTTGAAATTTTAGCCTCGAACAAAAATTAATCTATAGTTTACTTAGTACTAAGATACTAAGATATCGGTTTACATTTTCGTCGGTTCCGTCAGCGGGCAACGACGGTGATGTAAACTGTATATAGTAGATACCGCGATACATCATCACCGGTACCATTAGATATACATCGTACCCTGACTGTTTCGGGGTCCCAGCGTCACGTATACAATGTGAAACGCGACAAATAAAACGTCTCTGATTGGTGGACACGACGAACCCAAAAAGGGTATAAAAGAAGCGTTTTTTCTTACCGGACTCTCAGTAGAGTTTGGTCGCTCGATCGTTTTCGCCCATATACCTTCCCTCAATAAAGGAATAAAATAAAGTCCTTTTTAAGAAAAGAATTAGAATCATATTCATTTTCATTCCATAATCCCAACAATGGAAATATATTATTCTGCGCGATTGTCTTTGCAGTTTGTGAACAATAAGGGATGATTTGGGAAGAGGAGATACGATTGTTCGAGCCACGGGCCTTGTTTTTATAGTTGCCGATTGTCAATGACTATGAAAACGAGACGCAAGGCTCGATTAATTGATTAATCGTATTTCCTCTTCCTAAATTGTCCATTTTTTGGTAAAATCTAAGCGTCGATTAAGGAGAATTTACTTTTAATTTCATTTACTTTTTAATTTATTTTTTTTTAATTTACTTTTCTAGTCTGAAACATTCAAGAGATCGGTTCTTTTACTGTAAGAATGTATATTGTTAATTAGTCTCTTCTATGTTTGCTTGCTTCATTTTTATTTCTTATACTTTTTTCAAACTGCGTTGATTGCATCGAATGGAACAGACGCATTCGTGAAAAGTGCAGCGAAACAAAATAAAGTATATTATTGGTATTAATTTTACAAGTATTCTTTTTCATTCCATAATCCCAACAACATTCAATTCAAACAGATAAACTTTTAACTAGTTTTTATTTTCAATCAACGATGTGATCACCCTCGCTATCAACAACCTTCTTTCATTTAGTATGCAAATTTCTAGTATGCAGAAATTAGCATGCAGAGAAAAAAGGAATACTGACATGCGCAGAAACGACATTACTTTCCGGTCCCCCTAATACTTTTCAAGCGACCCGACACATTCTGTTATACCGTCGCCGCGTGACAAAGATGTTAATATACGGGTCCGCGGCACGTGTAAGTCTGCGAAACGGACATCGAAGCCGTTACAAGCTGTTCCCGCGTATAAATCCGGCTCCTGGAACGCGGTCTGACATTTGTCGTCAGCGGCCCAACCTGAGACCCATCCTCGGCCAGCAAGCACTGCGGCAGCATTCTGTATCTGTACACCAACTGTAATACCAAGCTGAACACCGTGCGTAGCCGGAACTCGCGCCGCTTCCCGGAACCGAATCCGCGCCGTTCTGCTGGCGGCGCGTTTTGCTTGGGAGCACGCTCGAACAGAGATCTGGTATCTAATAACGCGATCCCGGCCCTCTCTCTTCCTTTTCCTCGACAACGTCCACCCTGTTCCATTATCCGGCGGACTCCTTTCTCACGACGATGACGCTCGATTTTCGAGCGTTGCTCATCGCGCCGAACATGATCTCTCGTTAATTCTTTTCTGCTCGCCGCCGGACGGAAACGCGGCGGCTCGCCGTGGAGGGGACCGGTCACGGAATCGTTCCGCAAATGGACAATGAAAATTCGGGACGACTGCGACAGTCGTCTAAGTTGTCCGGGGCGTTTCTTTTTCCGCGACGTTCTGTTTATTTCGCGCCGATGCTCTGGAGTCGTTAGCGATCGTGCTTAGGGTAAATGAGCGGAGTCTTAAATAAGGCTCGATAGAAATATTTAGACTTTTAATATAAGATGTTTGATATAATAATAATATAATCATAATAATAATAATAGTAATAATAGTAATATATAATAATAATAATAATAATAATAATAATAATAATAATAATAATAATAATAATAATAATAATAATAATAATAATAGTAATAATAGTAATATATAATCATAATAGTCATAATAATAATAATAGTAATATATAATCATAATAATCACAATAATAATAATAGTAATAATAGTAATATATAATCATAATAGTCATAATAATAATAATAGTAATAATAGTAATATATAATCATAATAATCACAATAATAATAATAGTAATAATAGTAATATATAATCATAATAATCACAATAATAATAATAGTAATAATAGTAATATATTATAATAATAATAATAATAATAATAATATATTCAAATATAAGACTTAAAATACAAATATTATTACACGCTTTTGTCTTTCTTTTGTACGTAGAATCATCCCCCCCTCCCCGCCACGCGATGTATTCTCAAACATAATACAAATTTTTATTTCCGATCGATTAATGGATTCAAATATTCTGCTGCGGATCTAGAAAATAAGATGTCTGTTTTTTTGAAAGGAAAAGAAATGAACAGGTTGTCGAAACATAGACTGAAACGAGACAGTTTTATTATTCCATTTTTAATCTGATATTTTCTATTTCAGCACGCGCGTTAACCAGCAATATTACTTCGCTTATGTTATTCGCAATCGATATACGTATAATTCTGGTTATTCGTAATGGTTATTCATAACCAATATTAATTCTATTCATCGGTATTGGTTATTCATCGACCAACATTAATTCTGGTCATGTTCGAACAACCAAACACTGATCTCGTCAATTAATTACAGCTGTTACGCATGACGAATATTGTTTTCCGTTACAAACAACAATAATGGAAACGTTGTACATCGTTATACGTCGTTATACGTCGACATAACCTCGACATAACCGTTAAGTTATCTGTAACGAAATAACATTCCCGTTGTCGGTAATTGTTATTTGTAAAAAATAACAAATTTGTCATGCGTAACAGTAATATTCGTAACCAAACACTATTTCCGACAATTGTGATGATGATTGGTAATAAAAAAAAGAATTCCGGTCATTTATAGTCAGAGAATTAGCGACCGAAATCGTTTTAAGCAGAAATTTAATTGTTCCGTCCTTCGGCGGAATCTTTATTCTTCTTCTATCCGGCTTTCTTCAACGCGAATTTGCTTTCTAGTAAGGCAACTTGCAAACATCATAAATAGTTCGGGGAACATTAAGACACGGAAGAACAAAGAAACTATAAAGAAACATAGGAATGTTTCAATTAAAGGGGGGGGGGGGAGAGAATGTAAAGAAACGTAGAAAGCAATTAGAACAATCGTTCGACTCGTGCAGAGATAATACAGTTTTATAAGAAAGTGACGCGTCGTCGGAAGAATGGAGCCAAAATGAACGCGTCAGATGTCGGAAAGACTATTTCGGAACACATAAGAAGTGACGACTGGCTTGAATGTGTGAGACGTAGTCGTTGACATCGCGAGGGATGCTCCAAATATTGAGAATTTTTGTGATTTATGTGGGAAGCTGAAGAAAAAATAACGTAAGAATTACTTTCATTATTTATAATACCTTTTGTAGGTTATTTTTTGAGAGAGATCGTCCATATATTATTATATATATTATATATAATAATAATATTATACATAATATAATAATATAATAGTATATAATATAATATTATATATAATATATATATAATAATAATAATAATAATATATATAATAATATATAGTATAATTTTATCGTATTAACCAAATTACAGCGAGTAATTTATACTTTATTTATTATTATTATACTTATTATATACTATTATTATTATTATATTATTATACTTAGTATAATAGTATAATATAATATTATACTAATATTATAGTATTAATATTAATTAAATAATAATAGTATAATAACTCATTATACTATTATTATTTATACGAGTAATTTATACTTATAATTTATATATACATATATGTTAAATTACTTAGACATCGCTGTAATTTGCTTAATACGACAAAATTCGGAGAAACCACAGCAATACGGTACTTCTTTCAAAAAGTGATCGGACTCTCCCGGAATTACCCTATGTTACGTATCACCTAAATGGATAAGCAACTGATAATAAGTAATTAGATATGAAAACATCTGAATTCAATGATATTTTCAGTATACGTATAAGTCACCGAGATCTGCCATATGGATTTTTTCGAATTTTCGTTCCAGGTCCAAATAAAAAGATTCGAAAACGAGAGATTTTTCATTCTTCTTCCGTCATTTCAAGTACATAATAGTAAACCTAAAGACAAAGTAGTATTTAAATCATTGCAGAATCATTTCTTTACGCATTTCCACGCATCGGCGACGTTCCCAAAAAAATCGCCGAAACTTGTCGCGACATTCGGACGGAACGCGTCCGACATTTCGCGCGGCCGCAAACGGAAAGAAAGACGCGCGGCACGTTTGGTCGCGCGTTCGTCGCGTGTCGACGCGTGCCGCGGACTCGCGGAAAATGTAAAAACAAGAAACGGCGGGACGATGAAGTCGCGGCGGTGCACCTAAACGCGGCGTGTGCACGCGTGGGCGCGAGTGGATGCAAGCTGCCGCGTGAGCGCGGGCGCACGATTTTCCTGGGCGCACGTGTGCGGCGTGTCCGTGTGTCTCGGGGAAACCCCGCGCGCCAGACGCTGTAAATTTTATCGGCTGGATAAGAGCGAACTTGCGGAGAATGCTCGTAAAGATACTTTACTGTATATTTACATCCAGACATAATACGTTACGTGAGTTAATACCGCCGGTTAAGTGAATCGAAAGGCGGCTCTCTCGATCGCGTTTCCACCGGCGAGCTTCGATCGAGGACGTAAAAAAGAGAATTATCGATCTCGTATATCCGCGATTCGAGTGTCGGCGCGGAGGGCGGTGGGGGAAGGGGGGTGATACCGGTCCGCCGCGATCCCTTTTTCCACTTCTAGAGAACGCTCGGGAAAAAACGGAATCCTCGCTCTTTCCCGGGTGACACGAGATTGGAAGATTATCAGCGGTCGATTAATCGCGGTGATTCGATGAATATTGAAAAGCAGAGTCGCGCGTGCAGATCCCCCACCCCCGGCTCCGCGCGGCTCTTCTATTTGCTCGTTCATTCTTGTCGACGTCTGGACGTGGTTGCATTTTATTTGACGGGATATTGGCCTGTGTGGCAGATGCAGCTTGATGCCGAAAGATATTTGGGTCGCGGAATTCCGCTTTTATGCGCCTCGGTCTCGCTTCGTTCCGCGACCCTCCGCGCCCCCGAGATCGGCTCTTTTTATTTTCCTGTTAACGTCTTATCGACGGGATTGTAACTTTAATCTTTTCTTTCTTTTTTGCTGCTGCTGCTGACTATGACGGCTAACTGAGGAAAAATGGTACAAAGGCAGACGGGGGTCGATTATTATACTTTGTGGTTGAACTAACACGTTTCGTTAATTTGATCAAATGAGACAGTTCTTTTGACTTCCTTTGTGTTTTCCTAACCATTTAATAGATATTTTTAATCATTTAATATTAATAGATGTTTCTAATAATTTAATATTAATACATATATTTTTAATCATTTAATATTAATAGATGTTTTTAATCATTTAATATTAATAGATGTTTTTAATCATTTAATATTAATAGATACTTTTAATAATTTAATATTGATAGATGTTTTTAATCATTTAATATTAATAGATACTTTTAATCATTTAATATTAACAGATGTTTTCAATCATTTAATATTAATAATCATCTTATAGTCATTTAATAGAATGTATTTTAAACAGGGACCATAACTGTTATCACCAAGCCGAGAAAAAAATGAAGCGTGACCCTTAACGTGGTCGAACACTGCCGGATTAGTATGATCGGTTAGAATTACGGAGGAGATCGACCGCGTTTTTAATATAAATTCGAAACGAATGCACGCGTACTATCGAGGTTATACAGCAGTTTTATATTTTCAATAATCTGCAATAATTATATATATATATATATATATATATATATATATATATATATATATATATATATATATATATATATATATATATATATATATATATAATTATGTATAATTTCATTATAGAAAATGTAATTCGATGCTTAAATTTAATACGAATTTTCTCGCAAAAAGTTACAAGTAAACGAATAAGACCCGCAAAACAGTTCATTTCATTTTCGAAAAGGTGAATGTAATTTGCGAATGAAATAATTCGAAGCGCGACATTAATGATCGCGATCTACTAAACGATCAATTTCGAGCGCAAAACGGTGAATAAAAACGGTCTTCTACCGAATGATTAATTCGGGACGCGAAAAGGTGAATGTAGTTTATAAAAGGATTAATCGCGAATGTGAAACGTCGATTACGATCCGAAAAAGGATTAACTTGGAAGCGGGGAACCTATAAATATGTTACTTCGGACGGGATTTCTTGAATTCTCTCGGTCGCGCCGCGAAATCGATCCTGGAAGTGTGATTGCCTGCCCGGTGAACATAATTAATTCAACCCAGAAATGAAAAATAAAATGCTTAGACATGCATGGATATTGAAATCTAATTCCGTTGGCCCGCGACACGTCGCTTTTACGTTTTATTTGGGTTCAGCCGCATAATGAAGCGAACGGACCACTCGAGCTGCATTTACTCCAACCCATTTAACTCACTCTTTCGTTCTCGGGAGAGGTAGGTACCATTCAACTCGGGACAGTCACCTTATCCCCGGTATGAAGCGTTTTAACCGGATGAAAAGTTAATTCGCCGCTATTTGCGTACATATTGAACGATAAAGTTACGCTTCTTCGAATACGATTTTTTTTAAATAGCGAAGTATTCGCTCGTTTGTACGCCGTTGTCTACAGGGCGGCGTCTTTAGCCCGAATTCAGGTCGCGTTTTCAATGCAAACGATGAAATACCGACGAGGTCGTACAACCGGCCACTTCTGACTGCATTTTTTTCCATCGTGATTTTCAACCGCGACCTCCAATTTCTATTTCTTTACGTTACTCCGTTGCCGGAACTGGAAGATGGGGAAGTAATTGGGAAATTTCGAGCACCTAACCTTAGTTCATTTGTTGTTTATAATTATAGTTACGCGATTCATTTGCGAACTTTGACAATTAATATTGATACAATTTTTGAACGAGATGTAGTTTTAGGAAAAATGCAACATAACCGCTAGTGGTTGTATTTAATCGACTGCTAAGGTTTTTTTCTTAGTTTTCTAAGATCGATCGTTATTTTCTTAACCATTTATATTGTACAATAGAGCTCTATATATATAGTCCGTTTAATAAATAAATGAATAAATATAAGTTTAACGAGATCCATTTTTTAGTGAAACGCATTTTTTAAATGCTCATTATAGGCTGAGGTCAAAAAATCGAAAAAACGTCATTATTTAATAATTTTATCGTTTCAACTAATAGCAATTTTTAGTTCGATTGTTATTTTCTTAACTATTTATATTGTATAATAGAGCTCTATATAGCCCGTTCAATAAATAAATTAATAAATATAAATTCGGCGAGATCTATGAAACGTATTTTTTAAATGCTCATTACAGGCTCAGGTCAAAAAATAGAAAAAACATAATTATTTAACAATTTTATCGTCTCAACTAATAGCAATTTTTAATTCGATTGTTACTTTTTAACTATTTATATTGTACAATAAATCTCTACAGCCCGTCCAATAAATAAATGAATAAATATAAGTTTGACGAGATCCACAAAACACATTTTTTAAATGCTCATTACAGGCTCAGGTCAAAAAATAGAAAAAACATAATTATTTAACAATTTTATCGTCTCAACTAATAGCAATTTTTAATTCGATTGTTACTTTTTAACTATTTATATTGTACAATAAATCTCTACAGCCCGTCCAATAAATAAATGAATAAATATAAGTTTGACGAGATCCACAAAACACATTTTTTAAATGCTCATTACAGGCCCAGATCAAAAACTAGAAAGAACGTCATTATTTAATAATTTTATCGTCTCAACTAATCGCAATATTCAGAAACAATTTTTCAGCCACGATCTAGCAAACCAATCCGTTCAAGATCTCAAATAAAGATTTATATCGCTTGGACCAATTATAAAAAAAAGTTCCTCGCCAATCACAAGCGTTTCTTTCGCCTTCGCGATTAATTTCCACGCATTTTTTTTCGAATATCCACGCGAGCCACATATCGGACGAATCAATGTTCAAACCGAAATTGCTTGAAATCGTGAAACGCGACGTGTTTCGCAGGCGTGACACAGCGACGAATTCTTTCCCGAAACCGAGCATCCGGCAGCGCCGACGAACTACTAATTTCTACGGCGTGGAAATATCGTCGAAATAGAAGATACATATATCCGTGGCCGGGAAAAGAAGCGATGCGCCGTCTGCGACCGTTACGGAATATTTTACATTACGTTCCCCCGGGAGCGTTCGATTATAAATATATCGGTCTACAGGTTGACCGCGCGCGCCGGTGGTCTGATCACCGATGCTGAACGGAAATACAATTATCGGCGAGATAAAACGGGGCGAAACGGTGACAGGGCTGGAAATCGGATGGCTGAAATATGCAACGCGGCCCCGAGGTAATGGAAGAAACGGTGGACGGGGGCGCGCGCGGACGCGGAGAATGCAGAAATCGGAATGTACCCCGCGGGATACTCGACGATGGAACGGATCGTCTCTCGCTATTTAATTACGTATTTCGCGAAGTTACGTGAACGCCGACACTGACGTACTCATCCCGTTCCGAGCCCTCGATCCGCGCGCTGCCACTCTTCGGCATCGACCGGTGTTTTGTTCCTATCAATCTTTCAGAGGGGCTACTTTTCAAAATTCGTCGCGTCCACCGCCGATTTTACTGCCGAATTGCTCTCGGTTCAAGGAACCGTCGAACACGGTGCTCTGCGAGCGACGGAGTTTGTCGAGAAAATCGAAGAAGCACTTTTCGGAGAAATGAGGCGAAGCGACGTGGTTTTCTTTCTTTTTTGTTTTTAGTAAAAAAGTGAGCGTTTTCGATCTTTGATATATTTAGAGTAAAATTGAAATGTTTCGACGAAATTGTGAACGAACGAAGTCGCGATTTTTTTGGTTGAATGATGCGATAACTAAGTAACTATGATGATGACTACTTTGATTTCTTTTTTTTTTTGGTCAGATTGCTTCGAAATAGCCTGTCTCCGAATTATCCTACATTCGTATCATCGTTTATAATTATTTTGTTGTTTGAAAGTGAATAATTTGTCACAGCACACTTTTTGATCTCTCATGTTTTCCGAATTATATGTCCAATTGAATATATATGTTGAATTTTCATTTCATTTCATTAGTTAAAGTATATTATAATAGAGTATATTATAATATATAAGTATATTATAATAGAGTATATTATAATATATAAGTATATTATAATAGAGTATATTATAATATATAAGTATATTATAATAGAGTATATTATAATATATAAGTATATTATAATAGAAAATATTATAATAATTCGCGAACAAAGTCGCGGATTGCATTTTCGCTAAGGAGAAAGTCAACATAATTAAATGAGTTAACATAATTATGAATTATACAGGGACACCCTATACATTTCTATTTTATACGATTCATCGCAGCTAATTCGTACGAAGTTGAGCCTACTGGCTCTATTCGAACAGTTTTCTTTTAAATATAAACAAAAACCTGACACTGTGCAAATTATTTTACAATTCCTCCTCGAGTGCATAGAATTGATTTTTCGTATTGCAATTCATTTTTAAATACTGCGGAGAAGATTCTGTCGCTGTTTCTTCTGTGCATACATTTATATTTAACTGCTTTGCAATAAAGACTAATAACTTCAATTTAATTAAAATTTACATTAAGCGTTCAAAATTTGCTCCTTACATTTGCTCGACGTATTTTGTAAAGCCAGTTTGAACTCATTCATCGACTCGAATGATTAATAAGTGATCCTCTAGCTCCACTGATAATGATTGTAATTCTTTCTTTTTTTATCGCTCTCTCTCTCTCTCTCTCTCTCTCTCCCTCCCTCTCTCTTTCTTCATTTTTCCATATTCTTCAACGTTTTCAATTTTCAAGCAGAAACAAGACAGAAACGTACACGAGCAATGCATTCAAATGATTAATAAGTGTTCTTCTAGCTCCACTGATAATAATTGTAATTCTTTCGTCTCTCTCTCTCTCTCTCTCTCTCACTCTCTTCATTTTTTGCGTATTCTTCATCGTTTTCAATTTTCAAGCAGAGATAACACAGAAACGTACACGAGCAATTCAAATTATTAATAAATGTTCCTCTAGCTCCACTGATAATAATTGTAATTCTTTCTTCTCTCTCTCTCTCTCTCTCTCTCTCTCTCTTCATTTTTGCGTATTCTTCATCGTTTTCAATTTTCAAGCAGAGATAACACAGAAACGTACACGAGCAATGCATTCAAATTATTAATAAATGTTCCTCTAGCTCCACTGATAATAATTGTAATTCTTTCTTTTTTATCGCTTTCTCTCTCTCTCTCTCTCTCTCTCTCTCTCTCTCTCTCTTCATTTTTCCGTATTCCTCATAGTTTTCAATTTTCAAGCAGAAATAAGACAGAAACGTACACGAGCAATGCATTCAAATGATTAATAAGTGTTCTTCTAGCTCCACTGATAATAATTGTAATTCTTTCTTCTCTCTCTCTCTCTCTCTCTCTCTCTCTCTTCATTTTTCCGTATTCTTCATCGTTTTCAATTTTCAAACAGAAAGACAGAAACGTACACGAGCAATCCATTCAAATGATTAATAAGTG
The DNA here is from genome assembly GCF_051020955.1 of Megalopta genalis. NCBI lineage: Eukaryota > Metazoa > Arthropoda > Insecta > Hymenoptera > Halictidae > Megalopta > Megalopta genalis. Next base: position 19,228,329 of record NC_135018.1, on the reverse strand, counting down.
TTCCTCTATCTCCACTGATAATAATTGTAATTCTTTCTTCTCTCTCTCTCTCTCTCTCTCTCTCTCTCTCTCTCCCTCTCTCTCTTCATTTTTGCGTATTCTTCATCGTTTTCAATTGTCAAGCAGAAAGAAAACAGAAACGTGCACGGGCAACACTAAGAGCGACGCGGAAACATAAAGAATTCGAATAACGAAATAGATTCGGAGACAGCGCGTTTTCAGCAGAAAAAGAGTGGAGCGTTTTTCACGGACGGACAGAATTTTCTCCGCACCTCGCGCAGAGACCAAAAGGTACAATGACCAGTTAAGGGCTACCCTTTTCGGGGCTTCCCGAATTTACGCGTGCAATAGATTTTTACGGAGGGTGAAAACGGCTCCCGGCGAGCCGTATGCAGCATTGTTGTCGGCGTGCCCGTGCTCGTAGGATTAAAGCATTATCTTGAGACCGCGACACCTGGCCTCGATTAGCTCGATTTCGCTGCTCGTTCGCGCGTTCGCTCGGAGTCGCGGAATCGCTGGTGCGCACGTGAGGACGCGTTCGCACGAAAAAAAAGAAAGAAAGAAAAAAAGAAGCACGAACGCGGGCTGCAGAATACGCGCCGCGATGCGAACGGGGAAAGAACGATGCAGCGAGCGGCAGCGTGCGCCTCGGATGTGCATCGGATAGCACGAGGTGAATCATGCAATTCGAGCAACCCGTAACTCCTTCCCCATCCCCCTCCCCTCGTTCAAGATTACTAAAAATGTCGGATCGTTGGGAAATTAATGGCTGCGCCGAAGGGTCGCGATTACCGCGCCTTTAACTCTCAAATATACCGTTCGCATAATTGCTTGCGCAGACCGGCGTGCAAGTTGCAACAACGATATCGCAAGACAGCATCGAAATATTTATTTACTGCGATCGTGATGGACGGCACGGTCGGCCCTGTGTTTCCGAAGCGATTAACGCGTTTTCATCGCCGCGTCGCGTCGGTTATACATAGTTTTTAATTCGAAAGCGAACTTACGTCGCGACTCATTCGAGCGGAACACATTTTGTTCGAATTTTCAGTATGAGGGAGAACGAAGTGTTCGATTTTGTTCTAATCGATATTAACCCTTTGCACTCGAGGTTATGTCAAGCGTCTGAGACGCTGCTAAAAATTGTGATACCATTCATCAATGAGTAATTGTAACAGTATCAGATTTGTTGTATTCGAAGAACTTTAAAAAGCTCTATAAATCTTTGCCAAAGAGAATGGCGATCGTAATCAAATGTTTTAGAGCCACAAAATATCAAGCATTAGACATCGTTCGTTGATTTATCGCTATACATAATTTTCAGTTAAATGTACAATCATTTTGCCTCACCATATTTCCTGAAAAAATCCTCCTTTTTCAATAAAATCGTACAGAATGGTGGAGCCGGTTTCAATGGGGTGGCCAATTGCTGTGCCTTTGGTTCGGTTCGTCCTGACATATTAACCCTTTGCACTCGAGCGGCGAGTCTGAAGCGCCACTAAAAATTGTTATAGCATTTTTCATTGAATAACTGTAACAGCACCGAATTTGTTGTATTTAAAAAAAGCTGTTAAAATTGCAATTATTGTACTTGCCAGTAGGCACAATCTCAGATGCATAAACTGCATCGAATCATGTAAAAAACTGCAACATAAAAATACTGCAAATCGGAAAGTATCTTTTGCATTTCGAATTGAAATAGCTCCGACTGCAAAGGGTTAATACGACGAATTTAATAGTTTTCCTTTATGTGGTAATTATTAGTGGTGACTTTGAGGCGCCGTTAAAATTTATTACATCGCGTTCTAAGATAATTTTTATATTAATAAAGTTTAGATTCATAAAATTGTTAAAAGTGCAACTGTTGTATGAATCACAGGAATCAATTTCATACGCATAAAATGCACTTTGTAATATAAAATTGAAATACTATAAGCCAGAGAAATTATTTTAGATGGCTTCGAGTGCAAAGGGTTAAAGCAATCACCCAGATAATTATAATAATAATTAATCCTTTTATATTATATAATTTATTATTAACTCTTATTAACCCTTTGCGCTCGAGTGGTGACCCCGAGGCACTACTAAAAAATGTTTATACGTTTTAAAATTATTCCAAAATAATTCCTACATCGAGAAAGCTTAGATTTGAAAAATTGTTAAAAGTATAAACTGTTGTATAAGTCGCAAGACTGAATTTCGCATGCATAAAATGCGCTCTGTCGTATAAAATAGACACAGCGTAGGTCAGAAAATTCATTTTAGATCTACAGTTAAAATGGCTTCGAGTGCAAAGGGTTAAGCTTGCCGTTCCAGTTTCCTTCAACTGGATGCTTCGAGGACGTGTCACCTTCTGACCCAGAATTTCGAATTGAAATTCGAATTTCATTGCGCTCCATTTAGATGATTAATTGAAATTAGTGTAACAGAATATAGACGCCGATACGAAATCTCGAAAAGCGTTAATGGCTTAAAGGAAATGGGGAAAGAAAAGGGTCAATGAAACTGCATCATTCAGAGAAAATATAATATAAGCAGATTATGTATATGTATGGTAAGCGTAAATTGTGTACAGTCGACGCTCTTCTATAACAGGAGATTATTAATTATTAATAAATAATATTGATTTTCAGTATATGCAAAATAATTTTCCTCGTTTTTTTCGATGATCGATTTCGTACGAAAGAAGAGCTCTATTACGTAGCTCTAATTACTGTATTAACAATTTAGTCTTGACGTTATCAAGAATTTCCAGACAGTCTAGATTTTCCACATTCACGTCTTTCAGTCTTGTACAAAAATCTACTTCGTTTCATCTTCTTGGATTTAATTCAAGGAGCTGAAAGTGCCTTCTCCAGTATTTTGACCACCTCCGACCCTGAAGTATGATTTCCTTTCTTTTTTGAGGTTAGCAAACGTTACTTCCATTTCCTTTAAATGAGCCGTTTATTTTGAAAGTGGCATAAGTCACTTTGTTTTTAAGTCGATGTTTTAACACGTTTAAAAATATGGATGTTAACTTTCTAGAAGATTTACTTGTATTTGTTATCTCAGAATACTGATATTTTTCTCGGTGTAAATAATTTCGTATAAACATTAAAAAATCACCACTTTCCATTACGATAAAGTGACTTATGCCACTTCCAAAATAAACGGCTCAAATACTGAAAATATATTCGAATCTTGCCGTATGCGTAATAAAGTTCCTGGGAAAACACGTTTGAAGTTCTCGAAAAGTTCGGAGTATAATTACCGATACCTGGCTGGCTTCAAAACTTCCAGAAAACGCGTTAGGATGTTTCTACAATCGCATCAGGATTAGTTTGCCGTTGTTTAATAATTCTTTTTCGAGCACCGTTCTTTTTTCAACTGTTTTTTCTCCGATATCACCATTGTGGAAACACTTATTGTCATTTAGCAAGCACATCGATCTCGAAATGATTAATTATTTAATGAATGATTTAATAATTACGAGAGTGCTTCATACGTAAGTACAGAGTGTTTAAAACAATCTGACACAATCGAACACCGATTCTCTGTGTAAAAATAAGTCGACAAGAAGGAATAACATGTTTTCGTTCAAAGTGTCCTCTTCGAGAAAATCGAGTTGAAAAATTCAGCGAATATGCCGCGTTATTAACCCCTTGAACTCGCGCTAAATTAAAAGAGACTAAATTTGCAACGAAATTCAAACGAGATAATTGATCGACGGAAATCTTATTTTGACAATATATCAAACAACTGTAACGAATGATTGTACAGGCCTCGAATTATATAAGCATAAATATTACGTTTATATAATTAAATAAACATAGCTATTAACCCCTTGAACTCGCGCTAAATTAAAAGAGACTAAATTTGCAACGAAATTCAAACGAGATAATTGATCGACGGAAATCTTATTTTGACAATATATCAAACAACTGCAACGAATGATTGTACAGGTCTCGAATTATATAAACATAAATATTACGTTTATATAATTAAATAAACATAGCTATTAACCCCTTGAACTCGCGCTAAATTAAAAGAGACTAAATTTAATACGAAATTCAAACGAGATAATTGATCGACGGAAATCTTATTTTGACAATATATCAAACAACTGCAACGAATGATTGTACAGGTCTCGAATTATATAAACATAAATAAAAATATTTCCACGTCAAGGGACATAAATACGAATCAGCTGAGAAAGAAAAAGAATACTTCAGACCGCGAAGGGTTGAACGTCGGATCGTGAACGAAGGGTTGCAACGTCGATCCTTGGATCCACGGCGCCCCTAACTCCTCGCCGTTCCGCGAGCCTCGGTTATAAATCAAGCGTCTTATTCGCAGGGAGAAGCTTTCCGTTGGGAACGCGCGACTAACCGTGCCTTCGACCGGCTGACCCGGTCAAGTAGTCAAATCCGGAATAAGGAAGTTCGGCTCCCAGTTTAATTCGTCGGCGGGGAATAACGTTTCGCCATGGCCGGGCCAGTGGAGCCGAGCACTTTCCAATCAATTGCTCGAATCGGGTCTATTAAATCACTGACCATTTTCCGGGATCAGGGTCGCAGTTCCTTCGCCGTCCAATCATCAATTCCGTACGAAAAATCCCTTCGTCCGGTGGTTCCGGAATGAAGCTATCAATTTTCCATTCGCGGCGCGGCGATGGCGGCGGCGGCGGTGGCGGCGACGGGGCGGCGGTGTGTCCCAAATAAAAAGAGAGCGCCGGAGAAGGAAAGGCGAAAAAAGGAAAGACGAACGGACGGCCACGCGCGGACGTGCGATCGCACGCGCAGACACGGCCGAAGAACTAGAAATTAAAAAACGCGAAAAACCGTCGCGGCTGGTACGAGGGGGTGGGGGGAAGGGCCGCGCTCGCGCGCGCGCGCGTCCAAAGGTAGAGGAAATTAATTGCAGCTCGGTCAATTTGGCATTCGTGATTCGCGGCGGAGTAAAGCCACGAATCCTCCGCTCGGTTCGGGGCTGGCTTCTGAAAATGCGGCCTCGGAAGCGAGCGAGCGTGGCCGGGCCGCGACGAGGGAGAGAGATATCGGACGGACCACCGCATTCCCGAAAAGCATTTGGCGACGTTGGAGAGAGGCGGCTCGATATTCGGGGTGCGGTTCCTAGGTCCGTAGGTCCTGGGTTTGCGTGAGCGTGGGAGCAAGGGAGCGGGAGTCAAGGCGGAAAAGGGACGGACGTCGAAAATGGAAGGAGGAAAGAGGGACGCGTGTGTGCGTGCGATTCCCTAAGCGCGTTCTCGCTCGCTCGCGCGCGCGCACACGAGCGCAGACAAGCGCTGGTGCTCGCGCTCGCCGCTGTAAGCTCTACGTGCATGCTACGTGCGTGCTGGTCTCCGCGTGTGTGCGCGCATAACTCCGCACGTACGAGCACGTGTTTAGGGGGGCAAGTTCGGTGGTGTGCGGTTGTGTGCGTGTACGTGCGGCCGCGTCTCTACGTGTGTCGTAACCGGTGGAAGAGGGTCGAAGAGGCGACGAGGCGCGACAGAGAGCTTCGAAGAGAGAAAGAGAGAGATAGAGCGAGAGAGCGAGAGACGGAGAGAGGGGGTTGGCACGAGGAAGAGAGAAACACGAGCGAGAGGACGAGGGGGCGTAGAGTGGGTAAGGTTGGTGGGTCGGTGGGTGGCGAGGCGGATTGCACGCGTTGTGCAGTGCGGTTAACGGCGTGTGCGTTGCGCCGACGGCCAACGACGCTGCTTTTCGAAAAGGGAAGAGCGAACGAGGAGCAGCAGCAGGAGGAGGAGGAGGAGGAGGAGGAGGAGGTGGTGGAGGAGGAGGAGAAGGTGATGGCGACCAGGCGGACGGGGCGGTGGGCAGGGGTGCGGCGGGGCTCGGCGGACGAGGCGGGGGGAGGGTTAGCAGCTCCGACGGTAGCTAGCAGAAGCATCAGCATCAGCGTCAGCAGCACGAGTGAAAGCACAGAGGACGAAACTGAGCAGAAAGGGAGACGGAGAATGAGTAAGATAGGTAGGAATGAGAGTAGCCGAAGAGAAGAGTAGAGAGAAGGAAGGAAGGAAGGAAGGACGCGGGCGTCTCGGCGTTCTGGCAGACGAACGCATCGATCCCAGGCGGGTCAAGCACGGAATCTGTCTCCGTCTCTCTCTTTCTATCCCGCTACTTCCATGCCTTTCCTCCTTTCTCTTTCTCTTTCTCTTGCCCCTTCTGAGCCCTCCCCATCAGTCTCCACCTCAACCCCTTTTCCGCTCTTCTCACCACCAAACTCTGCCACCCAACCTCCCCAACCGCCCTAACCGCCCCCAACCACCCTGTACTACCACCTCGCACTCCTTCTCCTCTTCCTATGCCACCCTTCGCCCTCCCATCCCCTCCGGCCCCCTCCTCGTCCTCCGCCTACACGACCCACCACCACCCCCCCCTCCCCCCCGGTCCCCTCGTCCTCAGACCGCCCTTCTCACCGTTACTGCGCGCTCGCCCCCGCCAGACAAAGACAAATTACGCTGCATTTTCAGAGACCCAAAGAGCCCCACCGTCCTCCACCTCTTTCTACCTTGCCCTCCTTCTCTCTGCCATCCTCGATCCTCGTCTTCCTCCTTCCTCGGAAGGTACCTTCCTACCCACCCTCGCGCCACTTTCGTCCCTGCCCAGACCATCCCGACCGCCACCCTCACCGGTCTCTCCGAGACTCTCCGCTATGTAGGGCATCAAACGGGTGCTCAACCCCTACGCACTCTGAAGGCGTCTTGCCTATCAACCGCGTCCCTGCCTCTACCCTCCTCCCGCCGCGTCGAGACGCGCCGCGCCGCGTCGCGGGCACGACGCGGTCGTCGTCCCTCTTCGCGTCCCCCTTCGCGCGTCTCGCGATACCACCTTCCGGAACGGATGCGACCGCGCTTCGAGAGGTCATCGCGTCCGATGACTCGGACCGGGCGGTTTTTATCGACGCGACTCGAATAATAGGCGACGGGAACGATCTGCTGCCCCGTCGATCTCCCAGAGAGACGCTCGCCCAGTTCAGACTTTTACCCTGTCCCGGGAGAACGGACGCCATTGTCGAGCGTCGTTCCCCGAGAAACGGCGGACTCGTTCGAACAGGCCGCGCCATGATTTGCAGCGCGATTATGGGTAATCTGTGCCGCGGATTCTTGGCCACGATACGCTGCTCGGAGCGCACTTCTACAGGTGGCTACTACTAGGCTCTGTTTTCCGGGAGAGGGTGGCCAGCCGCGGATCTCGAAGCTTCTTTTGAGACAGAAACGTTCGGTTCGGCTGCGATACGGCGGCACGCTCGTCGACGAAACGCTCGTCGATGACCGGTTTCGTGAACCCGGGCTACCCGGGAATCCACTTGTCCGAACGCGAACTTCGGTTATTTGAACGCTGAATTGCACAAGCGGAGGGTGGGGGCGGCAAGTCGACTCCTATTGTATGAACCAGCTAGTTGTATGAACAGCTTGTCCCGCGGCGAGTTCGTACGAATGGAGTTTTACCGCGGCGCAAGAAATGTTTTGTATCGAATTCGAATATTATCGATGGACTTCTGTTTTTCGTGGAAAGTTATCTCGAGTCATAATTGCTGTCCACTCTGTTCCTATGTTGCAAGTTTGGGGCAACGGGACTCGGGTGGACAGCTTTTATGACCGTTCCTTCTCGAGTGAATAGCTATTCAATCAAAACATGCGCGTTAATCCAAAGATAGACATCGATTTTAAACATTTGGTATTATACTGTGGATCTTTGCGAAGAGTTCTGTCGAATGTTGCCGATTCAAATTCGAAGGAGGAAGTTTCAGAAAGTTAAACGCGAAGTCAATATAACCCTGTACAGTAATGTCTCTCTAATTGACGCCCAGATTGACCACAAAAATGGAGAATTTTGGAAGAGAAGATGCGATTCTTCGAGCCTTGCGGTTCAGTTTTATAGTCACGAATTGTCAACAACTATAAAAATCAGCTGCAATGATCGAATAATCGTGTCTCCTCTTCCCAAATTGTTCATTTTTGTGGACAATCTTAGCGTCAGTTAGGGAGACATTACTGATTTGGTACTGGCTTGCATTGCACTCGGGAGATCTGTTTGTGCAATGCGATCGCTGTTTTCGAGGCTGTGTTTTATTAATTATGTTTTCTCTTTTTCAACGATCTTGTCGCATTTATTGCGTACTACGAAGGCTCTGCATTTTTGCTATAATCGAATTACAATAATGTCTCTCTAATTGACGCTTAGATTGCACACAAAAATGGAGAATTTTGGAAGAGAAGATACGATTGTTCGAGCCTTGCGGTTCAGTTTTATAGTCACGAATTGTCAACAATTATAAAAATCAGCTGCAATGATCGAATAATCGTGTCTCCTCTTCCCAAATTGTTCATTTTTGTGGACAATCTTAGCGTCAGTTAGGGAGACATTACTGTACTGATTTGGTACTGGCTTGCATTGCACTCGGGAGATCTATTTGTGCAATGCGATCGCTGTTTTCGAGGCTGTGTTTTATTAATTATGTTTTCTCTTTTTCAACGATCTTGTCGCATTTATTGCGTACTACGAAGGTTCTGCATTTTTTTGCTATAATCGAATTACAATAATGTCTCCCTAATTGACGCTTAGATTGCACACAAAAATGAACAATTTGGGAAGAGGAATCGCGATTATTTGAGCTTTGCGGTTTGTTTTTATAGTAACGAATTGTCAACGATTATAAAAGGACGAGCTGTAAGGCTCGAATAATCGTGTCTCCTCTTCCCAAATTGTCCATTTTTCTGGACGATCTTAGCGTCAGTTAGGGAGACATTACCGTATCACTAAATCTATCGAATAATTTTTAGACTATCATTATCATCATAGGGATTTTTAAAGACCATGGGATGATAGTGCATAAGCGTAATTTTCAAGGTTATGGAACAAATTTATGACTAAATTCGCGTTGAATAAGTATAGCTGAACCTCAAATATAACAAAAGAATTCAGAATTTATAAATGGATAGTTTTCGTAGGATATTAAAATACATACAGTGGCCCACAAAAGTGTACGTACCCTTTTTGCAACGCAATAATTTTTTTAAAACTAGTCCAAGCGACTTGAATTCTTTTTAGATAATCGAGGGACTAGTATACTAGACAATGACAACGCTTTCTTTTAAATTTCGCAATTACATGCGAAATGATCTCGCTTTTTAACTTTTTCTAACGATTGTTCGAGCCTTGTTGCTCGTTTTTTTATGGTTATCGATTGTCAACAACTATAAAAATGAGAAGCAAAACGCGAATAATCGTATCTCCCATTCCCAAATTGTCCATTTCTGTACACAACCTGAGCGTCAGTATGGGAGACATTGCTGCACTTAACAGAAATGTTTGCTACGGTAACAAAATTCTGCCGAATATTTTCGCCGATTAACACGTTCCGTGCCACGTGTACCATCGATGGTACACGCTTGCATGTTTACTTAGTGAACCGAACAAATTGTTTACAAGAAATTTAGAACCGAAGAATCAATTTCCACCGCAAGAATGGGCGTTGATAAGTTTTTGTTACGTTGTTATGTGTACGAGAATTAATAATTGCACGTAATACATCAAGTTTTAGTAAAATATCAAAGTATGAAGATTCGAGTAAAAAAAGCTCGGCACGGAACGTGTTAATTGGTCAAAAGTGCGATTTCTTTCGCAAGAAATGAACCGAGTTGTTCTCGATTTTATCTCCTTTGTATCCTCGCTTGTATTATAGTGTTATAATCTTTTCACTTACGAGTGTATTCACTTTTAACGATCTGCTTGGTCCTAACGCTCGAACTGTTAGGCCACTGCTGGCCTCCGCATCGTTAAAAGAGAGAAGCACTTTTTCAGAGAATTTAATGTCGTAGACCGTCTTCTTCGGTGACGCTGTAACGACAGTATCAATATTGGTGGTTCAAGCAGCTGCTCAACCCGTACGCGTTCTCAGAGCATCTTGCTCGCGAAGGACTTCTCCTTAGGTCAGTGGAATTGCCGATAATGCAGGGTAGTTGTACCACGATGTCAATAGGGGATGAAAGCACTCTAAGAGCATCTTATCCAGGAGCAACGATGCGGGATCGCTTTCTCCTTAGGCCATCGGTACTCGCGATCATACGAGAATATATTAAAGTCGACGACGCCTGACGAAGCTTTAAATGTCGCGCGAGGGAAAACAGCTCGAACGTGACAACACCAGGAATATGTGTCACTTTAATATTGTCTTTAGTATGCTTTCATCGTGATCTTGAATCATTTTGTTGCATTGTAAAAATGTCATTTTGATGAATTTTCATCAATTTTATCGTATTCATAATACATAAATTCAACCCTCGTAGTTCGTTTGGGAAAATTTAGTTTGCAACGGATATTTTCCGAATAAATAATCTAAAAAAATAATATTTTCCGAAATATATAATTCTATCTAATTTGTAATATTTCGAGTGCAGTATTTAATATAGAAAATGAAGCTTCGAAGACAACACTGTATGAAACGGAAGTTCCACGAAGGGTAGTTTTCGCATTGAAAATTGTAATTAATTGAAAATTATACGGCAGTGCTCTTCAATTCGTATTTACGCATGCTGCTATTTAACATACTACTCTGTTTTGTTATAAATGCACGAAGTGCACTGTTAAAACAATTGAAGTAAATATGTGAATTTTAGGATTTTAATGATATACGTTTCCACAGCGAGGATAAAATATTCTGCGAAATTTTGTAGAGGAAAACATGTCACGAAAGGCATTTTTTAAACGTTCGTTACTTCTTTTGTCACTTCCAAGTAAGAGCAAAATTAAGAAAAAGCATTTCAGTCATCGTCTAGTGGACTAGTCCTCTACCGTCTAAAAAAATAATTCAAGTCATTTAGTCCAGTTTGAAAAAAGTTATTGCGCTTTAAAAGATACTCGAACACTTTTGTGAGCCAGAAAATTTTGCCAAAATTAATTAGCAAACTAGTCCTTCTAACCAGGGTGCGAAAAAGTACCGGAATTTTTTCATTTAAGCAACATTGGATTTACCACATTTGAGCCGTTTATTTTGAAAGTGGCATAAGTCACTTTACCGTAATGAAAAGTGGTGATTTTTTAATGTTTACACGAAATTATTTATACCGAGAAAAATATCAGTATACTGAGATAACGAATACAAGTAAATCTTCTCGAAAGTTAGCATCCATATGTTGAAACGTGTCAAAACGCAAACCCTTAAATATATCGACTTAAAAACAAAGTGACTTATGCCACTTTCAAAATAAACGGCTCATTTATTGCATGTAGTAATTTTTGAAAAAAGCTTCTCATAAAAAAAACTAGATATAAGATAAGAACAGATATAAAAGAATTCTTGAGATTAAACGTTCTGGTTTGACCAGAACGAATAACATCTGAAAATGAAAGTTTTTCTATAACAGATACTTTGTCGATGAACATAAAAAAATGTTCCGAAACATGATACGAAGTGGCGAATATTACGCGACGAATAATATCGTCTCAATGTTAAATAATGATTCTAGTCGTACACGCTGTTAAGAGACAGGGAGCATCGCAACGTGCGGCAATTTTCAACGTGGCCTGACTTAAAAGTTCCGGCTAAAACGGAATTTGGTGAACAAGGTTCGCGACGTTTTCGAAGTTGCTAATCTTGTTGCGCATCATTATATGCGTCACATCCGCGCAACACGTCTAGACAGCCTAAGGCTACTCTGTTTCGGTATCGCGCTTCAGTTCCTTCCCATTCTCGTTCTAATCGCATTGTCACCCGGCGCAAACAAGGTTATGGTATTAGCAGCGATATGTTTACGGGAAAATGTTTGCCGACTGAGGCGACGCGGTTAATAATTTTAGAAAACACGCCGCGTACTGCTACGTTAAGCCATTCCTCCGTTCACGTAGAGAGAGAGGGAGGGAGAGAGAGAGAGAGAGAGAGAGAGGAAGCGATAGAGAGAGGGAGAGGGAGCAAAAGAGAGCGAGAGAGAGCGAGAGAGAGAGGGAGAGAGAGCAAAAGAAAGCGGGAGAGAGGGAAAGAGAGCAAAAGAGAGCGAGAGAGAGCGATAGAGAAAGGGAGAGAGAGCAAAAGAGAGCAAAAGAGAGCAAAAGAGAGCGAGAGAGAGCGAGAGAGAGAGAGAGAGAGAGGGAGAGGGAGAGAGCGAGAGAGAGGGAAAGAGAGCAAAAGAGAGCGAGAGAGAGGGAGAGAGAGCAAAAGAGAGCGAGAGAGAGGGAAAGAGAGCAAGAGAGAGCGAGAGAGAGCGAGAGAGAGAGGGAGAGAGAGGGGGGGAGAGGGAGAAGGAGAGAGAGGGGGGGAGAGGGAGAAGGAGAGAGAGAGCAAAAGAGAGCGAGAGAGAGGGAAAGAGAGCAAGAGAGAGCGAGAGAGAGCGAGAGAGAGAGGGAGAGAGAGGGGGGGAGAGGGAGAAGGAGAGAGAGAGCAAAAGAGAGCGAGAGAGAGCGATAAAGCGAGAGAGAGCGATAGAGCGATAGAGAGAGCGATAGAGAGAGAGAGAGAGAGGGAGAGAGAGGGAGAGGACGTTCTCGCGAGATTACGTCGACCATTGAAAGCGTGTTTTAATCAATTTTCCCGAACCACTCATGAATACCCTGGATTAACTCTTCGCGATTAAAATCGCGAAGAATTTTTGTTGAATTCCGAACTCTTATTTCGGGAACCGGCACAGAAATCGCGCGATTCCGCCAAGTTTTGATATTTTAATTTATATCACTTAATAATAATTACTTGAGCATCTTAAGTTGAGGACAGAAAGCGATAATGAAGAAAAATCATTGACGGAAGCTCGAATAATGGACCTCGAAGAAACATAATACGAGTCACAACATTCGCGACTTTAATCAACATTTTCTTCATTATCGCTTTCTATCTTCGATTTAAAATAAAAATGAGTCGCGAAACTTCAACAATCGTATCTCCTCTTCCTAAATTGCCCATTTTTCTGTACAATCTAAGCGTCGATTAGGGAGAATTTAATACAAATATTAAAACTTAGCGAAATCGCATGATTTCTGTTTACCCTCGAAATAAGAGTTTCGAATAAAAAAATTCTTCACTTTTCATTTTTGTCGGCAGGTCTGTTCAAACTAATAAAAAATGAATTTTGAACATGTTAAAATATATTAACGTAGGGATGATGATTGAAGGGAGACCATGAAATTGAATATATTACTGAAGATTTCGACAAAGTATATTTTTTCAATGAAAAATTTTATCGTTATTACATTTAAATTGTTAAGAACTGCCTACAGAGGGTTGCTTCAAGGTCAGCGCATCTACTTCGAATCGACGAGTCAAAGAATCATAAATTCAAATAGTTGAAAGGTTATTAGAAACAGGACGCAATTAAAATATTTTTCGTACTACTGCGGCGACGCAAACACGTTAAACGTTTTTTTTTTATTTGCACTGTCGCCAAGCTAGTTATCCGTAAATATGTAAAATAAGTTTAATCTCTTATAGAGGTTTAGATTTAATAACGGACTGCGGGTTCTACCCCGTGCTGTTTACATGCTTAACCCTCTTTCCGCGTTGCTATTTATTACGTCTGCCGGCAAGTCCAGTTTCACAAGCATATTTAACAGAAATTACGTTCATCATTTTATTACGTTTACACAGCGTATAGGACGACAATTATCGTGCTGGAAAAAAGTGGAATGATGAGGCAATGGAAACATAATTTGGTAAAAGTGACCTAATATTTCTGTCGCTTGTAATTTTATCTGTTTCGTGTATATTTGAACAAAATTTCGATGATATTGTAACACTGGTGATAAAATTGAAATTGAATTTAAATTAAAAATTGAAAAAACGATAGAATTTGTAATATATATTATTATGTACATATTTAGTTACATAAACTGGACAGATAGTCTATAAAATACAGAAAATTTTATTTTCATTTTATTGGATAAATAGAATATTTTTTATTATTGAACAACTAGATTGGTAACGAAGTTAGAAACTCGTGAAATTAACCTAATTCCGAAAGCACAGATTCTCTTGATTTATTTCTTCCCTGCGGATTTTTTCATTAGAAACCAATGAACGAACACGGAACCCCTACGTTAGAAGCTAAATATGTAAGCGAAAAAGCTCAAAAGCTTTGTCTTCAACCGGTTAGCTATGGCGCCTTTTGTTCAGAGCGCGCACATACAGTGTGTCGCGGAAATAAAGCAATGACGAGTGTACTCGTCGAACACAGAATAAGCGTCGCTGTTAAAATATTGGATCAAAAAGACGGTTTTATTTTGTATAAAAAATTAACAATTTTATTACTATTACTTTCATTACTATTATTACTATTTACTACTATTTACTACTATTACTATTATTTACTTATTACTATTTACTACTATTTACTACTATTACTATTATTTACTTATTACTATTTACTACTATTACTATTATTTACTTATTACTATTAACTACTATTTACTACTATTACTATTATTTACTTATTACTATTTACTACTATTTACTACTATTACTATTATTTACTTATTACTATTTACTACTATTACTATTATTTACTTATTACTATTTACTTATTCACTTAACATTAACATATACTACATACATAATAAACGTAAAACGCAGGAAAAATCAGATACCTATGAAAGCTAAAAATTCAAAAATTGGCATATACCGTGAGTTATTCACAGAATTATTCACAGAATTATTCACGACGAGTATACTCGTCGTGACGCAAAATATTGCCACTTCTCCATGACGAGTATACTCGTCGTGACACAAAATACTGTCATTTCTCCATGACGAGTATACTCGTCGTGACATAAAATACTGTCATTTCTCCATGGCGAGTATACTCGTCGTGACACAAAATACTGCCACTTCTCCATGACGAGTATACTCGTCGTGACACAAAATACTGCCACTTCTCCATGACGAGTATACTCGTCAAACACAGCTAACTGGTTAACAAAAACAAAAGACAGACATTCGGAGCAGTATCCTGACGCAGCTAAAAGAACACAAAAAATCGCGAATGGAATTATAAAAGCGTCAACCGTATTGCCAACACATGTTTCATTTCTGCGCAAACTCTGAAAACGCTTTCCGATCTCTCAGTTCACAACTTCCAAAGGTAATCCCCGAAAAATCGAATATATGCCATGAAGAATCGAAAACTCCGGAACAAAACCTCGCAAACCTCGAATCAAAAACCTCTCACCTTTCATTCTACATCGTCACCATGGAGTAACAACGAGTCACAGGGCATCACGCGCGCCGTTTCGCTTCGCAAAAGTGAAAAAACCGCTCGCGGGCAAACAACTGAAAGAATTCCGGAAAAGCCCCCCTCCCCTCCCCCTCGCGCACGTAAGAAACGTACGAAGTCGCATGCTCCGCGGGAGATGATTAATCCCGCCGATTTGGTAAGTTATTCGGCGCGGCGCGAGGGGTGGCCGAGGGGGCGGCGAGGAGCGGCGGTAATACCAGGGCAGTCAGTTGAAACCTAATTCCGGCTCGCGGGGGGTGCGCCGGGACCCGCAGACCCGGAATTCCCAAACAGCACGGGAAACGGTCGCATTTAGTGCGATTCGGATCGTGGGACGCGAACGCTCGAAAACATTAAGATTTTTCGGAATTGGCCTAGATTGGGTAGCGCCGCGGGGGATCGCGGCGGCCAGCGGGCGGCGGTGGCGCGGGTCTACGGGACCGTCGGGGCGCGCGGGGGTCGGGCGGGGCGGGCGGGACGGGCGACAGACGAAGTTCTGAGTGCGTGTAAGTGTGTCTGCACTGGTTGAGAGAAGGTTGTAGCAGGGCGGTTTGGGAGCCGAAGGACGGAGGCAAGAGAACGAGAAGCAGTGGATGGAGGAAGAGTACGGCGGTAGGTAGCAGTGGGTGGCAAGCCGAGGGTGGTAAAGGAGCCGGAGGATGAGAAGTAGGAAGAGACGGTGGAGGAAGCGGAGCAGGAGGAGAAGGAGAAGGTGGAGGACGAGGTGGAGGAGGAGGAGGAGGAGAAGGAGGAGGAGGAGGAGGAGGAAGAGGGTGGTTGGTTGAGACGCGGAGGTGCAGGCGAAGGAGAGAGAGTCCGTTGGGTTGGGTTGGTTTGCACCAGCACCGACATGGCTCCAAGTGAAGGAGAGGATGGGGTAGGATGGCCGGGCCTCTGCTCGCTCGATAGAGGCGCGTCCCGTCGTCCCATGATTGGAAACCAAATCGCCGCACATCCAACCCCCCTCTTCCCATCCTCGAACCCATCCCCTGCCTCGGCGATTCTCTTCTACCCCCGAGGATTCCCTGGCCACCGACTATCCACCCTTACTCTCAGTCCTCGCAACCCTATCCAGAGCTTACACTCTGTAACTCCCTTTCTCTCTCTCTCTCTCACTTCCTCTCTCTCTCTCTCTTTCCCGCTTTCTCTCTCTCCCTCTGTCCATCTCCCTCCTTCGCTTTGCCTCCTATCCATACACCGTTCTCTCTTTTCGGCCGTCCCTTCGCCGTCTCTGTCCTCCTCTTTTCTAGATCTCCTGCGCACGGTCTTTCCTCCTTTCTATCATTCCGTCTCTATTCCCCCATCGTCCTGCACAAACCAACTTCACCTTGCTCTCCGAGTACGTTCGCATCCACGTCCACCACCGCCGCCTCCTAGCTCACCCTCTAGGGACGCTAATGTCGAGCTAAGTCCTTAAAACCCCTCAGCTGGAGGCCGGCGAGCCCGCAGACCGGAATGGCCTCCATAAGTAACCGGGTTTACACACCCCAAGACCCTATTTCTCACCGTGGAAAAACTGCAGTCAGCTCCGTTGCGAACCTTACCCCCCTTTCGAACCCGCGCCCCGTTCGCTTCCGCCCCCTACACCCCGCAGCGCCCGGCCGCTGATACTTCAGCCGACCTGGCCCGGATCGCCGATGCCGGATTGCAGATTCCAACGGCGGGCCACGGGTATCGACGGTTCCCAAGAGCGGCCGACGCTCTCAAAGAAGATTAGGAAGATGAGCGCGGTGAAAAACGTTGCCGGTCGTTTCCCGGTAAGTGCTCCGACCGAGGCGGAGCCAGTTTTCGGCAGGACGCGGTCGGAAACCGACCGGAAATCGCGACCGATCTCGATGGGCCATTCTTTCGTGTCGCGGCCGGCTCGGTCGCGGCGACGCTTCTTGTCTCGCGGGAAGTATGATAAGAATGAATTATGTATTCGAATCGAAGCTTGGAAGCTTGGGATTTTTATCGTTCGGTAGGCCATTGTAATTTACATGGATCGGCGATGAACCGAATGCGAGAATCCGGGATCGGAAGTGATACAGTGAAAGTAATTAAAAATTTATTGTAACTCTCGTTGCTGGATATATGAGCCGTTCATTTTGAAAGTGGCACAAGTCACTTTGTTTTTAAGTCGAGATATTTAAGGGTTTGCGTTTTGACACGTTTCAAAATATGGATGCTAACTTTCGAGAAGATTTACTTGTATTTGTTATCTCAGGATACTGATATCTTTCTCGGTATAAATAATTTCGTATAAACATTAAAAAATCACCACTTTTCATTACGGTAAAGTGACTTATGCCACTTTCAAAATAAACGGCTCATATTATACTAAACGATTGCCTCAACGTGTAGAACAGATTTTTCGATAGACTAAGGTAATTTGATCTTAAACAAAGCCTAAAATATTATTACTTTTTAGTTACTCGTTTGCAAAATGACGCTTTTCTTTCTGGTAATCTTTAAACCGTTCGAATCGTTTAAATAATTAATATTGTCAAATAATAATGCCAATTAACTAGGTAACATTTTGTCATCAAATCTTTTGTTGTAATTTTAATAGTTTTCGCGTGACCGTAGCCCAAAGACAAATTGTTACTTCCAATGAATGTACTTGCAAATGTTATTTGTAAAAATGTTATTATAATATAAATGTTACGTATAAATGTTATTCAGACTATTTTAACAACTCAGACATTATTGAACTAAAGGGGGGATGAATATTTATTTAGCTTCTGCTTCTTGCGTTCGACGCAGACAATTTTTATCAAAATAATAATCATTTTTTAATCAGAGTCTTTCGCATTTTTATGGGGTTCGCGCGTCTTCCTGACCAACAAAATCTACACCGTTCTTACTGCTGTTCTATGAACACGCTGCAGAAAGATGCTCGTTAAGTAGCTTTTATGCTGCTAACTTTTATGCTGTAACGTTGACGCTTAGACATACCTGTGGGCATCCGCCGTTGCAGTTTAACGAAGTTTATGGAAATTTACATGGGCGAACTTCAAACGCGAAAGCTTTCGGTAAGTCAAAAGTGAAGCGATGCTGTGTATTGATTTCTGTGAAATTTTCTGCTTCGCACGGTTTTTGACAATTTTCATGCACAGGAGGAGTTTCGTTCAAAAGAGATGCATTGAACACAGAAAATTTCGATGATGCAACTCTCTTACGTTACGTATACAGCGACTCTCGTTTAAAATGCCCCCCAAAAAATATATAATAGGCATGTTATGCTCAAAAATATTTGGGCATATTTTTCAGCATTTTTTGAAACGCAATAACTTCTTTAAAACTGGAATAAACGATTTGAACTTTTTTTTTAGATGATAGAGGGGGTAGTATAATAGACAATGACTTAAACTACTTTGTTGCAATTTTGTTATTACTTGAAATGATAAAACAAAATAAGAGACTCTCGTTTTTTTAACTTTATTATCTGAGCCTATGACGCAGGTTTAAAAAATGCGTTTTTTAGGTTCAAAAAACGAGAGTGTTTTATTTACTAAAAGTGTTTTATTCGTTCTAAGCGATAGCAAAATTTTAAAAAAGGATCCTAGTTATGATCTAGTAGACTAATCGTTCTATCATCTAAAATAAAGTTCAAGTCACTTAGGCCAGTCCTAAAAAGGTTATTGCCTTTTGAAAAGTGCCCAAATATTAAAGGAAATCACTGTACATAATCTTACAAGATTATTCACAGGGCGAACCATAAATTCGAATCCCACGTAAGTTCGACCGATTTATTGACACAAAAATATCCGTTCTATTACAAAAAATAATAATTTCATGGCAAAGTTGTTCTATTATTTAATTAAAAACTCATCACAACGAGCTACAGGAAAAAATTTCACATCGTCGCAGCAGCAATTCCCGCGTCGAATTCCTACGAACAAATATTTGCTCGTTCAAAAAGTGTTTCAATTTTCGAACATCGTCCGAGCAAAAATTCGTTGATTTTTTAATTTCACAAAAATTCGCTGGATCCTCGCGAGAAACGATTTGCTCAGACTAAACATTCCGCGCGTGTATTTAAAATATCAGATTATCGATCGAAATCCGTTTATATCGCGGTCGCGCGGAACTACGGGCTCGTGTTATTTACCAGAATCGTTGCAACGTGTATCAATCAACGCGTATGCACGTAAAATGGAAATATTGGGTTGGCAACCTTAGTTGCCGTAAAAACATGTGCCATGTCGGGCTTAGTTTCAAGCTCCATGTCCATCTTTATTTACTGGAATCTATATTTATAATTTAATTTAATTTATATTTCGAGAAAACTAACGTTCCTTTTTATCAGTAGACGTATTATTTGTGATCATTTTATTGATTATATCTATTGGGTTGGCAACTAAGTAATTGCTGATTTCAGTTATAGATGTCTCTCACTCCCATTTTTATGATATCCGTAAATGTTATATTATAAAATTATTATTATTATTATTATTATTATGTTATTTTTTATTATCCGTGAATGTTAGCAACTGGACAAATTGAATGCAGCGGTCATGGAGAAGCGACCACAATGCTATAGTTAGCTTGCTGACATTTTTAACACCCAAAAAATATAGTTCAAATGTTATTTGAGTTTCTAAAATGGCACCAAAGTGGTACCACCGGCATACAACAGATAGTTTTTGCATGGCACCAGCGTGGTGCCACCGGACGGCATAGTGTTAATGTTGAAACCAATGAAAGGATTAGCCTCAGTCTCAACAAGGAGGTTTTGATAATATATTGGGTTGACAACTAAGTAATCGCCGATTTCAGTTATAGATGTCTCTCACTCCCATTTTTATGATATCCGTAAATGTTATATTATAAAATTATTATTATTATTATTATGTTATTTTTTATTATCCGTGATTGTTAGCAACTGGACAAATTGAATGCAGCGGTCAAGGAAAAGCGACCAGAATTGGTCGATCGTAAAGGTGTCATTTTCCAGCAGGACAAAGCTAGGCCGCACACGTCTTTGTCCACTCGGCAAAAATTGATGAATATTGGTTGGGAATTGATGTTACACCCACCATATAGCCCTGATCTCGCGCCATCGGATTACCACTTATTTCGATCCCTGGATAACTCCCTTCGTGGTAAAACTTTTAACGATGATGACGCTGTAAAATCTCACTTAACTCAGTTTTTAGCCGAAAAGGATCGGACTTTCTACGAGCGTGGAATTTTCAAGTTGTCAGAGAGATGGCGAAAGGTCATCGAACAAAATGGAAAATACATTACAGATTAAACTTCGATCCAAGTAAAAAAAAATTTTTTATTTCATTGAACAAATCGGCAATTACCTAGTTGCCAACCAAATATTTGACCGAGAGACGGAATTGTATCGCGGATTTGTATTCCGAAACTATGACTGTGCCGTACGGAGGATTTGGAACGGTATCGAGGGTGCAAGTACTACTGTCCTACCTCACCGTGAAACTTTCCTTTAGCGAGGCTGTTACTTTCACTTTTGCTCGTAATGTTTATGCAGAACACCGAAGAAACTTTCTTGAGGTGCAAGTGTACCGGTAACTGCAACGGCCGATGCAGTACGCGCGGGGGATGAAGTAGCAGCGAGGGGCCGCGTCGTCGTGAGTATACATAGTGGAGGAAAGTTTGAATCGAATATCCGTGGAGGAGATATTAAATGGATAACTCCGGCGCTGTTGTCTTCGCTTTTAAAGCTCGTGCTTCCGCGCGCGTGTCGCCGAATCATTTATTTAGAATATTTAGAGCAAATCGAGTCGCGCCGAATTATTCGTAATCGATGATTTTCCGATCGGAAAAAACTGTAATACTGTATAATCGAAAGAAACGCGACGCTCGTTTCGCGGAAGCAAAGTTTCCCTAAGAAGAGCAGAATGTGGTTAAATTAATAATATTAATAATTCTGTGCTTTAATTTGTAACTATATTTTGTGTTAATGAT
Organism: Megalopta genalis; assembly: GCF_051020955.1. Classification (NCBI taxonomy): domain Eukaryota; kingdom Metazoa; phylum Arthropoda; class Insecta; order Hymenoptera; family Halictidae; genus Megalopta; species Megalopta genalis. Next base: position 19,207,208 of record NC_135018.1, on the reverse strand, counting down.
GTAATGTTGTCTGCGAGGGTGGATATATATATATATATATATATATATATATATATATATATATCATTTACAAAGAGCCTTTGTTCATTGCATTTTATCAATCTTCGACATGTTCGCGTTATAATTGTGAATTTATTGATCGATTGTGTTCAATTGTTGGTAAATTATTCGAGGGATATTATTTGAGGAAATTATAAGAGGTAGCGTGTAGGAGATTTCTAAATTAACCTCGAAGTATTATTGATTATATTAAGTTTTTATTAAACAATGAATTTATTGTTGGAAAATCATTTTATTTTGTATGCATTATTTGTTTATGTTTCTATTTGGTTGGAGGAGTCGTTGGACATTCAAATTACAGTATCAAGGAAATGTTCTAATTGTATTAAACATATTTGGTTTAATTTTGAATTTTCGAGAACACAATGCTCCAGGAATGTTGGTACAGGAAAAATTTCACGATCATATTGTTTAACATAGATTCTGCTCTTTTCTTAGCAAAGAATATGTCAATGCACGTGGCAAATATTTATCTCCAGGTGTACACATGTATTACACAAATATTTTATACTTTATATTACTTTATTTTCATTATATTTTATATTATTTTATTTTTAATATATCATTTTTTATTCTATTTTGCTTACATTATTTTTTATTTTATTTAATATTTTATATTATATTCATTGTTTCGTGCTCTTATCTTGACCGAAATAAACGTATATTTAAAACAAAAATGCTGTTTCAGCGAGTTCAAACGTAAAATTATAGAAAGCATTTTTAAAGTGTCATACTTTTCAGAGATACAGTTTTAAAAGGGCGATTTTTAACTTCTCCGAGGCAGAATGTTTCCTTAATCCCTAAAAAAACCTTAACTAATAATATCGCATCAGACTCTTGATTAAAAATCCTAAGAAAATCTACTTAAATATAGATGTTATGAAAATAAATATTAAATATTAAATATTAAATATTAAATATTAAATATTAAATATTAAATATTAAATATTAAATATTAAATATTATATATTAAATATTAAATATTATATGTTAAATATTAAATATTATATATTAAATATTAAATATTATATATTAAATATTAAATATTATATATTAAATATTAAATATCCATATTAAATATGGATATTATTCAGTGTATTTAAGTAATAATTCATGCAAACATACAATAAATGAAAACGTTTCTTTTTTTGTTGTAAATTATTAACAATGGCAAAGGATTACAATAAATTCTCCTCAATTGTCCCTCAGCTCGCAAACAAAAGTGAACAATTTAGGAACAAGAAATACGACTATTCGAGCCTTGGGTCTCCTTTTTATAGTCACTGTCCATTTTTGCGCAATCTGAGCGCGAACTAGGTCGAAATAACTGCACTCCAGAATCAATCTACGCCACCAACAACTGATCACATCATCTACGACTGTAAAGAAACCGAATCGATCAAACGAGAACACTGCATTAGGCCTCTTACATTAGGCCCTAACATCGAAAAACCACACAAGAGCAACAACGAAACTTCCTTAAAGAAATAAAAATGTATCAACAAATAAATTTGCGGTCCCGCCACCAAATCATCCCTAACGACCTCGATGTCGACGCGACGTAAAACAGAGAAAAATACAGAAAACAAGAAAAGAAAAAAAAGAAACCAACTGCGTCGATTCCAACAAAACGTACATGTTGGAATTTGTTATTTACTAATAATGCAATACAAATATGATACAATGTTTAAAAAAAGCACCTAGCGGATATAAAGTGAACTTTGTGCGAAGAAAAGTAACTGTATGCGAAGTCGCGGAGATACTGTCTGACTGATCGTCTTCCAGGCTGACGAACGCCTCTGTAGTTCTATGGGAAGTAGCGTCTCGCACTGGAACGTGCAGTCCTTTTATATTGGCTTGTCCGGAAAGTTCGTGCCGATTTACATAGCCAAGCTTCACAGTATGATCGTGGACGGTTGATTTTGATTTATTCAGCATTCCTGCTAATTGACGTAATGTCGAGCGTGGGTCATTCTCGATTTCTGTTCTAATCGTATCTTCGTCTGTGGTGGACGGCCTACCTGGGCGTTCTTGATCCTCAAGGTCGAAATTTCCAGCTTGAAACCGAGCAAACCACTTCCGCACAGTTCTTTCGGCTACAGCATCCTCGCCATAAACAGCGCGTATCTTATTTGCCGCTTGTGTGGCATTTTGGCCCTTTCGGAAAAAGAAAAGCATTAAATGCCTGTAATGCACTTTATTTGCCACCGCATTCTAAGGCGTACGAAACTGATAAAAATTAACGAATCGTAACCAAACTTTTTTCCAAATATGGCTGAAGTTATCTCTTTTAGAATATATACACGTGTCATTTGTTTTCAATAATTGCGATATATTCGGTCAGGTCTCTCACGCTACCCACCGAAAATCGGCACAAACTTTCCGGACAACCCAATACTATTCCTTCAGAAGACCGGGCTTGTACCTGCATTTATGAAGCTCGCGCTTGCACCTTTATTTATTGCCCCTGTAGACATATGTGTGTATGTATGTGTATGTATGTCAGTATCGTTGTATATACCAATAGTACAAGAAAAAACATAACAGAATCACCCGGACATCTTCGTCACTCCTTCGACCCGAGATCTGGACCGTCCGACGGCCGGGTCGCATCTTCGTTCGAACGGTCGCGTTCGGTGCGTAATTAAGGTGGAACTGCGCCGCGTCGAAACTAATATGTCTTATCGGCCGGTGAAAAGCGGTTTAATACAGCCGGTTCTCTAAGCAGTCATTAAAATGCTCGGGGACACGTACGGGGCCAGTATTACAGCGCGACCCCGTGATCATACCTTTGAGCACGAGGACGGGGAGAGGCGAGCTTCGTGCCGGAAAGGGAGAGAGATCCCTCGTATTCGTGCGGCAGCGTGAAATGCGGTTCTCCTTAAGGGTACCTAGAAGCGATACCAATATGTCCGTCGTCGTTAGTGACGTTACTGGATGAGTAAGCACGGACTGAGAACGCCGGAGAGAGAGAGAGAGAGAGAAAGATGGGAAGACGAAGATCGAGACGCGGCTAGACGAAGAGAGGGAGCACGAGAGGGCCGGAGAGAAGGCGAGAGAGAGCGAGATTGATAAAGAGAGAGAGAGAAAGAGGGAGAGAGAGCGAGAGATAGATAGAGAGAGAGCGAGAGATAGAGAGAGCGAGAGCGAGAGAGATAGAGAGAGAGAGAGAGAGCGAGAGAGATAGATAGATAGAGAGAGAGAGATAGAGAGAGCGAGAGAGAGAGAGAGAGATAGAGAGAGCGAGAGATAGAGAGAGAGAGCGAGAGATAGATAGATAGAGAGAGAGAGAGAGAGAGAGAGAGAGAGAGCGAGAGCGAGAGATAGATAGATAGAGAAAGCGAGAGAGAGAGAGAGAGAGAGAAAGAGAGAGAGAACGAGAGCGAGAGATAGATAGATAGAGAGAGCGAGAGAGAGATAGATAGAGAAAGCGAGAGAGAGCGAGAGAGAGAGGGCAGGGGTGCTGAATGCCCAGAGGCCCGTAGGATATGAGACTCTGTTGGCCGCAGGATCCTCAGCAGGAGCCAGGAACCAACTCGATGGAACGCTCCTCTGCCATCGGCAAAGTGTATTGACGGCTAGAACGACGATCCAGCTCACGCCAAGCGGCTATCCTCTCCTCCGTCCTCTCGGCCGTGTCCCCTCGTCCTCGTCTCAGTCGCTCGTGATCGGACGAGTGTGTGTAGTCGAGTGTCTTGGAACTTTGGGTGCGTGGTCCATGTCAGTGTCCGGATACGTGGGTGCACACCGTTCCAGGAGCACACGTAGACGAGGCTCGCCAGCAGAGAGCGGCGAGCAGCAGACAGGGACACGCGCGCGAGCGTGTAGAGAGAAGAGCAGAACGCGACACACCAGGCCACGCCACGCCAGGCCACGCCACGCCACGCCACGCAAACGTGTAGTGTGCATCCGTCTGGTAGGTCTCACAGGTCGAACCTCTAGGTTCGTGCTGGAATTACGTCACGCTGCGCTGCGGTGGATAGGGCACGGCAAAGTAGAGATAGGACGGGTCAAGACGCTCCTATCGCCTAGGATGGCTTCGGAAGGGTTAAAGCGCTGTCGTGACCTCCTTCAACGTTCGTTCGACGAACTTACGCGCTCGCGAGACTTTCTACTCGCCTCGCCTCGTCTTGCCTCGCCTCGCCTCGCCTCGCCTCGTCTTGCCTCGCCCTGCCGCGCCTCGCCTCGGGAGAGAAACTTCGTCCGAACGGACTTCGTTTCGACTGACGGCTTTGGGAACGATGATAGCGCGCCGCGGTCTGCCAATAGGAATTTTATACGGCCACGGAGTTGCCCGAATCGCACTGACATAGTTACCACAGAGAGAGAGAGAGAGAGAGAGAGAGAGAGAGAGAGAGAGAGAGAGAGAGAGAGAGAGAGAGAGAGAGAGAAAGAGAGAGAGAGTGGGAGACAGACAGAGAGAGAGAGGGAGAGAGAGAGAGAGAGAGTTGTCATTCTTCGTCGTTCGGCAGAGAGATGTTGCAGGAAGCAATCGAGGCCGTAAGCGCGACGCGGGCCGGCCTCGCGGAAATTGATTATGTTCGAGGCATTGGAGACGCTGCTGCACAGAGATCTTGACGAAAGAGGTGTCGTTCGACTTGGGATTAATTTCGATGAGTCAAGGTTATGGAAAGTATAAACGAGTCAGATTCGCCAAAATACGGCAAGGGGTTGACGCAAGTGTTATAATGTTCTTATTGCGTGCGAACGAAGCATTTTATTTCATGCGAATGCAACGAAAGAAGTGACGCGACGAATTCGTTGTGTAATTGTAATCGGTTAAATTGCGAAACCGGAGAAACGCTTTCGTAGCGTTGATCGTTTAATCGCTGCTCGAATCGTTACGTTCGAACGTCTTCGTTCTTTCTTGTTTGAGTGTACAATGAAAAATTAAAGAATGCGTTTCTTTAAATTTTCACTGAAATCGATTTGAAAGGACGCGCGAAGGCGACGCCATTAAATCGTCCCCAATTTTCCTTCAGATTGCGCACAAAAATGGACAATTCGGGAAGAGGAGATACGATTATACGTTTTCGTGCGCAATCTGAAGGACAATTGGGGAGAATTTAGAGGCATCGCCTTCGCGCGACCTTTCAAATCGATTTCAGTGAAAATGTTTAAAAACGCATTTTTTCGTGGTAGACTCGAACAAGAAAGTACGGAGACGTTCGAAAAAATGAAATCTAAATTCTCCCCAATTGTCCTTCAGATTGCACACCAAAATTGACAATTTGGGAAGAGGAGATACGATTATCCATTTTTCTGCACAATCTAAAGGACAATTGGGGAGAATTTACCGTACATGTACTTATTACTATCAATAGAAAGAAATATATAACGTAAAGCTGTGACAATATTTATTACAACAAGAGTTTCGTGCATCAGAGTTTGACACACACGAATTTCACGAGCAAGAGAAGACATATTTCCTATTTTTTGTCGAACAAATGTCTAGAAGGTACTGTAAATTCTCCCCAATTGACCTTCGGCTTGGAAATTAAAAAATGTACAATTTAGGAAAAGGAGGCTAGAATAATAGTATCTCCTCTTCCCAAATTGTCCATTTTCCTGCGCAATCTGAAGGACAATTGGGGAGAATTTACCATACATATTACTATCAATAGAAAGAAACATATAACGCAAAACTGTGACAATATTTATTACAAGAAGAGTTTCGTGCATCAGAGTTTGACACACACGAATTTCACGAGCAACAGAAGACATCTCCTTTTCTTTTATCGAACAAATGCCTGAAAAGTACAATAAATTCTTCCCAATTGTCCCTCGGCTTGGAAATTAAAAAATGGACAATTTGGGGAAAGGAGGCTCAAATAATAGTATCTCCTCTTCCCAAATTGTCCATTTTTCTGCGCAATCTGAAGGACAATTGGGGAGAATTTACCATACATATTACTATCAATAGAAAGAAACATATAACGCAAAACTGTGACAATATTTATTACAACAAGAGTTTCGTGCATCAGAGTTTGACACACACGAATTTCACGAGCAAGAGAAGCCATATTTCCTTTTTTTTGTCGAACAAATGCCTAAAAGGTACAGTAAATTCTCCCTAATTGACCCTCGGCTTGGAAACTAAAAAATGGACAATTTGGGGAAAGGAGGCTCGAATAATTTTTGTGCGCAATCTGAAGGACAATTGGGGAGAATTTACCGTACATATTACTATCAATAGAAAGAATCATATAACGCGAAGCTGTGACAATATTTATTACAATTTCTACCATATATATTTCTACTATATAATATCTATTACAATTTATTACACATTCGTGTATCAGTTTGACGCACACGATTTCACGAGCAAGAGAAGACATCTCCTTTTCTTTTATCGAACAAATGCCTGAAAAGTACAATAAATTCTCCCCAATTGTCCCTCGGCTTGGAAATTAAAAAATGGACAATTTGGGGAAAGGAGGCTCAAATAATAGTATCTCCTCTTCCCAAATTGTCCATTTTCCTGCGCAATCTGAAGGACAATTGGGGAGAATTTACCATACATATTACTATCAATAGAAAGAATCATATAACGCGAAGCTGTGACAATATTTATTACAATTTCTACCATATATATTTCTACTATATAATATCTATTACAATTTATTACACATTCGTGTATCAGTTTGACGCACGCGAATTTCACGAGCAACAGAAGACATTCCCTTTCTTTTCAGTAAATTCTCCCCAATTGACCCTCGGCTTGGAAACTAAAAAAATGGACAATTTGAAGAAAGGATTCTCGACTAACAGTATCTCCTCTTTCCAAACGATCGATTTTCGTGCGCAATTCGAGCGCGAATTAGGCAGAAATCGCCGCGCCTTTCGATCCTCCAAACGGCGATCAGAAATTACCGATTGCGCGCAAAGACGCGGTGGCTGCTCGTTATATTACCTAGCCGTGTAGACACGGCGTCGTCGAACGCCTCGGAACCAGCAAAGAAACTTGTCAATCGTATCGGCCGGGTCGTTCCAAGAAAATAGCGAACGATCGATCGCGGCCCGGTTCGTGGCCGGGAACGCGAAGGAGCAGACGTAACGATGCGATTACCATTTCGGCGCAACGAAGCTATCGGGCGATTCCCGCGAATCCCGGCGACGGGGGAGTTCGTGGTAAAAGGTCAGCGCGTGTCAGTGAAGCGAAGTTCGCGTTCGTGCCGTTTCCATTAATGGCGACGAACGTGCTGCGCGCGGCCACCTTAACGAAAAGCCACGCACACGCGGTCGAAAAAAAAGAACACGCACACACACAACCGTGTATCCCAGAGGCGAACAAGAGAAAAGAAAGCGGACTCGGAAATGTCGAATAGTTAGGTCGCGTCGGTTGCCAGCTCCCGACACGTTCGCAGTCGAGCCGATGTATCAAAAAATGTCCCCGATGCGTAGCAATTCGATTAACGCTGGAAGCATAATTGTTCGCGAAATATTTCACGGAAATTGCAGGATCTCGAGAATCGTGACTTTTTATGTCGATCGATGTCGCAGGATTGAACAAAAGCGAATGAATTTATCAGATAATTTTCCAAGAAGACACGTTTTACGTTTTCCATAGGTTTTTGATATAGAAAAGAGCTTGACTGTTTACGAGAAATGCATTCTGCAAACGTCTAAGAATATTTATTAATCATCGTTTCTTCGTAAAATTAATTACTGACATGGATATACATAGTTTTAGGTAGGATTGGTGAATTTACTTTGAATTTTTACACAGACTGTATGTCAGACTTTGATCATTTTTTAATCCGTGTGCAAATAGCGTGAAATTTATAACAATTCGAATTTTGGAAGACGTTCTAAGCGTCGGATCTTTTTTTTCTTATGTGAAAGGTAACGTCAATTATTTTAATTTGAAGCACTTCAGGTTCGAAACACTTTACGATGCTTTTAAAATGTTGCTACACGTTTCTCAACTGTTTTTGTAAAAATGCGTTCGAAATTTGAAAACGAACGTCGATCGATTTTTCGAAATCGTAGGAGTAAAAATCTAGGATGACATCGTTTTAATAGAACTGCGTTCTATTTTAATCAATTTTTAGCCGTTTAATATTCGAGTCACAAATAACAAAATATTTAGGAAACCTAATATGTTGATAAATGGATAAATTGTTCTCACTAAATATTTTTTCTCACGAATCGACACAGATAAATCAATTATTCTCCAAAATACGATACAAAATTAGTGACTCGGGATGACAATAAAATAAAAATAAAATTAAAACAAATTAATTTCAGGATATTATTAGGACTACGGTAAATTCTCATTAATTGACGCTCAGCTTGTAAATCATCGTCCTCAAAATAAATCATCTTCCCAAAAATGGACAATTTGGGAAGATGATACGAGTTGTCGTATAACTATAACTACAAAAACGAGACGCAAGGCTCGAATAATCGGATCTCCTCTTCCAAAAATCACTTCCATTTTTTTGTACAAGCTGAGCGTCAATTAGGGAGAATTTACTCTACATGAGTGCATACATAACTATATTTTGTATTAAAATATTTATTTTTATTGTGTGCAATGTTTATTTTTATTGTATATAATGTTTATTTTATTACATGCAATATTTTATTATGTTATTATTTATTATTATTTGTTATATTATATTATTATAACATTTATAATATTATATTATATAATAATATATAATATAATATAGTATAATTATAACATATAATATTATATAATATTATATTACATTATATTATATTATATATATATAATTATAATATAATATATTATATTATTATATTATATTTTTTTATATTATATTACGCAATATTTATTTTATTGCGATGTACATCGTCGTTGCTTCCGTACAGAAATCCGTGCGGACAAATGGCGACCAATTTGCTTACTTTCTGCCGGTGATATGGGTCAAGAACCTTCATTGCTATCCCGTCGCGTCACCCGCGTCGGGAAGGATTTAACAATGAATGGCACACCTAGCTGGCTGTCGAAGACGTTGTCTACGGAGGGGTTATGGGAACCGGGATAAGGGGTTGGGCCAGGCCGGTTGGTTAAAAGTGTGTCTCTGTGGCGAGAGGGGTGACGTTTTGTTATGCCGCTTCGCTCCCCTTCCCTGTTGCCCTCCACGTGGTCCCCCTTTCGACCCGCCCAACGTCATTCAGACGTGAGGCAGGTTAGGGTTATCTGGTAGGGCGGTAGGACGAGTCACAGTCGATGTGTAGGGGGTTTTACGACCCTCGAGTGCTCGACTCGGATGGGGTTCCCCCCTTCCTCCTTTCCTCGTCTCCAGTCTCCCTCGGCGTCCCCCATCGCACTGACGTCTACGTTCTACCCCACGGTATCTACCCTCTTAGTCGTCACCGTGGGTTCCATTGGGGTAGGTCATGCTGGCCCCATTATTATATTACGCGAGAAATGGAGAGCCCGCGAGAAACTTCCGGCGCTGGCCATGGCTGCCGGTGATCTGCCAATTTGTCATCCATTTTGGTTAGCGCAGAAAGCTGTCACGGTCCCGCCGATGATCAGGATTCATGTTTCGGGTACGCTTTGACTGTTCCAAGCGGATCCGCGTTCAAGACCTCGTGGCGACCGGTTTTCGGTTCGTGTATCTTTAACATTGCAATCGGAGGCCACCTTTTTTTTTTTAAATTAGTTACACCGTGCGAACATATCTTTGTTATGGGATCTTTCGGTGGATGAATCAGGATAATTGATTTCGTTGTAAATAAACAATAGGTAGCAGCGATTATATTGACCACGGAACGACTGAACAAAATGGAAAGAGTTATAAAGGAAAATAAGAATAAAATAAATTAAATGAAATAAAAGGAAAATAAAGGAAAATAAGAATAAAATAAATTAAATGAAATAAAAGGGAAATAAAGGAAAATAAGAATAAAATAAATTAAATGAAATAAAAGGGAAATAAAGGAAAATAAGAATAAAATAAATTAAATGAAATAAAAGGAAAATAAAGGAAAATAAGAATAAAATAAATTAAATAAAATAAAAGGAAAATAAAGGAAAATAAGAATAAAATAAATTAAATAAAATAATTAAATACTAACCCTTTGCACTCGGAGCCATTTTAGCTCAAATAGCTTTTCTGACCTACGGTACTACTATTTTATATAGCCTGACTGTATTTCATACGTATCAAATTGAATTTTGTAACGCTCACGCAGCGGCTACACTTTCAACAGTTCTTTAAAAATATGAATAAATTTGAGAATGTTAAAATTATTTTGAAACGTGATATAACAATTTTTGACGGCGCCATAGATTGGCCACTCGAGTGCGAAGAGTTAACGTAATATTAGTCTTTCTTTTATTCAATTGTGATAAAAATTCTGCTTTACATTCTTAGTGGCATTGTCACTTTTTGTTATAGCTAATTTATTAAGTTCTTATTTATTTCAATTTTAAGATCGATGGATCTTAACATTGTTTGACTTTTGATCTGCTAAAAATAAATGTTATTTAGGATTCTTTCAAGTCGAAATAAAAAGCTCAGCTTTGTATTGTTCAGCTATTGTATGTTTGAATATTCAAGTAAAAGTTGGCATACGATAAATATTAATTATCCGTCTCGCGTAAGAATTAATTAATAACGTGAAGGTCAGTCAACGTAGCTGTAAAAGAAATCGTGGTGCAAGGGGCTTTCGTCGAGCTTAACATTACGAAGCAACGTAAGTTTTTGTCGACTAATCGGTCATGCAAAAATTGTAATAACAATAGCAAGTGTAATATAAAACAGTAAATGCAGAGGAAAAATTAAACAATGCTCTTAGAATATAATCCATTAATTAAAATATTAAGAATTTTAAGAATTATTATTAAAATAAAACTATTAGGAATGAAAGTACGCTTTTATTTAACGCTAGCTTGTTATTATCGAGGTAGAGAATTTTCATTTTGCATAAAAATCCGCGGTCTAATAATAATGCATCTTATAATATCTTCTTGATCTTTTATTTGAGAAAGAATTTTACATAATAATGTACAATATCTCATCACTAGACTGCGGATTTTATGCAATTATAATAAAAAAATGGCTAGGTAAAATTTTCAATAATGAAAATATTAAAAGAATTTAAGAACGTCTATGCATTATTTTTAATTCATCGGAGTCGTTAAATAAAGAAAAAATATTTGTATTTCACTCATATTTGTTGCAATTGATGACTCGTCTTCGTTGCAATTTTATTTTGCATAAAGATCCGCAGTCTGCTCATCACTTTACTTTACTTTTTGTTTCGACGAGTCGTAACCTATTTGGCAAACCAGCTTACTCACGGTGGTCCAAGAACTCGCTTTCTGTGACAACATTTATTTTAGTATTGTTTCAAAGTTTGAGGTTATAGCGTGGTATGTAGCTCGTTGAATCCGTCTCGACACGAGCTAGAACATCGCCGAGTCAAAAATATATATTTTAAGAATAATAATGTAATTATAATAATATGTAAATACGTAAAAAATAATATGTATTATAAATGTAATTATAATAATAGTAATGTAATTATATAATAATAATGTAATTATAATAATATGTAAATACGTAAAAAATAATATGTATTGTAAATGTAATTATAATAATAGTAATGTAATTATATAATAATAATGTTAATATATATATATATATATATATATATATATATATATATATATATATATATATATATATAATATGTATTATAAATGTGATTATAATAATAGTAATGTAATTAATAATAATAATGTTAATATATATATATATTAACATCTAAAAAATCGAGGTGTCCAGAATCTTCTATGAAAAAAATTTTCCTTTGCAAGTTTTCCTATTTCACTTTGTGGAAAAGCGAATACCGACCGACTTTCGCCGGAACCATTTTTGTGCCAGATAATCGGAACTCTCTGAAAAATCGTGGTTTCTTTTGAAATTGGATGCCAGCGTTCAGTGACGAGTGCGCTTATCGCTCGACTGCTTGCCCAGGCGTCGAAATACTGTTGGCAATCTATTTGTTAAAATTATTCTGCTGGCGAACTTGTTAATCCTCTTCTTAGCAATTATTTCATCTTTCATGTGAAAAAGGTCTGATCCTTGGAACAAACAGTTCTCCCAAAATTCGTATTGTTATAAATTTGACGCTACTCGTATACGAATTTGAGAATGTTAAAATTATTTTGCAACGTGATATAACAAATTTTGATGGCGCCATAGATGAACCACTCGAGTGCGAAAAGTTAATGTGATATTAATTTTTCTTTTATTTAATTGTGATAAAAATTCTGCTTTACATTCTTAGTAGCATTGTCACTTTTTTAAAAAAAAGTTTATTAAACTTTATTAAACTTTATGTAAAAATGATTAAAACTGGATTCAGTGCTTTCAGTGCACCAGCTAATATACAGTCTGCGTAGGAAGTATTCGTTCAAGTGATCAATTCAAAGTAAAACTATGTATATCGATCCTAGTAATTAATTTTATAAGGAAGCAATGATTAATAAATGACTCTTAGACGTTTGTAGAACATATTTTATGTGAACAGAATTTTATTTCTCTTTCTCTTTATTACTAAAATATCAACAGAAACAGACATATGCTCAGAAACAAAAGTAGAAAATATTCGCACAGAAATAATGAAATTTACGTTATTATAGTAAACGTTATAATTTACGAAATAACAAATGAAAAAAACTATGAAAATAAATGAAATATTTAATGGTTTAATCATTTGTGGCATTGCCTTTTGATCTTAAAATAACGTCGAGCCTTCTTGGCATGGAATGTGCTAAGTTGGATGTTGTAGCAGGTTCTATTTTATTCCACTCTTCTAGTAAAGCAGCTTTCTCCGCCGTTATTTGTGGCGGCGTCTTCAAATATTAAAATACAATATAAAACACGAGTTTCAATTTTACTTTGAATTTTATGATTTTGTGTTTAGAACGCCGTATCCCAGCACAGATATTATTCTAAAACGAATAATATCTTGGACTTGGGAGCTTTAAAGGGTTATTATTTTATAGGAAAAGAATTGATTTCACTATATATTAACCCTTTGCACTCGAAGCCAAATTAACGCAAAATTTAAAATAATTTTTCTCACCCACGGTATTTCCATTTCACATAACCTACATATGAAATTGAATTTTGCGACTCGTGCAACAGTTACGCTTTTAACGGTCCTTCAAATACAAACAAATTTGATTAACAAAATTATTTATAAACGTGACGTAACAGTTTTTAATGGAGTTTTTTTTTTAGAATCGTCACTCGAGTGCAAAGGGTTAAATCCGATACAGTAATGTCTCTCTAATTGACGCTCAGATTGTCCACAAAAATGGACAATTTGGGGAGAGTAGATGCGATTATTCGAGTCTTGCAGCTCGTTCTTATAATTGTTAACAATGGGTAACTATAAAAGCGAGTTGCAAAGCTCGAATAATGGTGTCTCCTCTTCCCAAATTGTCCATTTTTGTGCAGAATCAGAGCGTCGATTAGAGAGACGTTACTGTAAATTCAATCATGGACCAATAAAGCGAGTATCCCGGGGCACTGTGTAGCTTCTAAACCCTTTTAGTGCCGGGCGAAAAAGAGGTGCTTATGCGAAGATGACCTGCCGAATTTTACGATTTTACTAGGATTTGGAAAAAGGCTGATAGAAACCAAACGAAAAGCAATATTTACATAATTCAAAAAGCAGTGTATTAAGGACAAAATAGAGAATAAAACAGTGACGCTAATTTTTCTCTCGTAATGAAATTAGACTATTTATAACGTATTTATTTATTTATAACGCTACAAGGTGCGGGCTCTGGCACATTTCGCCGGTGCAGCGAGGGCCGATATATCGGCCTCCGGCACTAAAAGGGTAAAATATCGAGGACTTTTCGGAAATTGGAAATTATTTAGCGAACGTTTCAGCGTACGCAACGCGAAAGAAAAACAACGCACGCGCACCAACGAATAAATCCAACGAAATCCGAAGTTGCGAAAAGTGTCGTCGATGCTATTGTCCTTGAAGTTAGTCTGCCGCCTTTTGCGACTCGTGCAACACAGTTACGCTTTCAACAGTCCTTCAAATATAATCAAATTCGATGAATAAAATTATTTTTAAACGTGACGTAACAGTTCCTAATGGAGCGCCTTAGAATCGTCACTCGAGTGCAAAGGGTTAAACCCGATACAGTAATGTCTCCCTAATTGACGCTGAAATTGTCCACAAAAATGGACAATTTGGGGAGAGTAGATGCGATTATTCGAGTCTTGCAGCTCGTTCTTATAATTGTTGACAATGGAGTTGCAAAGCTCGAATAATGGTATCTCCTCTTCCCAAATTGTCCATTTTTGTGCAGAATCTGAGCGTCAATTAGAGAGACGTTACTGTAAATTTAATCATGAACCAAGAAAGCGAGCATCCCGGAGCACACTGTGTAGCTTCTAAAATATCGAGGATTTTTCGGAAATTGGAAATTATTTAGCGAACGTTTCAGCGTACGCAACGCGAAAGAAAAGCAACGCGCGCGAACGCACGCGTACCAACGAATAAATCCAACGAAATCCGAAGTTGCGAAAAGTGTCGTCGCTGCTATTGTCCTTGAAGTTAGTCTGCCGCCTTTTGCGACTCGTGCAACACAGTTACGCTTTCAACAGTCCTTCAAATATAATCAAATTCGATGCATAAAATTATTTTTAAACGTGGCGTAACAGTTTGTAATGGAGCGCCTTAGAATCGTCACTCGAGTGCAAAGGGTTAAACCCGATACAGTAATGTCTCCCTAATTGACGCTGAGATTGTCCACAAAAATGGACAATTTGGGGAGAGTAGATACGATTATTCGAGTCTTGCAGCTCGTTCTTATAATTGTTGACAATGGAGTTGCAAAGCTCGAATAATGGTATCTCCTCTTCCCAAATTGTCCATTTTTGTGCAGAATCTGAGCGTCAATTAGAGAGACGTTACTGTAAATTTAATCATGAACCAAGAAAGCGAGCATCCTGGAGCACACTGTGTAGCTTCTAAAATAACGAGGATTTTTCGGAAATTGGAAATTATTTAGCGAACGTTTCAGCATACGCAACGCGAAAGAAAAGCAACGCGCGCGAACGCACGCGTACCAACGAATAAATCCGACGAAATCCGAAGTTGCGAAAAGTGTCGTCGCTGCTATTGTCCTTGAAGTTAGTCTGCCGCGGGCCGGAGTTCAAATTACGATCCATCTTCGTCCCGCGGCTGCGACACGACGAGGACAAGAGGCGCAAGATAATGCCCGAATTTCATATAACCGCGACAGGGGGGGGGGGCGGGACGGGGAGGAACTGTGCCGAACAGTGGCCTACGAGGCATCGCATCGGTGTCGTAGATAAGCGGAATCTGGGCTGGTTGTATTATCGAGTAGACCATGCGGCGAAACAGGGACGAAGCGGGGCGATCGCGGAGGGTGCGAGGGGCCGAAGGGTGAAAAAGAAGGTCGGGCGGAGGGGCCGAGGTGGAAGTGCAATTTTGCAGCGTAAACCTTGGCGTCGGGCCAGGACCGTGTATCACTCTGCATCGGAATTCGTTGTTCCACGTCTCGTTACTAGTCAGAGTTTTCTGCCCGTCGCGCCAAAGTTTTATCCCTCGTCGTCGGCAATTTGGCCGTAAAAGGTCGCGAAAGACGTCCGACGAAAAAACAAAAAAAAGAAAAAAAAATAGGAAAAGAGGGGAGAAAATAAAAAAAAAAGAGCGAAGAATTTTGCAGCGGCCCGCACCCGCTCTGTCTCTCCTTGGACGACGCTGCGCGTCGCCGCCTCGACGAAGTTCCACGGATCCGTATTTCCATTCTTCGAAATCCCGCCGTTGGGAAACGGTGTCGGCCGAGCACAACGATTTTATCGATTTCGATTGGAGCGGTTCCCCTCTAACGATACGCGGCCGCGGAAAACGGTCGAGCAGTTGTTTCGATTGTTGAACGTTGAACTCTGTCTCTCTCTCTCTCTCTCTCTCTCTTGCTCTGGCTTTTGACGTGAAATACGCGACGCGGACATGCAACATGAAAAATGCGCGTTTATTTACATGCCGTCGGAACGGCCGCGCTCCTATAATGCGCGAGCAATTAAACGAGAATTATTATATAATGTGCCCGCGTTTTAATCTGACAAATGAATTTTCGTGTGTACGCCGGCCATGGCGTGTGTTAGCCGAATAAGATAGCGGTGGTTAATACGGGAGACGCAATAATGTCTTGAAATGTGTGTTGCGAGAACAAAAACATATATGTAGAATCCGATGTAAGATAGTAATAATAATATAAATAAATAAAAGATAATTTTGTATATTTATGTATAATGATATTGTAAGAACACTTTCGGGATCGGTGAAGGAAGTTTAACAAATTCCATTTTTGTTATGCGGAATGAATATTTTGCTCGATGCGAAATTTATGTAATGATATCAATTTTCTATCGTTGTATTTCGAATTTTAAATTCGTTAATTCGTTGGTAATTTATACGCAAAGACAGATATTTCCTGGTTTCCTGGATTTTGAGTTTCGCCATTTTTAATGCTGCTCAACCATCGTCGCGTTTAACATTGATCGATTTGAGAAGTAAAATTGTTGACTTTTAATTCTATAGACATCTGTAGACAGTCGATTTTTAATTACATATAGCTCGGTAACGAAAATATTGGGGCACTTTTTGTAAAGGAATTGTCTTTTCTAGAACTGAACTAAACGAATTGAATTCTTTTTTAGATGATAAAGGGACTCGTATATTAGACAATGACTAAACTACTTTGTTACAATTTTGCTACTACTTGGAGCGACAGAACGAAATAAAAAGCTCTCGTTTTTTAACTTTTTTATCTGAGGCTATAATAAAAATTTAAAACATTTGTTTTGTAGATCTCGATAAGTTGTACGTATGCTAAATCGATTGACCTTGATATGGTCAATCTGGGTCAATGGACCTATTTTTTAATTTCTTTCTTATCCCAACGAATTGCAATTT
The DNA here is from genome assembly GCF_051020955.1 of Megalopta genalis. Lineage (NCBI taxonomy): Eukaryota > Metazoa > Arthropoda > Insecta > Hymenoptera > Halictidae > Megalopta > Megalopta genalis. The sequence goes on along the minus strand of NC_135018.1, from coordinate 19,190,186 downwards.
TTCAAAACAATCTTTTAGCCTTTGTCTAATAAACAAATTTCTCTAACGTCTCAACAAAATTTAGATCGTCTGTCCGAACCATAAAAAAGTTATTCCGTTTTAAAAAGCGTTCGAATACTTTCGCGAGTACAGTAAATTCTCTCCAATTGTCCCTGAGTTTGTAAACAAAGATTGACGATTTGAGAAGATGAGCTCCGATTATTCAAGCCTCGCGGCTCGTTTTTAATGGCCGCCGATTGCGAACAACTGTAAAAAGCAATCCTCTAGGAAACACCGCCGCAGAAAAACCGATTTTTCAGAAGTAATTTTTCGCTGGAACCCCGATACAGTAAAACCTCGGTTAACCGAACTGGCTTTCCGCTACCTCGATTTAAATTTTAAAATATTCCAAGCAATAACGACGGCACTACAGCAGCAATAGATCTTACACTATTGCATTGACAATTTGTCAAAAATAAATTGAAACTGTCAAACTGCGAATTCGCATCATCGAAGTTCCAATGTATTGACTTCGACAAGGAAATTAGCTTCTCGAGGAAGCGTTGAGAACGAATGATTACAAGAGTTTACCCGAGGGCGGATATAATATCTTGAACGCAATATATTTCCGCGTCCTGTTGCTCGATAAAAGTTGCGAAGAATGTTGAAGAATAATAGCCGGGCCCGGTGTAACGAGAACAGACTGCTTAACGTGTCAGCGCGGGCGTTAAATAATTCAATCCGCGGCGGCCGTTAAAAAATGCAGGAGAAAGTTTTACGAAGTGGCATCGGTGCCCCGCAAAGAGAGACCAAGAAACAAAGTTGCGAACTGGTGCACCTGCACAGAGACCGGCCGACACGCACAGTAAAAGTTGCATGCGATAGAGCTACGCGATGTGTTGCGCGCATTATCGATAGGGGAAGGCGGAGTATAGCGTTCTCCCATGTGGTGCAAGCATTCCCCTCCATCTCCGTGTCGTGCTCCCGTCCAAGTTCAAGCCGTGGCATGTTGCAACGCAGAAACCACCCCATCGAGCTCTCCCTTGTAAACGCCATTTTAGAAATAACGGCGGCTCAACGATTCGAAACACACATCGCCGGCATAATTAATACCTTCTTTCTCGCATCGAGTCGTAGGTCGTGGCGCGTTCCACGTCCGTTCCTCGAAACCCGCAGAACCGCGCGCTTCGCGTCCGCGTTCGTGTTGCACGACGATGCAGCTCTTCTTTATTTCACGCGATCGCGTTGTTCGTGCCGAAAAAATTGCCAGATTTTAACGGCGGGCTTTATTAAGATCTCGAACGCGGATCCGCGATAATACCGTAATAATTGTTCCACTCGAGTGGCATTGCAGTTTAGGAGCGTACCGTTCGACCGGCTATTTTCAAGGTTTTTTATACACGGAGAGTGCCGTTTAACACGAACGCGAATGCTTGCGATTCACACATTGTACGTAGGATTGTATGTTATTAATACTTTCCTAAAAATTTACTTTTATGAATGTCGTTACGTATTTTTGAAAGGAACCCCTTCGTTATCCTGAAAATCCTCGTTACATAGTCTTGCTTCGTTATCGTATTCGTTATCAAAATTGTATCGCTATTTTCGAAGGTATTAAATGCTTCCTAAAAAGTGAATTTTTTCAAACTTCGCTGGTTTTTTCCAGCTAGGCGTGTAAGTGAAGCCGATCTGCGACCTGAACGAGATTCGTTGAAAAACTTTGATCAATCTATAGATTGAACGATCTATAATTTTGTACACGGTAAAAAACTGATAAGAAACTAATTCGATTTTGACTATTTGAATCGTCCGAGGTTAATAATTAAGGATAATACTTTGAAAATGTACGTTCAACGAAACGAACAATTGATTTTTCTATATCATGATAGATCTTGCAAAACTGCAATTTTCGTGATCTTCAATTATTAGTAGCTAATAACAACGTTAACGAATTTCAATGATATTTTCAGAATGAATACAAATCATCGAGTTTTACACATGCATTTTCTAAATGTTCGTTGCAGGCTCAGATAAAAAAGTTGAAAGAACATCATTTTTCATTTTTGATCACTCTAATCGAATGCAATTTCTGTACAAATTTGTTTATCCATTGTTCGATAAACAATTTGAATGCTAGGAATTTTCGCGTACGTTCTATTCGCATAATTTCTATAAGAATCGGAGAGATTAAATAATCAGGTTCGAAGAAGTTTCGGCGAATGTAAGTTAATTTTTCAATGCAATTTCTGTGAAAATTTGTTTATCCATTGTTCGATAAACTAGCCAGTGCCGCATCTAGAAAAATATTTAAGACATCGATATGAAAGAATTTGAATCATCGGGATTTTCGCGTACGTATTTCTGTTCGCATAATTTCTATAAGAATCGGAGAGATTAAGTGATCAGGTTCGAAGAAGTTTCGGCGAATGTAAGTTAATTTTTCAATGCAATTTCTGTGAAAATTTGTTTATCCATTGTTCGATAAACTAGCCAGTGCCGCATCTAGAAAAATATTTAAGACATTGATATGAAAGAATTTGAATCATCGGGATTTTCGCGTACGTATTTCTGTTCGCATAATTTCTATAAGAATCGGAGAGATTAAATAATCAGATTCGCAAAGAAGTTTCGGCGAATGTATGTTAATTTTTCAACGCGCCGCCGAAAATCTCGTAAAAATGGAGTGACCGAGAAGAAGCTCCTCCACTTTCGTCACGTTAAAAATTGAGGTGTATCGCAACATTCAACAAGCTGTCGGCGAAAAACACTGTTGCGAAAAGTCATGAGCTTAGACAGCTGAATTTTCTTCGGGCAGAAAGTTTGAAACTATCGGCGAAACCACTTTTCCACTTTTCGAAGTGAACGACGATGAAATAAATTGAACACTAGCTCCACTGGTAATCCAATTTACTCGTTGGCTCTATAAATCCGGAAGTGTTTTATGTTAAGTAGCTAAATCGATTTTTTAAGCGCGTCCTACAATGCTCCTAAGTCTCCCGAGCGATCCATTGTAGCAACGGGAGCAAGAATTTTATCGCAATTTCAATTAAGCTACGCTGGCTACTTCAAATCAAAATGTTGTATCGTATAAAATAAATTTACTCATTAATTATCATTCATTAAATCTTCATTCTCGAACAGTTTTCCTTATTTTGAAATGAGACAGAATCGAACGCCCATTCAAATGTTAAATTGTGAGCAAGAATTTTATCGCAATTTCAATTAAGCTATGCTGGCTACTTCAAATCAAAATGTTGTATCGTATAAAATAAATTTACTCATTAATTATCATTCATTAAATCTTCATTCTCGAACAGTTTTCCTTATTTTGAAATGAGACAGAATCGAACGCCCATTCAAATGTTAAATTGTGAGCAAGAATTTTACCGCAATTTCAATTAAGCTACGCTGGCTACTTCAAATCAAAATGTTGTATCGTATAAAATAAATTTACTCATTAATTATCATTCATTAAATCTTCATTCTCGAACAGTTTTCCTTATTTTGCAATGAGACAGAATCGAACGCCCATTCAAATGTTAAATTGAGAGCAAGAATTTTATCGCAATTTCAATTAAGCTATGCTGACTACTTCAAATCAAAATGTTGTATCGTATAAAATAAATTTCTTCATTAATTATCATTCATTAAATCTTAATCCTCGAACAGTTTTCCTTATTTTGCAATGAGACAGAATCGAACGCCCATTCAAATGTTAAATTGTGAGCAAGAATTTTATCGCAATTTCAATTAAGCTATGCTGGCTACTTCAAATCAAAATGCATCGTATAAAATAAATTTCTTCATTAATTATCATTCATTAAATCTTAATCCTCGAACAGTTTTCCTTATTTTGCAATGAGACAGAATCGAACGCTTATTCAAATGTTTAATACTCATTAATCTCCATTGCAAGAACATTATGCAACAAATGTTGCTTACAATTAACATTTGTGTTATCGTATTACCTGCCTTAAGCGATAGTACAGTTGATTGATAATTCAAATAATAATTGTACACAGAGCAACAAATTATTAAAAGCTGAAGAAGAAAAAGGACGTGATAAAAAGTAACTAAAGTACAATTTTATTCAAACGTAGACACAAAGAATACTTTGAACATGAGAAAATACTTAAAACTTTTCGTTCACAGCATTGACGTAATATACAGGGTGTCCCAAAATTATTGTACAAGCGAGAAATAAGAGATTCCCGAGGTAATTTGAAGTAACTTTTTATTTAGCAAAGATGCAAAAATCAGATAACTTTTCGAAGATGCTGCTCAGTTTTAGCACCGAACTTTATTTACGAAAGCATCATGTTTAGTAAACGATGATTAACTGTTTGAAAACGATTTGTCCACGATGAGGACGAGAAGTGAATGACTTTTTGATTGAAGTGATATTCTTCGAATCGATTGCACTTATTCGAAGCGTTCTCGTTGTGCGATGAATACGATTTTATCGGAGAATACGAGCATGTATGCGTGTTCTCTGACAAAATATTGGCGTTTATTCGAAGTTGTTAAAATCCTCGTGGTCTCTCCGGTAGATCCGGGCACATTGTATGAAATGACATTGTTTCGAATATTATCTCAAATAACATGTGACTTTATCGCATGATTATTTCCATGCCTGTGATCACTCTTGAAATGACATCACTTGAAATGTTATTTTAAATAATTTAAAATCATAATTATTTTAAATTATATGAAATAATGATTATTTTAAATTAATTTAAATAAATTCTTCTTGAAAGGACCGGCCTGACTGTGTTAATTAATTGTCTGATAGAAAGAAAGGAGGCCAAAAAGGGTGTTTTTAGGGTCTTCTTTTACAACAAAAGCAAATTAGGTGACAACCTGGAGTTATTGACATTTTATTATTATTATTATATATTATTATGTATTATTATGTAAATTTTTCTAGAAACGACCGAGCTGACTATGCTAATTAATTGTCTGATAGAAAGAAAGGAGGCTAAAAAGAGGATTATTTTAGGGATATTTTTTACAACAAAAGTAAATTAGGTGATAACCTGGAATTACTGACATTTTATTATTATTATTATATATTATTATGTATTATTATGTAAATTTTTCTAGAAACGACCGAGCTGACTATGCTAATTAATTGTCTGATAGAAAGAAAGGAGGCTAAAAAGAGGATTATTTTAGGGATCTTTTTTACAACAAAAGTAAATTAGGTGACAACCTGGAGTTATTGATATTTTATTATTATTATTATATATTATTATGTATTATTATGTAAATTTTTCTAGAAAGGACCGGTCTGACTATGCTAATTAATTGTCTGATAGAAAGAAAGGAGGCTAAAAAGAGGATTATTTTAGGGATCTTTTTTACAACAAAAGTAAATTAGGTGACAACCTGGAGTTATTCACACTTTATTATTATTATTATGTATTATTATATATTATTACTTATTATTATATATTATTATATATTATTATTCTTATTATTCTTATTATTTTAACCATACAAAAATTATATAACTACTTCAGATAGCTACTCCTCGTTTCCATTTCGAATAAAAAATTCGCCTGGGTCCGATCCGCGGAGAAATATTCGTGGACACACGGGGGTGGACGCGAATATTCGAATGAAACAAAAAAGAAGAAGAAAGGAGCTCGATTTTCCCGATGCGCGAGCACTTCGAAGTGTTGGCGTATCCGAATCTTATCGCGGCCGATTAAGTTGCCGATAGAGAGAAAGGAGAATCATGGCGGTAAGACGCCGACGGGGGTATGCTAATGCAGGAGAAGCCTTCTGGGGCCCTCGGAGCCAGAGCCAACACGCGTTCCTGACCCGACGCTGTCACGACTTTAGAACAATGGCGTCGATATACATGTCTCATTTATATACACGTATTCCTCGATGCGGCGTACCGCGCCGGAGAACGTTCGCGCACCACCACGGTCCAGGGATCTTCCTCGAACCCTCCGGCCGATAAAATCCTGAGAATGGAAATCAATTCAGCAAGAGCCGGGTCATCCATGATTTAACGCGCCGCTGATACCGAACAGTTCGAATTGTTTCGTTTCGAACGTCTCTCTCTCTCTCTCTTTTTCTTCTTTTTTTTTGGCTTTTTTATTTTTTCGCTACCGATACGATGCGTCGCCGGACCGCAATAACTTACCGCGGATTATCGTGATTCCTTTTCAAAATATTTTCTGCGACCGTGGAACGTTTCATTCGCAGTTAAGAGAACGTTATCGATTTTTTCGGGATCAAATTGATTGACACGTCGACTGCATCGTCGCGCTATGGGATAGAAAACACACGAAAACGGAGGAGTCGTTTTTATGATTGAAATCGCGCGTTTGATGGTCAATTTTTGACATTTACACAGAATACGTAATCAAATTCATGTTCTAAAATACATTTTAGAATCGTGAACGATTTTGTTCATTTATTGTTGTTCAGTTGTTGATGTCATTATGTGTTACATTAGTAGAGCGTATTTATAAGCAAAAATGTCGAAAATTTATATGCAAAACAAGTTAGCCAGAATTGTCGGACGGATTGTTGTAATTATTGACGCCACTGTACGTCGCGATAGTTCTAAAAATCCATCTATATTGTATGTTAAATATTTATTTTTCTGTGTGCAATATTTCTATATTTTATAATTATATTGTTACTTATAAATGTCATGAAAATGTAATTTTATTAAATGTTTCGCATTAATAAGACAATATATAATTACATAACCTAAGAAAAGGTCAATTTTTGATTGGTTGTTGATTGGTTGTTAATTCGCTGTCAGATTGCTGTTAAACTGTTGTTAATGAAGGTAAATTAACTATTGCATCCTATAATTACAATTACAATTATAATTACAATTATAGGATGCAATAGTTAAATATAGACGATTGAATGTCAATTTACCTTCATTAACAACAGTTGAACAGCAATCTGACAGCGAATTAACAACCAATCAAAAACTGATTTTTAGGTTATATAATTATATATTGTCTTATTAATGCGAAACATTTAATAAAATTATATTTTTTATGACATTTATAAGTAACGATATAATTATAAAATACAGAAATATTGCATATAAAGAAAAATAAATATTTAATATACAATATAGATGGATTTTTAGAACTATCGTACAGTGGCGTCAATAATTATAACAATCCGTCCGACAATTCTGGCTAACTAGTTTCGCATATAAATTTTCGACATTTTTGCTTATAAATACGCTCCAATAATGTAACACATAATGACATCAACAACTGAACAACAGCAAATGAACAAAATCGTTCATTTTCGTTTCAAAGCTGATGGACAATTGGAGAGAATTTACTATACTCCTATTCTTATTAAACGAAGAGTATGAAATGAAATATTTTTACAACGTATTCGACATTCGAACGAACCCCAAAATCGATTTATGTATTTAATAGAAGTATCTAGTGCTTCACGCGTATTTTAATCACAAAAGTATTCGATGTTGCCCGTCTCTGATGGACACGCACTGATTGGCTTGTAAGCCGTTCAAATGTGCATAAGCCGCTGCCAGTTTCGAAAATGCTAAACGAACGAACAATGAGGCGATGAGGACAATTATCCGGCGTTACACAGGTATGTATGCATGTATCGATTCGTTCGACAACGAGGTGGCCCCTGAAATGAGAGGGAAAGAGTGTTCGTTGCACTCTGAAAACTGGAACGTGCGATCAGCTTATTATAAGTCAACCAGAAGAAGTCCGGAACTGAAAAGTTTGAATATCCTGCTAAGAACGTTTCTATGTAGGACAAGGGACTCTTGAGTAAACTCAGTCGGCGAGGAATTGCTGGCTACTATAGACGGCGGTTAACAAGCCTGAGCACCGACCGATTCGATGGACTCTCTCGTTTCGAATTCAATAAAGACTGATTTGCTTTTTTATCAAACAACTTTATGGCAATCAAAGTAAAAACGTCCTTAAATTCCTGCAGTCTCGGCACTCGATAGAAATTATCAGCATAATTTTATTTACCGCCGCCGTCACGATTTTTCGCCGGGATTACGCTGCTGAAATTGCCATAACAGCGACTTATTATAGCGGTCGTGTCCCAAGAGAAAATATGATCGAACTATCAATCTGGTTTTTAATTTCATCATCACGTGGTTTAGAAATTTGTAAATTGCAGTAATTGCCATAAACAAACACCAGATTGAAATATCTCAATTTTATTATAAATTATTATAAATGATATAGTATAATGATATATTAATATATCATGATATATAATATATATATATAATATAATCATATATATAAAATAATCGTTAATTTCATTATTTATATCATATTTATTATATATTATATTATTGTTATTATATCATATTATTTCATTATTTATATAAATAATGATATAATATATAATAAGACTGGCTGTCTACTTATAAAATAATGAAATTGTCTTTAAGGAAAGTCGTACTTTCAACAGTTTCTAAAATACAAACGAATTTGATAACGCGGACATTACTTTGTAATATGAAATGTAAACAATATTCTAAGCGATGAGTCGACGGAGTCGTCGATCGAGTGCGAAGGGTTAAGTTGAATTTCCCAACTTTCCGTAGGAAATTCTGTCGCGGATGAAACGTCTTTTGGACGGCGCTGTATTCGATTTCGCGTTCCGCGTTCGACGATTTTTGGCAAGCTCCTTTACTTTCGAAAATATCAGCGGCGTTTGCCAGAAGAAAATACATTTGGCTCCAAGATATCTAGACGCGCGTAGATAAAAGAAACAAAACCGGATGCGAGGAAGAGAAAATGAAACGAACCAGCGGAGAAATATGTCAGATAGAAAAACTATGAAACGAAACCGGGCACGGACGAGGAGCGGAATGGGATGTCGGGCAGGGGAGGGGGAGAGTGCATAGAGTGCATACGTCTTAAGGGAAACGCACTCGCTGTGCGCTAGATAATACCGGAATAGAAACGCAATAAACAGCTGGAAAACCGCTTCCAAGATGGCTAACATGCGGAAAACGAGGGGAGTTATAGCACGGGGACTGAAACGATAGAAACTACGCGTACGCCTCTCTGCTCTCGTTTCTGTTCTTTTTTCCGTTTTCAGATCGTTTCGAATCCACAATCGGGTGTCTGGCCTTTAGAAGACTATTTATTTACTTCCTATTTACTTCGAAAAGAAATCTATTTTACAATTTACACGATTTACACGATTTACACAATTCTCATAAATGGGTGACGTTAATTCTTGGCATATTGTATATATAGCAGCATTCAGTTTGTTCACATATGTTACAATATAAATGTAATGTATTATTACATTTATAATAATAATAGGGAATCGTAATATATATATATATATATATATATATATATATATATATATATATATATATAATAAGAATCGCGTAATATATGTAATATATTATTACATTTATAATAATAATAGGGAATCGCAATATATATAATAAGAATCGCGTAATATATGTAATATATTATTACATTTATAATAATAATAAGGAATCGCAATATATATAATAAGAATCGCGTAATATATGTAATATATTATTACATTTATAATAATAATAGGGAATCGCAATATATATAATAAGAATCGCGTAATATATGTAATATATTATTACATTTATAATAATAATAGGGAATCGCAATATATATAATAAGAATCGCGTAATATATGTAATATATTATTACATTTATAATAATAATAGGGAATCGCAATATATATAATAAGAATCGCGTAATATATGTAATATATTATTACATTTATAATAATAATAGGGAATCGCAATATATATAATAAGAATCGCGTAATATATGTAATATATTATTACATTTATAATAATAATAGGGAATCGCAATATATATAATAAGAATCGCGTAATATATGTAATATATTATTACATTTATAATAATAATAGGGAATCGCAATATATATAATAAGAATCGCGTAATATATGTAATATATTATTACATTTATAATAATAATAATAGGAAATCGCAATATATATATATAATAAGAATCGCGTAATATGTGTAATATATTATTACATTTATATATATATATATATATATATATATATATATTGTTACATTTGTATATAATATATGTAATATATTATTACATTTATATTGTAAAATATTTGAACAAACTGAATGCTGCCAGGTTATTTAGAATACGAAACAATTAAAATATCATTCGCGATGATAACTTTTAACTTTATAGTTTCAGTTCCACGAACACTTCGACTGCAACGTCAATAACCTCAAAAAATAGCATAAAATTAAAGCATTCGATATAGTTAAATCAAAATAAGCTATCCACTTATTACTATAATATTAATTCAGTGAATAAGTAACGAAATTTAGAACGTGGTCGATTCCAACTCTGTCAAAAATTTGTTTACCTCGAATCCCATTACATCATCAAATAACCAGAATTCCTAATATTTCTACCAAATGATCAGAACGTGCAGCTAAAATAGAAATAGACTTATTATAAAGTAATGATTGCTTTACCTAAAACGAACGCTAAAATGCATAGTTCATTATTAATTACCAAAGTATAAATCACTTTCTGAATCAACATTCACAGCCGCCATTATGACTATTTCATAAGACTCAAAAGTTTCCATTTCCTTCCGAACGTCAAAACTAAAATAAATGAATTAAAACTGCGATATTACTGTTTACTCGCGCGCGCGCGCGCGCGCGTATCTCATAAATGATCACTATTAACACTTTGCGCTCGAGTGGTGACTCCGAGGCACCACTAAAAGATATTTACATCACATTGCAAAATAGTTCTTACATCGAGAAAATTTAGATTTGAAAAATTGTTAAAGGTATAAACTGTTGTATAAGTCACAAGACTGAATTTCACACGCGCGTAAAATGCGCTCTGTCGTATAAAATAGAGAGAGACAGCGTAGATCAGAAAAATCATTTTAGATTTACGGTTAAAATGGCTTCGAGTGCAAAGGGTTGAACATACAGAAAATTGTGAGATTGATTTTTACTCAGAAAATACGCTACAGAAGTTACTACTAGTTAGCTACTTTTAAGTTTATTTACCACTTTATTTATAAAATATGTTACCACTTTAAAGTGGTTTTCATAATTTTATAATAAAATAATAATTTTATAAATAAAATACCGCGATATATTCGGCGCGTCCGCGGTAATACCCACGCTCACTCGACTCGCTTCTCAAGCCGCAACATCGATTCTTTCCAGTTTACAATTCCACGAAAATCGACGTTTGATCGCAGCCAGATCGTTCGGTCCCGATGTGCTGCGTCCGGAAGAAGGGACGTGCCGGTCGAATCGGCGCGCAAGGTGGATGAAACGAGAAAAGCGGCTCGAAGGTAGCCGCTGCAAAAAGGAGTGGGTGGGACGCAAGATGCACACGTATCGTCGCAGCAATTCAATCGGCGCGGCGGCGGCGGTGGCGGCGGCGTCGTCGTCGGCAGTGGCGTCGGTGCATATACGTCGGTGCACGTTAGGTAGGCAGATGGAGGCGGATGGCGGACGGAGCCTTCTCGCACGTATACGCCGCCGTACCGCGCCGCGGCGCAGGAGTTCAAATGGTCGGCCGGGGTCGATGGTGGAACAGAGAAAGATATAAGAGGTGTAATTTATTAGGGCCGGAGGCGAGCGAGGCGTGCTTCCACGGAACGAGTCCGTGCGCCGCGCCGCGCCGCGCCGCACCGCGTCGGGCCGCGTCGGGCCGCATCGGAACGGGCACCGAGGGCGCCTCGGTACGGCACTGACGGTCTACGATCTCGCGTGTATGAACGCCCCGTTCGCCTGAACGTTGGGTTGGTCGCTGAGACGGCGGCGTCGGGGGCAGCCGGGGGAGAGAGAGATCTCGTTACGTGCGAGAGTTCACGGGTCACGCGAGAATCGTGAACCTCCGGCACGGCAAAAACGGCCGAGGCATCGAAGAGACACGCGGCTCTTAACGATAAGTCGCGTACTCCCTACTCCTGCCTGCGAGTCCTACCCTTCGCCCTACGCCGTCTCCCCCTCCCCCCTCCTCTCTTGCCGCCCTTAACTCTGCATTAATAATCCTTAGGGACGACGGATCCTCGTATCCCGTATCGCTCCGCGATCGCCGCCATTTTTAGGGAAGCGTTCTTCCATTTCCGGCCTGGCGGCTGCCACAACCGTCCGAGGATCGGTCGTTTTTGGTCAAAAGACAATTTATCGATGTCACGTGGCCAGAACGGGAGAGTTTCTTAGACATGTGAGGGTTTTTGTTCCGATCCGGGGAATTTAAACGAGGCTTGTTTCGTTTTGTAGAAATCTCTTGCTTTTTAACTTCTTTATCTGAGCTTGTGACGAAGATTTTTATGTTAATTATTAGTCTTTGTGCTCTGTTAATTTACATGGAATTACAAGATTGGCTACCTAGATGTTCGCTTACATGATACGAAGCGGGTAGTATCGTTTTTATTGAATATTTTCGAAGTGTCAGACTTTATGTTATACCGCAATTATTTACTGCCGAATATTGGGGGTTTAATTTCCTTCCATCCCTTACAGTGAATTTATATATATAATATAAATTATTATGTGATAATTTAATATATAATAATTATATATATTAATATAGAATAATAATATATATTAATATAGAATAATAATATATATATTATTATAATAATATTACATAATAGTTATATATATTGATATATAATATTATTATAATATAAATTATATAATATATCTACATATTGCCAGTTTTAGAATCATTTGTATCTCCAGGCTGGAAATCATCCCTTGTTCCATTTTTGCCAAAGAAAAATCGGTCCTTCGGGTGTGTTAAAGAGTAATTTCAAGAAGCGCTCGCACAACTTTTACATTCATTGCGAACGGATCTGCAATTCGCGGCGAACTTGCTCTCCGAACGTAGTCTTTGTTTCCTTTCGCTGCGATATCTTCATCTACCAGTTTTTTGCGCCTGTTGTGTTTAAGGTCATAAAGACCCAAATCGCGTCGTCCACTTAATTCAGCATTAATAGTCCTCGGAGGCGACTCCTCGGCTTCTTTCGCCTATCCTCCCCCTCTTTTCCTTTTCTTCCTCTTCTCCGACTAGCGAATCTATCTTCGCTCCCCCCTCCCTCCCTACCGCCGACCCGGCGTGCTGCTTCTTTTTCGGAGCGACGTTTATTCGTGTTACGCAACGTGGCTCCCAGCTAGAAGACTGTGGAAGCTTGCGCTGCGACCACCGTCTTCCCAGAACTAATCTCTTCTGCTCGATTGCGACGAATTAATGATTCCACGGAAACGATTTGCCCATTCTCACCGCCCCCCCCCTCCCCCCTTAAGCGTCCAATACCACCTGGTAGCACGACGCGTATTTGGCGAACTTTTTAATATGCTGTTGCGTTTTTCTACGCAACGCGTATCACGCATTGTCACGTTTTCTGTGAGCTCTATTTAATTAACAATTTACTAAATTATTTTTTTTACATTTACTTATATCAAATATATTATACTTATAAATATATTATATTTGCTAAATGTACGTTTATAATGCAGAGGAAGAGCGCTTCGTTCGTTTTCGATTACACAAAATAAACTTTGCACTGTGATTTAGTAAAATGAAATTATTTTATTTGTTGAAGTAAATAAATAAAATATTTCGAAATATGGTACAAATATTTTTCAATGTTTTTCAAATATAATACTGTATAATACTTTGAAATATTATCTTATAAATTTGTTAGAAACGAATAAAATGTTTTATTTTCAAAAATATATGTACGTTTTGAAATCAAATATACATATTTATAATAATATAAGTATATAATATATATAATAATTATATAATTTATTATATATATCAATATCTTCAATATATATCAACTATCGTATTCTTCGTTCTTTTTTGTGTATGTGAATTTGCCAAAAATTTTGGCAAAATGGCTACTACTTATATATATAAGTAGCATAAATGCTATTTGCCATTTTGCCAAAATTTTTGGCAAATTCACATACACATAAAAGATCGAAGAATACGATTGTTGATATATATTGATGATATTTTGATATATATATAATAAATTACATAATAAATTATTATATATATTATATACTTATATTATGATAAATTCTTCGTTCTTTTATGTGTATGTGAATTTGCCAAAAATTTTGGCAAAATGGCTACTACTTATATATATAAGTAGTATAAATGCTATTTGCCATTTTGCCAAAATTGTTGGCAAATTCACATACGCATAAAAGATCGAAGAATACGATTGTAATATATTACCCAAAAATCGACAAAATTCGAGTCAACGTGTTCTTGCATCCAATGTCTCATCCTAATTGTTTCGTAACTCTTTCACCGGTGCAGTTCCACGGAAGTGTGAAACGATAAAACGAAACGATTCAAAATGTATTCGATTCTACGCAAAGGCCAGCAGTTTCAGGAAGATTTAACGAGAAGATAGAATTAGTAAGACGTGAAATGTAATCAACACTGTACCCTTTCCCCTGCGAGCGAATGAATAACCAGTTCCTTGATTATCAACGACATCATCAACGAACCAGCAGCAGCAACTGTAACCGTCACTGCAAACGCGTCATTCTTGATGCAAGATACAACACGTAATTAGTGCATGCAAATGTATACCAGTGGAAATATAGATTGCATCAGTCTTAAATTTACGCAGCGAGCGCAACGTTACATAATAATTCGGATAAAATCGATGATAAGGGGCATCGAATCCTTCGTTGAAAGTGGTGGCATCGCATGGTGTACGATAGAACCCAAAATTAATTCGGATGGTTCGAGAGTCGTCTTTTCTCACGGTGATGGTCGCGTACTGACCTCGAAGAAGGCTTTCGCGGAGATTTCTACCCCGCGTGCGATATTTTGTATTCATTATTTAAATAGAATGTATAAGTAAATATAATATTAAATATAAGCAATCTGATATTTATTATTTTTATTTTTATATTATATTTATTTTATTTTATATTTTTATATTATATTATATATATATATATCTTATTATTATAAAATATATATATCTTATTATTATATTATATATATATTATATATATATTATCTTATTTAATTATATATTAAATAAAATATATCCGAATGACAGAGCAGCAATAGTGCTGGAGCTTTTAATAGAAATATTTCGCGCGGGGTAGACAACCGCACCGCGAAAATCCTTGAGGATTATAAAAAGGACTGACACAACAAAGGTGGCAGAGGATAAAATACCGCATAAATATTGTCTTAAAAAGAATTGTTTCCAGCCAAGACAATGAGATGTTTCGAGTAACTTTCGCAAAAGTACACAACCGTGCAACCAACAACCTTGATAATGAAACTAATTTCAGCGAAAATCTGAACAACTTTCTACAATCAAATGTTCAGAGAATATACAGGGTGTTTCGTTAACTTTTTGCCCGCATCTCTTCGTGCACTTCTGTTAATCTGACGAAAAATTGTTTCGTATAAATGTTTATCGATTCTCTGTTCGCTATACGACGAAATATTTAATTTTAAAAAGTTGTTATTTCTTCAATAAAAAATCGGGGTTATTTGTTTAATGGCTTTGCATATTTTTTACTTTACATTTATGTAGCTCGTGTCGAGACGAATTCAACGACCTGTTATAGCATTACCTTTGTGTGACCTTGAGCCGAAAAATTTCGGTAATAATAGTGTAATAATTCCTGTGTAAAAATAGCACTTTTGTAATAAAATAATTAGGTGATAGCCGAATCGTTGAATTCGTTTTGACAGGAGTTGCGTTAATATTTTACCCTTGCATATTTTTTATGTTTATGTAGTTCGTGTCGAGACGAATTCAACGACCTGTTATAGTGTAATAATTCCTTTGTAAAAATAGCACTTTTGTAATAAAATAATTAGGTCATAGCCGAATCGTTGAATTCGTTTTGACAGGAGCTACGAATACTAATAACATAATACTAATAGTATTTAGTATTTAATGAGTAATAGAATTTAATGAATTCGTGGCAGAAACGCATAGCTGCAATTTAGAATAATAAAAAAGACAGAAAAGACGTCAAGAATATTGTTGCATTACGTTTAACTTCATAAAATTCTAAAGCAAGAAATAGATTTCTGTCTGGCTTCTATTTTTCGCAGTTTAAGCGTGGAGGTTTTAATTCGGTTTTGAAAGTTTCGCAGTTTAATTATGACAACGCTATTACACGCGTACACGTCTACATTAGTTCACCTCGAAATTGTGGAATTAAACAATCGGTTAGTCGAGAACATTCAAGTTCCACTTCGAATCTGAGGTACATAAAATGTCTCCAAGTATATATACCCGGTCCATCGGAATTATGTAATCCCATCGTCGACATTTACGATGACATGCGCCATTTTTACGGGCGCACTTCTTCATTCCTCTTCCCCCGTTAATAAAATCCTCAAAAGCAAGTCGGAGACATGCGCATGAAATATTCATACACCGAAAAATTCTCGACGTCCGCTTAATTAAATGAGAAACTCCCAATTAACGTTTCTCAATGGATTTTTATTTAAGGACATTAAGCACGCCGAACGGCTGACTGATTGCAATGTTAAATTGACTTCTTTAATCGTTTCGATGTAATATTCAGACTTTTATAGTATATAGTTAATGTCTGTAAATAACTGAAACAATTTAGGTTGCTTTATTTTTTTTTCTTTTACGACCGTTTGCTTTCTCTTTCGTTTCAGAGAATATTTTATTATTTTGTGTTCGATTACTGTGGATTAGAAATTATTACTGTTCGATTAGTAATTATTTATTTCGAATGCTTGAGTCGTTAAAGAAATTAATAGCGATCGCGTGTGACATAACCTGACCAGTTGACATAAGCTTGTACGCGCAGTTTAATTTTATAAGTTGGTTTATAATTTTTTTACGACTGTTTGCTTTCTCTTTCGTTTCAGAGAATGTTTTATTATTTTATTCGATTACTGTAGATTAGTAATTATTACTGTTCGATTAGTAATTATTTATTTCGTGTGCTCGGGTCGTTAACAAAGCTTGTACGCACAGTTTAATTTTATAGCTTGTGTTATTATTTGTTCTTTTACGACCGTTTGCTTTCTCCTTCGTTTCAGAGAATATTTTATTGTTTTGTTCGATTACTGTAGATTAGTAATTATTTATTTCGAGTGCTCGGATCGTTAACGAAATTAATAGCGATCGCGTGTGACATAACCTGACCAGTTGACATAAGCTTGTACGCACAGTTTAGACACGGCGACACACATTCAGTTATAGAAGATTAGTTAGAAGTGCCTAGTTAGGTATTTCCCAAGAACACTATAGTACATATTAATATTTAGAGTGTCGTCTAAGCTGGTGTTGAATTCTCTTATTAATGCGTATCGATTAACTCTTGTTAACTGTCCCGGCATACTTATGTGCTTCCTAAATGGACGGTGCATGAAATATATACTCAAGTTCTCACTTGTCCAACACTTGACAACATTCCAAGTCGGGATCGTTGAACTTTTACACACGTTAGATAAAACATACCCCACAGGCCGTAGCTCTGTGTCCACTTTATCGCCTTTTACTCATTTACAGTCGGTGCAAAAAGTATTCGTGCACCATATAAAACGGAATCGCTTATTTATATATTATTTGTATATTTATTATATATATATATATATATATATATATATATATATATATACATATATATATTATATATTTATTTATATTTATTTATTATATTATATATTTATTATTACCAAACGACTTGAATTTTTCGATAATAATAATAATAATAATAAGCGACAGTTTGAGATGACACTAATTTGTTAGAGAATAAATAAAGAACATTTTTTTTAGATTTCGCTCTATCTGATCCTGGTCGCTCTATCATAAAAGAAAAAATTCAAATCGTTTAGTCCACTTCTAAAAATGTTACCGTCACTCTAACTTGACATCCAATTTTCACACACTTCATTCCAATTTTCAGGAAATATTCTACTCGACACAAAATTAGAATAAAACTCCGACATCATCTCACCAAGGCCGTCATTAATTCCCGTCACATGAAATATATGATTTCTTAGCAGTCGCGAATTGATCGCGCAAGGATCGATGGATCACATTAGATCCATTCATCGCAAAAGCGTACCGTACAGAATCGCATACACGATCAACGACCAACTAAAACGTTCATCGGCTCAGAAAAAAAATCAGCTCCTCCGTTTCTCCAAGCGACTCCAAATTTCAGACAACTCAACCTACCAGCGAACAGAGAACACCTTTTACATTCAATTCCGTCCTCGTTTCCGGGTAAAACCCGAGCACCGCGAGGAGGCCTGCGACCATAATCGTCTGGATCGCGGTCGGCCGACCGGCGGACTCGAAAATCGGCTCCGATGCGTCCACCTGTTCGGGATCGCGGCGCGTCACGACGCGAAATTCCATCGCGCGGCATATCGCGGCGGCGACCGCGTTGCGGGGACCGTGGATCTGGGATCTCCTTTCGCGGCGCGGCGCGGCGCGGAGCGTCGGTGCAACGGAAAATCGTCGTTGATGGCGGCGGCGGAGGCGGCGGCGGAAGAGGATCGGCAGGCCGCGAGGGGACTGCGGGACGAGGGGGAGTGCGCAGGGTGACGGCAGAGGCGGGTAGGGGATTACCCGTTAGCCCGGGTCGACGTAAACGTCGAACCACTTTATTCGGCGTCGGTAACTAGACGAGGAGATAGCCTCCTTCGGCGTAAGAGCAGCGGAGTTACAGGAGGATGGGGGGGTGGAAGAGTCGGCGCGGTAGGTGGAATAAGAGAGGACAGAGGCTTGCGGCGGTGGATGGAGCGAGACGGGGGGATGGGGGACCATCGCGGCGAGAGAAGGACGCTGACTGCGAACGGACGATGCTGAAGGTGGTTCGCTAATGTCACGCCGCGTTCCTAGAACCCTCCGCACGCTGAAATTAGATTACCGCGAGATTGCTGCCCTTCTACTCGCCTCTCCCTCCCCCGTACGCCCCAACCACCGTTGCAGGCTGCTCGCCTTCCCTCCCGCCCCCCTTCCTCCTCTATCCGCCTCATCCGCCGCCACCTCCTTCTCCTGCTCAGCCGCCTCCTCTGGCAGTGTTCTTCTTCGGCCTCCTCCGACCTCCTCGCCATCCACCTTCGCTACATCGTTCTCATAGTCCTTCCTCTGGTTCGCGTCGCCTGCATCGCCACTGACGGCCAGAACCTACCTGGTGGGCTCTTTTACCTGTGTTGCCAGCTCCGGCGTCGACGTTGTTCTTTCTTCCTCCCCTGTCAGTCTTCTTCTTCTTCTTCTGCTTCTTCTTCTGCTTCGGCTTCTGCTGCTCGTTCTTCCTTCTTCTTCTTCTTCTGCGTCCCGTCCTCCTCCTTTTCTGACGCAGCTTTTTTCTTCCGGCCCCCATTTCGGTTTACTTTTATTTCTGCAAGGTGGTACTCTCTCTCTCTCTCTCTCTCTCTCTCTCGCTCTCTTTCGGGCCGTCTGCGAGCCGGGGCTAGGGAACACGCATGCGAGCCGAGGGAACGTGCGTGCGCTGGATGCGTAGAGGGCCGTGCGTGTCTGTATCACCTACGCAACCGACGGCATGCAGGATGGAACGGAATGATACCGCACGCCATTTCTCAGAACCCGGCCCGACTGAAAACCTCCATCGCACTCGTGCACGCACGCATGCACGCACGCACGCACGCACGCACATGGAGCCACCGTGGCGAAGAATGCTCCCGGCGCGCCGCGCCGCACCGCGCCGAGCCGCGCGGCGCGCCGCTTGCGTTTCTGCGATCGGCTTTTCAGGAAGGGCTCGCGAGGGCTCACGGTGGGCGACGTGGTCGGCGGGCCCGCGATTGCTGGCTTCGGAGACCAAAAATTATAATTGGCGCCGTTGCACGGTGGTCTACGCGGACTAGCTCGCCGGAATGATCGTTATCCTTGGGTTCGACTTCATGCGAATGCTGTTTAAGTCCCGTTTCGAGTCCCAAGCTGCGCGATCGCGCTGCTCGGATCTTGCGGCGCGATCAAGCTTTAGCGACGCGCGTGTGCATTGCGTAGCTGCTTTTTCTTTCATTTCTTTTTTCTTCTTATTTCGTTCGTCGATCTTGGCGAACGCTGTCGCGTTGCTTGGCTCTCTTCGTAATCAATTGAGACGTTTATTTTGAAAGTGGCGTAAGTCACTTTTTCGAAAAAATCGAGTTGATGGTAACAGTAATTGCGATTGAACGGTGTCTTTTCATTTTAAGAAAATTTGCAATCAATAAGTTGAGAACTATTGAGATTTGTTCGAGAGAAGTTTTGCTAATTAACGGTATAACGAACATGATTATTTTGAAAGTAGCGTAAGTCGCTGTGCTCGGGAAATTAATTGCGGGGCTTAGTGTAAAAGAAATAGAAACGTGTGATAAGTGTGTGCGAAGTATTGTTTTGAATTATTTTCAGTATTTTTAACAAAGTTGTGATCACTGGACTTATTTTTATAAGTGCGAAAGAATAGCGCAGTTTTGTAAATTATATTATAGTGATGTGGCGGCTGCCTCCATAAAATGTTTTATGAACTAACTTTAGATGAAAAAGATGAATTTCTAACTTTGGATTTGTCACCAAAAAGAGGAAGACCTAGGCGTTATTCACAAATAGAAATGGATCCGTTATACGCTGGATCTCGTCCTGTTTCTTCAGCAAAATACAAAGACACGATAGACTTGCTTAATTATATACCCCCAATATACCACAGTTATTTGAAAAATTTGGAACAAAACACAATTTCCGAGGACTTAATCACTCCTATCGATGACGAAAATTAAATTGAACCGATGTATTTTCATATAAATTACTTATACTTATGTTTCAAAATGTACTAATTATTTTTGTATTTTATGAATATTAAAATAAAAAATACTTCAATCAAACCTTTATATTAAATATGTTCATGGTATAAATTATTATTATATATGTTATTTTGTTCAACAATTTTAGTAAATCACTGTCCTTTCGAAACATCACTTCGGTAAAATACGTCGGACAAAATTAATATATGTCAGTCATTTTTCTAAACTATTTAATTTGACAGTGGCTTAAGTCACTTTACCGTAATGAAAAGTGGTGATATTTTAATGTTTATACGAAATTATTTATACTGAGAAAAATATCAGTGTCCTGAGATAACAAATACAAGTAAATCTTCTCGAAAGTTAGCATCCATATTTTTAAACGTGTTAGAACGCAAACTCTTAAATATCTCGACTTAAAAACAAAGTGACTTATGCCACTTTCAAAATAAACGGCTCAATTGAGACAAGCGCTGTTCGAATTTTTCGACCGTGTTTTCTGAATAATCCCTGGGACTCGAACGATTAAGGCGATCGCGACGTACGCGTTCTACGAATTCGTGTTGTAGAAAATCGCGAGAATGGTTCTTTTGTGACGCGAACGATGCTGTCGCGTGTGCGAACGAATGTTAATTTCAGCGGAAGAAATTGGGCTTTTTAACGTTAAACCTACCAAACAGTAATACTAACTGGCATGTAATGCTTCACAAAAGTGAGAGCACCGAATTTATTTAGAATTTATAAAGTTTTTATTATAAAACTTGCTCTAATAATATAACTTAATATAACTTAGCTCCAATAATATAATTTAATATAACTTAGCTCCAATAAAAAATATAACTTAATATAACTTTGCTCCAATAATATAACTTAATATAACTTAATATAACTTAGCTCCAATAATATAACTTAATATAACTTAATATAACTTAATATAACTTAATATAACTTAGCTCCAATAATATAACTTAATATAACTTAATATAACTTAATATAACTTAGCTCCAATAATATAACTTAATATAACTTAATATAACTTAGCTCCAATAATATAACTTAATATAACTTAATATAACTTAGCTCCAATAATATAAGTTAATATAATTAAATAAGAAAGCGGTCACTTTGACCGCGGTAGGTTTAGTGTTAGCATATTCGTTGTGGAATCGAACGAAATCGGAGGAGGAAGATTTTTGCAGAGTTTTGTTAATCACTGTCCGATTCGTCTGCAGCTACGTTCTGACGTAACTTCGTTCCGCTGTAATTAGCTGACGGTTTTACATATTTTAATTACATTATAGGGCGCATTGTACGGCAAATCGTGTTACATGGAAAACGTTGTTCTTGACGCGTTATAGGAATTTGTGTTGTACACGAGTCTACTGTTTACGTATGTATTATGTGTGTTTTAAATATTTTAGCATTATCATTTTATATTCATATATCTGCGTATGTTGCAGAAATTTATGAATGTTTATAAGAACAAAGAATATAGTTAAAATATATGTTGTTGAATGTAAATCCGGCAGCAGTGAGTGAAGTATACGAGTCATAGTCGCGATGAAAATTATTGGATTCTTATTTTTAAAAAGTGTAATTGTAATGTTATAACACGTAACAAATGTACTGGATCATAATGAATATATTGTCGAATCAGTAATAAAAAAATACGAGATTTATGTGTTCGAACCATAATCGTGAATAACACACTGCTAGAACGGCGAATGCATTTGTATTTACAAAAAAGAAATTAAGATCACTTTGTATAATTATGTTTGCATTCGTATAATTATGTTACATTGTATTCGCATAATTGTATTATAATTGCATCGGAGCTACGGTCGTGGAAATTTGCGATTGTCGGTATTTTTAGTTGTTTGTAACTCATTACAACGTCGACAGATTTAAACACAATTTAAAATTTTAATATATATATAATAAATTTAAATGCAATTTAAATATATAATAAGTTTAAATACAATTTAAATATATAATAAATTTAAATACAATTTAAATATATAATAAATCTAAATACAATTTTCAGTGACGAAAGTATTCGAAAGCTAGCATAACGTTGACTTACACGTCATATATTTAAATAAATATACATTGAAGGAAGGAAGTCCTTTACGGTAGTATATGTATATATATTATATATACATATTATATATAATAATATAATTATATATATATATATATATATATATATATATTAAAGTAGAGTATGTAAATGTCGAAATTAGCGTAAAACGTTATCTATGAAATTAAAAAAATATAGAAAAACATCGAATTTTCATGCCACGTAAGTATTCGAACGCCTTACAAAATTACGTTGAAAATGTAATATTATTAATAATATTATAGTATTATACTATCGTAATATTATTATACCTCCGTTGTTTAACAATATGTTTCAAGAAGTTTGAAATTTCACACGATTCTATGATTCGTTTATAGTATGTATTTTTTTGTTGCAGCATATTTGAGTCATTCGCGTGATTCACCTTGACCCTCCATGAGTCACCTCTGTGCCCTAAATTAAGTAATATCCTGATTTAATTGTTCACTCAATAATCGTACGTCATTGATTCGAATTGACAGTAAAATATTAGGGGGACCGGAAAGTAATGTCGTTTCTGCGCATGTCAGTATTCCTTCTATTTTGCATACTAATTTTTGCATACTAAATGAAAAAAGGTTGTTGATAATGAGGGTGATTACATTATTGATTGAAAATAAAAACTAGTTAAAAAATTTATCTGTTTGAATTTAATGTGAACAAACGACATAACTTTCCGGTCCCCCTAATATATTCACTGAACAGGTGACACTATAGGTGACAATTTAAAACAATTTTTATATTACCAAAGTTCGTTTGTGTTTAATAAATTGTCGGAACGAACGAAAAGGAGAACTTAATAATAAGCTAAATCACTGGATTCGACGAAACTTTTAGGTTCCCGAGTCAAAACGACTTCGTGTCCGAGGGGATAAAAAATGATTGCGCGCGTTTGAGAGGATACAATGCGTTTCAATTTTCTTGGTCCGCAGGTGCGAGGCTGGAGGTTAACGTTTGCGGTACGTCCTGTGGTGGGAACGACCAACATCCGGGACGAACTATTAATTTCCTTTCGGCCTCGCCGATTTCCGCGGCCGCCTGCCGCTTAATCTTCCCGCGGCGCTGCCTCAGATACCGATGACAAGTTTTGTCACGACGCACAGTCGCCGATTCCTTCCTGAAAATGCCAGAGAAAAACGTGATCGCTTGTAAACTTGCTTCGCATAATACTTGCTTATACAAACGAAATGAAACGTGCTTTATTTATTCTCCCAAATGTAAAGCAACAATTAAATTACTGAAATCCACTGTGAATTCGAAAATAAAGATATTAAATAAACATGTATACTACATTAAAATGAAATTTTGCAGAATTCGAAAACATAGTATAGTGCTCTTGTTCCCGTCAGAAATTAGTCGAATTAAGAAAATGACAGCACTGTAAATAACAATTCTACATTTCAGCCAATTTGAGGCGGACATCTTTGACATCGTGTAGCTAAGTGAATAATTAATAAGAAGGAGAAATATTAGAGCACTTTGTGACCCGATTGTTCAGTTATCCATCCGTATAGATTGTTCTTAATTTTCAGCGTGTTTACGAAACTGGACTAAACACTATTTTTACCGAAATAATTATAATCATACAATAATTATAATGCAATTTAGCAATTAATTATAATTAATTTAAGTCTAATAATTATTTGTAATCAATTTAAGTCTAATAATTAATTGTAATTAATTTAAGTCTAATAATTAATTGTAATTAATTTAAGTCTAATAATACATTGTAATTAATTTAAGTCTAATAATTAATTGTAATCAATTTAAGTCTAATAATAAATTGTTATTAATTTAAGTCTAATAATAAATTGTAATTAATTTAGGTCTAATCATTAATTGTAATTAATTTAATATTAATCATTAATAGTAATTAATTTAATACTAATAATCAATTATAATTAATTTAATTTCAATAATTTCTATTTAATACCGCTTATACACTAAAAGGGTTAACGAACATCTCTCAAGAATTTTTGCATGCTTTCTACGTCATTTTTTTTCATGCTTTCTATGTAATCGTTTTTCAGCATTTGCTCCAGTCATCGCGAAATTATTTCGGTAAATTGTAGACGGTAGAAAGTAACGATAAAAATAGCATTAAATTCCGCTTTCGGACGCTTCTCGTCTCGCTAGCGGTCGTATCGGCGACGTTCGCACACCGGTATCGTTCGAAAACGATTGCCCGTGTACCAACCGCGTTTCGTCTTCGGGGCAATTTTCTAATTAGACGAGGAAACGACGACGAATAGACCGCAGAAGTTCGTGAGGCTATGCCTCTTGCATGAGTTTCGAGGGGAAATAACGAGCATGAATAGAACCGCATTGTTTCGTGCACGAACGTTCTCGTTACCGCGCGTCGCCCGCGCGAATTATCTTCGCGCCGACCTAGGTGATAAACACTTGAGAAAAGGTGAACTGGAAAAACGTGAGCTTCGGGTAAGCTGATGATCTTTTTCTTCTCGTTCTTCCACGGTAAGGACGTTCAATGCCCGCCACGTAATTTCAGACGACGGATCCGTGCCCAAGGGAATGCAATTATTACACTACAGATATTTATTCAACGGTTACAGTATTTCTAAAGGAGAGACCCGGCTATTTCTTTTATAGAAACATTAATTAATATGCGTCTCTTCCGCCGCGCCGCCGTGTCGAGGGCTCCGCGAGGACGAGAGTAATGCAATATTTCTCACAGCATTGTTGTTGCTACCGACTATTAATTTAGAGCTAACGCGTTATCCGCGCGGCTTTATTTGTTGTTCATTATGGTCCGGACGGCAATCGGGCTCGCATAAATAAAAATTCGTTTCGCACTTGTTTGCGTCGGAAAGCTATTATGGACAATTACACGCAAATATATATGTAATTGTTATATAAGTAAATATAAGATAATAAGTAATATATATATATATATATATATATATATATATATAAGTAATATATAATATAATAAGTAATATAAGTAAATATACAAAATTGTATATATATGTAATGTAATATATATATATGTAATTGTTCATAATAGCTTTTCAACGCAAACAAGTACGAAACGAATTTTTATTTATGCGAGCCCGATATATATATATATATATAGCGATTTGAATACGATCCAAGTATACATATATATATATATATGTATACTTGGATCGTATTCAAATCGCTATTAAAATTTCACTATACCGTTTCTTTCATAGTTATGTTGAGCATTTTTTTGAAGCTGATACATTCTTAGAGACGAGAAAAGATATTTGTATTTATCGCATGGCAATCGTTGTTTTAATGTTTAAATATCGATCATGGAAGAAGGAAGTGTGTAATATTTATATTTAGTTGATTATGTTGTTATGATTCTCGGTGTCTGCTTACGAGATTAATAAATGAGGGCACAAAAATTAGGTCGAGAAGAGGCATTGATTCATGAGAAATTATTTTGTTTAAGTTATAAAGTATGTTTTATTAACTCACGAATAGAGAAAGAAAAAATTGTTATCACTAATATTAACAATTTTTGAAGTATAAATATACTTTCACTAATTACATATATGTATATATGTATATACAAGTAATTTGTTACAATTTTTGTACAAGTAATTAGTTACAATTAGTTATAGGTAATTAAAATACGTATATGTAAGTAATTAGTAAAAGTGTATATTGTACAAGTAATTAGTTACAATTAATTATAGGTAATTAATATACATACATGTAAGTAATTAGTAAAATTGTGTATATATACGTGTTATTGTACGTGTTATTGCTAACAATTAGTCAAAATTTCATCGAGTTGACCGTAATAAATGGAACGCTCTCTACAATTAGAGTAAATGTTGGTGATCGAAGTGGTGGTTAAGAATTCAGTTTGAACGTCGTGTTTTCATCAGTACAATTAGTAGAGTACACTGGTGTAACATGGTTAAAAAGTGCATACCGTATAATGCGGACAGAACACCTAATTAACAGTTTTCGTGCTCTCTATAATTACATTGGGCTAATAAAAAGAACAATTGGAAAGAATTAATTGCCAGCGAAACTTGCGAACTTTTCTAAGATCGTTGCTAGTTAATGCAACATCATCATTGAGATTTCGTGTTAACATTTAGCATGTGAAATAAAGCAATTTTTTAGTACATGGCACAGAAAGAAAGGAAAGTAAAAATATGCCTGTGTTTAGGTAACTAACAATAAATAACGGAGCTGTCGTATTAAGCACTTTTTTAAAGAGAGAGAGAGTTTTGATGGTATATACATAAATTACGTGGATTTCTATGGAAAATAAAAATTATCTACGTTCACTGTAACAAGTTGCAGTTAAATATCAAATTTTTCCTTCCACCAATAATTTCTAGAAGTGAAAAATAATGTAAGAAGGAAATAAAACATTATATTTCTTTTCTGCTTCCTTTTGTCGAAAAGAATGTTCAAGATTATTATTATTATTATTATAAAATTCTCAATAACTTGTCACTCGGATAATTTTGTTTTAATTCAACGATTTTGATAATTTCTTAACTAATCAAAACAATGACAAGCAGTACAACTGACTTCAAAAGGTTTCACGTTTTCAACAACATTAAAAATTAAACTTTTTTGATTATTATGAAGAAATACCTGATCGAATTCAATAAATAACAATTCAAACAAAAGTACTCATAACAGAAAAATATTACTTTCAAGCATAAAAAAGATTAATTAACCGACACAGTTAGGTATTAATCCTTTTTCGGGCACGGTATTTTAAAAAAGAAAATAGAGCCATGTTGCACAGAAATTTCATTGCGTTTTAAATTATGCAAAATTGGTATACTTTTATTGACAAAGGAATCATATAATATAAAAACATCAAAATGAAATAATAATAATAATTCAATTCAATTTGTTTTGATATAGGGTGAGACACAAATAGTCGCACCGTGTAACGTTGGTTACTATTATATATTATATATTACATAATATTATTATAATATTATATATTACATAATATTATTATAATATTATATATTACATAATATTATTATAATATTATATATTACATAATATTATTATAATATTATATATTACATAATATTATTGTAATATTATATATTACATAATATTATTATAATATTATATATATGCAATATTTCAAGGTGGGTCTAAAAATGTCCCATCATGCACCGTGCACCTACCAGCTTGAAATTACGTGTGAATAGACACGCACCACACAATTACGAAACAAGTATAACTTTCTTACAGAAAAATTCACAATTTATAAGATAATGTCCGTTTCAAAACGTGTCCCACTCAAGATTATGCTCTCCCCGATGATCCCATCTCTACTCCTAGATTCTCTTAATCTATCCTAAAAAATTCTTACAATTTCAGCCTCGATTCAAGCCGCATCGAGATGACGTGTCCTCGATGGTAACACCAATAGCTTCTGGCTTATCAGCGGGAAGAATAATTCAGCAAAGCTCGCGGAACGAGAAAGGGGTGGCACGAATGCTCGCGCGGTTTCCTAAAGCGGGAACAATAAAGTCCATTAGAGGGGCGGGGGTGGGGGTGAAGGGGTGGCAGCGCGATGTGCGTGAGCGCGTGCAAAGATAATCTGCGTGTGTGCAAACGTTTAATATCCGAGGATATCTCACTCGCGAGGGGCCAGCATATTGAACCGAAACCTTGGATATCTTTGCGAACCGCGCGGCTGGTTAATTTAAGCGTGAAAGGAGGAAATTTATCGTGTTCGCGGCCGAAGATACTATTTTACAATTCCGTTTCCTGGCGCGATGGCGGCGGCCGCGGCCACGACGGCGGCGGCGGCACTGCGCGCCGCGGTTTGTATTATGCGTGCGTTATCGTTTCACGTTTCTGAAACGCGAACTGCTTAGTTAACTCGGCCCCTGTGTGTGTGTGTGTGTGTGTGTGTGTGTGTGTGTGTGTGTGTCGTGCGTATGTACGCGCGGCCGCGGAGCCGTGTGCGCGCCGCGGATGAGTTACGACGAACCCGGTGGCTTCGTTTCCTAATACACGCGATCGCAGTCGTTTCCTACTATCCGCCGGGATTCACGGCACTCTTAATAACAAAAGTTTCGTCGAGCACGCTGCCATCCTGTACGATCTTCGTCCTGGCCTCATCAGCGAGAAGTATCATCTTACAGCTTGCGAAGATCACGCTTGTACGCCGCTCCTGTAAAGCAACGGTCGGCCCTTGCCTCCCCCCTGCACACCCCCGCGACTTGTCCCTGGACAGGCTCCGCGAGCAGTTTGCTACTTTCTTCTCCATTTCTCAAAGACGGTTGTTGCAAGGACGCCGGGCAGAGAGGCGGTTTTGATAGCGATAACGTTGCCACGACCGGCAACAATGTCGAAAATTGCCGAGTTCCGAGCCTCTCGGTTCGAAATCGGGATTCGCCGATTTTTGGAAATTGGCTCGCTCGGATCGATTCGATGATTCGGTTTAGATGATGGAATTAATGTCGAATGTCGATTGGATTAATTGCTTAATGGAAAACATTGACTGATCTGGCTTGGAATTGTCTCGAGTAAATTGGAATCATTCACAGGGAATTATCTTGTTTTCAATTCGTTTTTCGGGGATTCGGGGATTTTTTTTCCTTCGAAATTAGCAGTTATATTGTCACGCTTAAAGTGATTAAAGAAAATCACTGTTCACGCGATGATCGTTTATTTTGACAAAATATTTTATGATCTTTTGTTACATAATATATATATATATATATATATATATATATATATATATATTCTTCTTCTCCCTTCTATAATATATATATATATTCTTCTTCTCCCTTCTATAAGATATATGTCATATAATATATATATTATAATCTTGTTACAACTTAATGGTTTTCAACTTCTTCGTCTGAGCCTGTAACGAAAATTTAAATAATGCGTTTTGTGGATTATGGGTGATTTATATGCACGCTGAAAATTTCATCGAAATCGGTCGACTCTAGCATAAGGGGTGAACGATTAAAGATCGCGAGAATCGCAGTTGTATCTCGCTAATTTTGAAAACAGGTAATTTTTACATTTTCCAATCGCTGTAGCTGTATCTATAACTATAGATATCAGACATTTCTATAACTATAGATATCAAAAATTTCTGTAACTATAGAAATCAGCTCAGACTATATATCTGAACTGATTTCAATGAAAGCTTATATGTATACATAAGTCGTATAAGTTATACAACAGTGAAAGTAAAAAGATTAAGAAAGATGAGAGTGATCAAATTAAAAGTTAACAACAATATGAAAGAACTATTAAAGAAGATGAGAGAGAAACGCAAAGACAGTAATAAAGAAAATGAATATAATTGTATTTACTGCAATGAAAAGTACGAAAAAAGACCAATGTGTTATAAATGTGACCCAAACACTAACGATTTCGTTTTTCATATCGCAACTAATTATTCTAACTTCTAAATGAATCATTCAACTACAATTGCAAGCACTAAACAAACTTATTTCGCACTCAATTTTCGTTTCATATGAATTCTTGCTTAAATGCTCGCAATTGCCCCACTCTCTCCTACTCCTTCATAGAATAGCGGAGCCAGTTACTGTGGTATAACCAATTACAGTGCCTTTGCTTTGTCTCCGAGTATAATTACCCCGGATTTAACGTATATTTACCGGATCTATTTCGTTCATTTCCGAATAAGAATCCGATAAACACAAAGTTAACTGTGCCCTAAAACAGAGCAACGGCACAGTAATTGGTCTCAGCCCACAGTAACCGGCCCCGCCGACCCATTCTATCGCATTTCACGTTTCTTGCAACAGGCAGCATCGCGAACGCAAAGAATTCTCTAGTTCACGGGAAAATTTGCCGAGCTCTGGCCCGAACGCCGGCGCTTTGACGTCCAAAGCAAACGTCTCCGTGCCGAGAGCGAGAGAGCGAGCGAGAGAGAGAGAGAGAGCGAGCGAGGGACAAACAGACAGAGAGAGAGAGAGAGAGAGAGAGAGAGAAGGAGAGAGAGAGAAGGAGAGAGAGAGATAGAGAGAAAGAGCGAGAGATAGACAGAGAAGGAGAGAGGGAGAGAGAGAGAAAGAGCGAGAGACAGACAGAGAAGGAGAGAGAGAGTGAGAAAGAGAAAGAGCGAGAGATAGACAGAGGAGGAGAGAGAGAGAGAGAGAGAGAGAGAAAGAGCGAGAGACAGACAGAGAAGGAGAGAGAGAGAGAGAGAGAGAGAGAGAGAAAGAGCGAGAGATAGACAGAGAAGGAGAGAGGGAGAGAGAGAGAAAGAGCGAGAGACAGACAGAGAAGGAGAGAGAGAGAGAGAAAGAGAAAGAGCGAGAGATAGACAGAGAAGGAGAGAGAGAGAGAGAGAGAGAAAGAGCGAGAGACAGACAGAGAAGGAGAGGGAGAGAGAGAAAGAGAAGGAGAGAGAGAGAGAGAGAGAGAGAGAGACGGAACCGTACAGTTGACACAAATCTCAGGTTAATATCTACGTGTACCTATAGGAGAATAATATTTGAGAGTGGGACAGTTTGGGAAGCGGAGTCTGTGGAGCAGTGCTACGTGTCCATTTCCAAGTGTGTAACCCTTTAGAGCAGAACTCGCGACTGCGTTGAATCGAGCGGCAGCGGGCTCGCCGTGAATTACACCGGGCTCGCGGCGGCCGATAAAAATCGTCAAGCGCGCGCGGTATCGAACGCGATCGCCGTTTACCCCTAAACCGTGAATCGACTTAACTCGTAACCGTCCATCCCGACGTATGATCGATAATTTCCAATTTCGCGATCGGCGGTGGCCCGCGTGTATACATACATGTACACGTAATACGCGCATACGCGCATATCGTGCCGGCTCCATCGAGTGCGAGTTCTCTCTTCGACCGCATAATGAAACCTCAATGAGTAAGAAATCGACCAATCAGCCGCGAAATATTGGCCGACCGGATATCGGGAGGCGCTCCCGAAACCCGGCGATCAGAGTTAATTAACCTTGGGGGGTGGGAGCGGCCAGGATCACAATTCCCGTAGAAAGATTTATCAAACGGTCCCGCAGGACCGTCGATGACTGCCGCGGCCGAAATCAATTTCTATGTACGCTCGCGGTCGGCCCGTCCGTGCGCGTCCTACCGCCGCGTGCTGTCCCAGAAAATCTATTCGTCAGGACAAAAAATATTTACCAACAGCCCCCGGGGTTGGCACAGAAGCATGGCGTGCATCCAATAACCGTTTCGCAAAGGACCAGCCGGGCGGCCTGTGCAGGCAGCCGAGGCGGCCGGGGCAGCCAGGAAGGCAGGCAGAGGCCGGCCAGTCAGCCAGCACAGGCTAGGGTCAGTTTTCAACTCGATGCTGTATAACAGCATATATCCATTTACTGCTTCAGAGAATTGTTTATAGCGTGCGTGTCATAGGTCAACGGTTCTGCCCGCTTGAAAGGACCACACGCTCCCTACCACTATTTATACGTGGGTGTCGTCCTCGTAGCTCGCGCGCTCTTCTGATACCTTCCGCGCCGCTACGTAATTCAAAACCGTAAATTGTCGCCGTATCTATATCTGCCGCGGCTCTATCACGCCTGAATTAACCGCGACACGTATTTATGGCCCGTTTTCGTCGCCGGGAAAGACGCACCTTGTGCGCTCACTCGGCGAAGATGCCCGGCACCCAACGATCCCGGTTTAACTGTTCCGTCGAGGACCCGCGGACGTTTGCTCGTTAAAACGGCGTTATGTTTCGTGACGCGATGGCGTCCGGTACGGTTCCTGGGTCATTTTGACCCGGCGCACGGCGAGTCATTCTCTATGTTTGCAGGCGACTACAAAAAGACGAGGCTACGAGGCTCGAATAATCGTATCTCCTTTCCCAAATTATCCAAAATGTCCAAATTGTCCATTTTTGTGTACAATCTGAGCGTCATAGATCAATCAATCAATCATAGACTCTCAATCTGAGAGTCATTGCTATACAGTAATGTCTCCCTAACTGACGCTCAGATTGCCACAAAAATGGACAATTTGGGAAAAGAAGATACGATTATTCGAGCCTCGTAGCTCGTCTTCTTATAATTGAGCCGTTTATTTTGAAAGTGGCATAAGTCACTCTGTTTTTAAGTCGATATATTTAAGGGTTTGCGTTTTAACACGTTTCAAAATATGGATGCTAACTTTCGAGAAGATTTACTTGTATTTGCTATCTCAGGATACTGATATTTTTCTCAGTGTAAATAATTTCGTATAAACATTAAAAAATCACCACTTTTCATTACGGTAAAGCGACTTATGCCACTTTCAAAATAAACGGCTCATTTGAGGACAATCCAAAGTATGGTGACGATTTTAATAAAAATTAATATCGGGCGAAAAGTGCGATTTTCGAATTGATGGTAAAAAGAATTACAGTACACTTTGACACGTATTATCTTTTATAAAGGATTAAGCGACTCTGTAATTTTTTGTTCAAAGTAGAATGTGCACTCTTGCTTGCACTCTTATTAATATTTGAGGACAATCCAAAGTACTATTACTATTTTTAGTATTTGTCTACTTGTGTTACTGCTATTCATATTAGTAAATAATTTATTTAAATAGATGGTGGATTGAAACCCAATTTTATTAACAATGATAATGATTCTTCAACGTTGCACTTCATTTTGATCTAATATAACATCGAACAGATATTTTCCAACTAGAATATGATCGAATCAAATGTCGAACAGATATTTTTAAATTAGAACATGAGCCGTTTATTTTGAAAGTGGCATAAGTCACTTTGTTTTTAAGTCGATGCACGGTAAACGAAAGGTACTTTAAAATTGAAAAATGCTTATGAGGTTCGAAGCCGTTCCATGCAAATTGGTCATGCTAGGGTCTCGTACGAGCGTGTGAAGGGGTTAAAACCGAGCGCTTGCTTATTTATGCGTTCGATCGGCAGATCGGACGCGTGCGTTAATTAACCGAGGAAAAAGCGCGCGATCGCGGGAATCGGGCCGATTTCTTCGTGGTGTGAGCGAAAAACGCGTAATCGATACGCATCCTCGTGGCCGAGGCCGTGGAATAAATATAAATTGCTGGCGCGCGGCACTCTGTATTGCGCTGCCACCACTGTGATAATTAATTCAGATAATGCTTATATTAGCGAGGGCTAACGCTCGATCCTGTTCGTCCGACTGATTGTTCGATGGACGTTGCTCCGATTAGAGTACAAAGGATTCTAATCGTATGTCCAAGGGCTTGTAAATCTTCCACGGATAATAATGGTATGGCGAGCAACGTATTGTATAAATCCATTGTGGGAGATTCGCACAGCAAGCCGAATCTGTAACACGGGATAGACCTGTTCGAGTTAACGAATCATTTTTTTAATACGTGGTTAATTCTTGTGGATAATTGTTGAGGGGGTTATTTGAAATAAAAGGGTGTGGAATGAGACACACGTAGATAACTATATTTAAGAAAGAAGTGAAGGAAACACTGTGAAGAAGCGCACACAGTATGAGAGTACGGAAGAACCTGAGAGGCCTGGGCGACATGTTTTTATACCTGTGTACTCTCCTCAGGTATATAGAAACCCTGCACTTCAGGATGTGGAGGCTTTCCAAGACTCAAGAAATTCTTCTAATTCTGGGTGATAATTTCTTGTCAATTTTATCGTATTATTTTTGTGTTTAGTTCTGTTCGATAATCGGTTTAAGGTGACATTCTGGTGTAAAGGGTTGCAATAAATTCTTCACAGAGTGCGAAATTTAGGGTTACTGCGGGTTTCCCTGTGCTATGTGAAAAAATGTGAAAAGTACCTTTCGTTTACCGTATACAAACGAGGGATTTTTTGCGAGGGATCGAGCTGAGTCTTTCTCTGAAGCATTGAGCGAACGGAAATGTTGATACAGAGCTTCGGGATAGCGTATATTAGAATGCAGAACTGGTCAATGGTTTATTGGGAATATTTTATAATCATTTTTTTATAATTTTGGAAAATTTGATTATAAAAATGTGATCCTGAAATTGCTTGGATTCGTCGAAATTGCGAAATACAGTAATTTCTCCCGGAAATGCCGAATTTTGGGTTGCTGCGAATTTACCTCTGCTAGTACTACGCCTGTGTAATTTATTGCTACGTCGATGCTAAGGGTCGACGGTACAAAAGGGTTGACAATACAAAATAATCTGTTCGATGGGAATTCTCCGTCGAATCGAGGCATGTGGCATCCGGATTTCCTTCGAATCGTGTCACGTGGCCTCCGAATTGCCTTCGAATCGTAGCATGTGGCCTCCGAATTGTTTTCGAATCGTAGCATGTAGCCTCCAAATTGCCTTCGAATCGTGTCATATAGTCTTCGAATTGCCTTCGAATGATAGCATGTAGCCTCCGAAATGCCTTCGAATCGCAGCATGTGGCCTCCGAATTGCTTTCGAATCGTAGTATGTGGCCTCCGAATTGTTTTCGAATCGCAACATGTGACCTCCGAATTGCCTTCGAATCGTAGCATGTGGCCTCCGAATTGCCTTCGAATCGTGTCACGTGGCCTCCGAATTGCCTTCGAATCGTGTTATGTTGTCTCCGAATTGCCATCGAATTGAGCCACGTGGCCTCCGAATTGCCTTCGAATCGTGTCACGTGGCCTCCGAATTGCTTTCGAATCGTAGCATGTGGCCTCCGAATTACCTTCGTATCGTAGCATGTAGCCTCCAAATTGCCTTCGAATCGTGTCATATAGTCTTCGAATTGCCTTCGAATGATAGCATGTAGCCTCCGAAATGCCTTCGAATCGCAGCATGTGGCCTCCGAATTGCTTTTGAATCGTAGTATGTGGCCTCCGAATTGTTTTCGAAT
The DNA here is from genome assembly GCF_051020955.1 of Megalopta genalis. Taxonomy (NCBI): domain Eukaryota; kingdom Metazoa; phylum Arthropoda; class Insecta; order Hymenoptera; family Halictidae; genus Megalopta; species Megalopta genalis. Next base: position 19,154,471 of record NC_135018.1, on the reverse strand, counting down.
CGCAACATGTGACCTCCGAATTGCCTTCGAATCGTAGCATGTGGCCTCCGAATTGCCTTCGAATCGTGTCACGTGGCCTCCGAATTGCCTTCGAATCGTGTTATGTTGTCTCCGAATTGCCATCGAATTGAGCCACGTAGCCTCCGAATTGTCTTCGAATCGTAGCATGTGGCCTCTGAATTACCATCCAATCGTGTCATGCGGTCTCCGAATTGCCTTCGAATCGATTCGCTGGTGTCCAAAAATGAATATTCCTCACCATATATGGAATATAAATGATCACCTCGTGCACTCGAAGATCTGAAAAAAATAACACGCTATAAATAAAGAAAGAAAAGAAGAGTTAATGTGATAAATCCACGGTGCATCGATGCGTATTACAGAAAATGGCGGCAGAGGTGCTTTTATCCATGGAATATGAATAGTTATGAAATAAAGGGTCCGCCGCGACCCGAAGTATTATAGTTTGCGAGATTAGGATACGGATAAGGGAACGAAGAAAGACTTTAAAGCGGATTGACCCGCAAAGCTTGGTTTCCTTTCGAGAAAGAAAGTCGCGGGCGAGCTCTGCAATTTATAGTACAATGAAAGTCTACGCGGTATCGCGTCAGTCCGCTTCAGCAGGTTGATCTCAAATCGGAGTCGAATTTAATCCGATGTCTATCACCCGAGCCTGCCTCGTATGACTGTGATAAGAATGCCACACGTTTGTCATTGTAAACGCGATAGAGTTGTTGTACGACGAGTGTGAAATAGAATTTGTATTTAGCGGGCGGGGGGAAAAAAAATTGAATAGGAGATAACAATACCGTGACGGGCGTGAAATAAAATGAAACGAGAAGTAAGAGAGAATCGCGGAGAGATTGCACGGTCGAGCAATTGCCTTGCAACTCTGCTGAAGATTTTCATTACCAGAACCTGTTTGTTATGTATGCCCGAAACACCGTCTCACGGCGATGTTAATATCACCCTCTCTCCCCCATTGAAGTCATCGAGCCGCCGATGCTACTCGACTTCCTGGACAATTGTTCGAATATTGCTCGAGTCGAAGAAAGAAACGACAACAAAAGAACAATAGTCATTACAACAAATGTGCTCGTTCAGAAGCACGTTTCTATCCGATGATCGATCGTTTTACCCGCGATATCGGAGATCCGAAATCGAATTTTGTGTTTGAACCGTTGTACACGTGTTTACCAAAGATATTAACCCTAGAAAGACAACCATATGACAACGTACGTAAAAGATAACCATACGCTTCAGAGGCGCATGCTTTTCTAAGGCGTCAATTTTATACTAACAATGGATATTTATTTAAGTTAATCTAGTCATTTTAAAGGTTCGGCATTATTGTAAAAATAAAATGCATTTATATTATATTTTTTTATATTTTAAGTAATTTTAAACTTAAATCACTAGACCTCTATGAAAACGGTGCAGTCAGTTGTTTATTTCGCAGGCGCCTCTGCGACGTAGGTTATCTTTCTCGGGTTAAATATCTTCAAAGTTATTTATCTCAACGGAAACATTGACATAATCACCGAAGCACATATCGATTAATCCAAGAGATTTGAATGATTATTAAATCGAAATAATGTCGTCACAATGATATCACAATTAGCGTAAGTATGTAGATCGATAGCACTTGCGGCAGAAAAGAAACGACAACAGAAGAACAATAATCATTACAACAAATGTGCTCGTTCAGAAGCACGTTTCTATCCGATGATCGATCGTTTTATCCGCGATATCGGAGATCCGAAATCGAATTTTGTGTTTGAACCGTTGTACATGTGTTTACCAAAGATATTAAATATCTTCAAAGTTATTTATCTCAACGGAAACATTGACATAACCATCGAAGCGCGTATCGATTAATCCAAGAGATTCGAATGATTATTAAATCGAAATAATGTCGTCACAATGATATCACAATTAGCGTGAGTATGTAGATCGACAGCACTTGCGCCAGATAGATTGCATAATTCTCGCGATGAATCGATTACAAGGAATGAATTTACATTTTATATTTGATCGAGCAACAACGAAAGTGCCAAATATCGTTAATTATTAATATGCGATGAAATGACTCGTTCAATTGAATTAGCGGAACGCGTTACGAAGAAATCATATGTACATATGTACATATAGATGGTTGATAAAGAGATCGCGTATAATATACCGACTCTGTTGTTTATCGCCGCAAATTTATCTTCGTACACCGAAACGCAAATATCATATAATATAATAAAGCACCGTGTTTAATTCTCGTCGGTAATAATTGCATCGCGATTTAAAATTATTTCGCTTCTTCAGCGAGATATGTGTATCGTGACATCGATAATCGCGAATGTTAAAATAATTTATTGATAAATTAATTGTCACGTAGATTTAATATTCACTGAAATTGTCGGAGATAGAATTGTCATTACCGGAGATTGTTTACATACGTATGTATGTATTTTCGTTTCGTGTAACTGTGCGCTATACGTATACTAAGATGTGTATACTAATTACTCTGTATATAATCGTGACGTGTTTTGTAATAAAACCAATAGTTCTATCTCAAAGAATGATAATTATAATAAATACATAAAGCAGATTGTTTCATTGTTAGAAAGCCCTAAATTATTGCTCCTAATTGGATGTTGCACATAGTTTCGATTAATTAAGAAAACAGCAGGGCTGGGGAAAAATAGATTTTTGAAATTGTAAATGCATTATAAATATTCGTATATTCTCATATAATACAGAATGGCAAATAAATTATTTTTCAAATAGCAATTACATGCGAATATTATGTAATTAAATATATTTGAAAACTAAACTAAAAAGTTTAGTTGCCAAATTCTGCATTGCATGAGAAGATACGAACTCTTTCAAAAATCTATTTTTAATCTATTTTGATTCGATTATAAGCTGTTACAGCTTCTCGATCGTTCAATCATCGAGAGACAATTATGTCAATTTATAGCATTTTCGAGAAACACATTTACTTATTTTTCCGCCCATAATGTCATCGAAAAATGTATATCGCAAGAAAATAAATGCGAAACTAGAAGCTCAAGCTTCAAAAACGATTTCATTTGACAACATTGTACAATCTTAAATATCGACAACTTTTCGAAAATGCGAAATTTCGTGTCTCGATGATTTCATAAATCTCGTCGCAAATCCCCCCTTATCGTTAGCCCGTGTAACGGAGTTCGCGATTCAACTCGAAGTCAGAAAGAACTATCAGCTGTGCGAACGTGTGATTTCATGCGAAATAACAGTTACAAGAAAATCATTCACTGTAGAGTGCACAGTAAACACAGTGTAAAACGGCGGAAAAATAGCAATAAAAAGGTTAGGGTCCGTGCAAGAGTATCCTGAGCACCAACACGTGATAAAGGATAGCGTATGCCTGCGCGCTGCTGATATACGAGACAGCAACATACAATTTTACTACATTCGCGAAGAAATTGTTACCTAGAGGTCAACGTTAGAAACTACCACTTGCCGGTAGCGAATTGATCGTTCTATCAGTCCTCAGATTGCAGCCCAAAACCATAACGCAAACAAAACGCACACAGAATTATCCTGTGCACCGAAACTTCCTATGCCAAATCTCTGAACCATTGTACTCGAGATCTCGCGTTTCGATTCGTCGATTCGACGATGCGTCAACTTTCGTAATAAACTTTTTACCATTATTTAATTGTTAACTTCTTCCCTTGATATTGATAATCCACCAAGAGAGAGGAAATATTTTATTGTAATTTAGATCAATGGGGAAATTCTTTCTATTATTTAATTATTAACTTCTTCCCTTGATATTTATAATTCGCTAAGAAGGAATGTTTTATTGTGATTTAGATCAATGGGGAAACTTCTTCGCATTATTTAATTGTTAACTTCTTCCCTTGATATTTATAATCCACCAAGAAGGAATGTTTTATTGTGATTTAGATCAATGGGGAAACTTCTTCCTATTATTTAATTATTAACTTCTTCCCTTCATATTTATAATCCACCAAGAAGGAATGTTTTATTGTGATTTAGATCAATGGGGAAACTTCTTCGCATTATTTAATTGTTAACTTCTTCCCTTGATATTTATAATCCATCAAGAAGAAATATTTTATTGTGATTTAGATCAATGGGGAAACTTCTTCCTATTATTTAATTATTAACTTCTTCCCTTCATATTTATAATCCACCAAGAAGGAATGTTTTATTGTGATTTAGATCAATGGGGAAACTTCTTCCTATTATTTAATTATTAATTTCTTCCCTTCATATTTATAATCCACCAAGAAGAAATGTTTTATTGTAATTTAGATCAATGGGGAAACTTCTTCCTATTATTTAATTATTAACTCCTTCCCTTGATATTTATAATCCACCAAGAGAGAGAGAGGAAATGTTTTATTGTAATTTAGATCAATGGGGAAATTCTTCCTATTATTTAATTATTAACTTCTTCCCTTGATATTTATAATCCACCAAGAAGAAATGTTTTATTGTGATTTAGATCAATGGAGAAACAGTGCCATGAATGGGACACCTTTATTTTGAACAAGTTAACAAAAAGCTAAATGACCTGTTTAATTATAGTTTAAAAGGTTCGAAAGATCAGTTCTTTTGTTATAAATAGACACTATGCAAAATAACAATTGCATTTATAAATTGCAACAACCAGTTGTCAGATAGAAACTTCTCTCTTCCTCCAACAACTTTACTGAAAATAATATAATGACACTCTTAATGAAATACATATGTCACCCACGCGTCCACCTAGAAAAATCTTAATCGCATCAAATTACCCTAAAACCATTCAACTTACGTTCGAAACAGTTTTTAGTACCATCGACGTTAATTTCGAAGATATTCGGTTGGGTCGATTTTAAATCGGTCACCCTGTATAAGCTTGAATAATGGGATCCACCTAAGCGTCTTATAGAAAAAAGAGTCTTCGTAATTTCAGTAATTAGTAAAGAAAAGATGTAAGACCGGTGATTTCGACCCGCATGGTAGGGTTCAATGCGAAGGTCGAAGAAGCGCTAATCAGCGTCGCTCTGAAAGAAATCATAGCGCAAGGAGTTAATACGCGAAGAAGCGTCCGGATTAGTATGGTTGATCCACCGAAGTGGGATCGTTTTATTAACCTACTCGACTGGATCTTAGCGTCCGGACGCGATAACTTATTAACACTACATTTACGGAAGCCGTTAAAATGACAAGTCATTAATTTTTTAATTTACCATTATTCTTATCGTAAAGATACATTTATGAGTTATTTATTCAATTTATATATTACTTATGGCAAATGTTACAATAATGCTTGTTAAAAATCACTATACAGTAATGACTCTCTAATTGACGCTCAGATTGTCCACGGAAATGGACAATTCGGGAAGAGTAGATACGATTATTCGAGCCTTGCAGCCTGTTTTTGTAATTGTTAACAATCTCTTCCTAAATTAGTCATTGTTATATACAATCTGAGCGTCAATTAGAGAAGATCTACTGTATTTTTATAGTTGCCGATTGTCAACAACTATAAAAACGAAGCGCAAGGCTCGGCGAATCGCGACTTAGTATTCTCACATTTGCCGGTTTCAATTCCGAGCTCCGAACAATTTTGGAAGAAATTACTTTATTCCAAATCCAGGATTTCTTTGCATGGCATATTTACACTTCCTGCAGAAATAGTAGAAGGGACTACTTTATTAATCAAATATAAAATTATGCGAAGGTCTCCTTGCGAACTACATACACAATGTCTCTCTAATTGACGCTCAGATTGTTCACGAGCCGCGACGCTTCTCCTCCGCGTCTCCTCTTCTCAAATCGCCCATTTTTGCTTACAAGTTGAGAGACAATTGGAGAGAATTTATTGTACAGTAATGTCTCCCAAACTGACACTCGGATTGCGCACAAAAATGGACAATTCGGGAAGAGGAGATACGATTATTCGAACCTTGTAGCTCGTTTTTTATAGTCGCCGATTGTCAACAACTGCAAATACGAACCGCGAGGCTTCTTCTCTGCGTCTCCTCTTCTCAAATCGCCCATTTTTGCTTACAAGTTGAGGGACAATTGGAGAGAATTTATTGTACAGTAATGTCTCCCAAACTAACGCTCGGATTGCGCACAAAAATGGACAATTCAGGAATAGGAGATACGATTATTCCAGCCTTGCGGCTCGCTTTTATAGTTACTGACAACGTAGTAATTACAAAAAACGAGCCGCAAGGCTCGAATAATCACGTCTCCTCTCCCCAAATTGTCTATCTTAGCGCGCAATTTGGGCGACAATTAGGGAGACACGACTGCAAATATCTTACTGTTACCTTTATAAACTAATATAAAACAGCTGTCTTTTTGTGCTCCATAAATCCAGCGTTAAATCACCGAGCCAGAAACGGTCGCTTAACCAATAAACCAGATAATTTTCCAATTGCAAATCGAGTCGGTCGAACTATCCCGTCGAATATTCGTTTGCAGAAGACTACACATCCGAGCGAAAGAGATACGGAACCGCACACCATTCGTGACTTTCTCCATCAATAGTATCCTACGGGTAGTACACAAACGCGCGCAAGTGCGCGCGCGCGCTCGCGAGCGTGTATCTCTCCAAATGTGTGTGTGTGTGTGTGTGTGCACGAGAGATCGGTGTACGAGCCGCGAATGCTTGAAATATATTCGACGTCGCTGGCACGAGGATCGATTCGAAATTTAATTTGCGGGTAGTAAAAAGTGCCATTAGATATCGTACATCGTGGTGGAACGTAGTCGGGGCCGATAAGGAATTTATAATATCGTCCCATCGATATTATCGGCTCCGCCTGTTGCCGATCCGTAAATATCCGCTTAAATATCGTCGTGTAAAGATGAGCACGGCCGGCGTACACAGTTCCGCCAGCTCGCTCGCTCGCTCGCTCGCCCGCGAGTGAAACCGATCGTGGAGCGGCGCGGGCCGGCGCGGGCCGGCGCGGGTTGGCGCGAGCGCGAGCGGGCGCTCGCCGACGAAAAAGGGGGTAAATGAATTGCCGTCGAGGCAGGAGAAAAGGCAGGCAACGGGCACGAAGCTTATCCACGGAACATGCAATAGCACGCGTATTAAAAGTCGGCTAATTTAAAATCGAGCGAAGATCTGCGCGCGGGCCTGCAATCGAGCCCGCGCGGCACCGAGCGGGCTCAACTAGCTGACTCACGATCTCGGCCCCCATTGGCGTGGGTAGCCTGCTGCGACGCGACCGTTCTCTGGAATCCGACGAATCCGAACTTTCCACCGCGGATCGATTCGGTTCGAGCCGCTCACGCGCTTCGAGGAACGTGTGCACGCCGCGGGACTCGTGTGAAACACGGATAGATCAGATCGATGGAAATTTCGCACGCTCCGGCATGGCTCGCAAAAAGGTACTACGTCGCGACCTGCCTCCGAGCAGCCGGCCAACCCGGGTCCACTGTATAACTGGCGAGAACGGTCGCGGAGCTGTAGATAGACCAGTTTTGTACTGTAAATGCGCCGGTGATATTGGACGATTTAACGCTTAAATGGCTGCGTATTACTGTGAATTCTTCCTAATTGACGCTCGGATTGTGCACAAAAAATGGATGATTTGGGGAGAGGAGGTACCGGTGATTCGAGGCTTGGGGCTCGTTTTTATGGTTACCGATTGTCGAGAATTATAAAAATCTTCCTATAAATATCTTCTTCTTTCAAGCTGTCCATTTTTGCCTGCAAACTGAGGGACAATTGGAGAAACTTTACTGTAACTGTTTTAAAACTGGACTATAAGCGACTTCAATTGCTTTTTAGGTGATTAGTCTATTATTGTGATTAGTCTATTAGAGGGACTAGTCTTCCTATAAATATCTCCTTTTTCCAAATTGTCCATTTTTGTTTAGAAACTGAGGGACAATTGGAGAAACTTTACTGTAACTGTTTTAAAACGGGACTATAAGCGACTTCAATTGCTTTTTAGGTGATTAGTCTATTGTTATGATCAGTTTATTAGAGGGACTAGTCTTTCTATAAATATCTCCTTTTTCCAAATTGTCCATTTTTGCTTGCAAACTGAGGGACAATTGGAGAAATTTCACTGTAACTGTTTTAAAACGGGACTATAAACGACTTCAATTACTATTTAGGTGATTAGTCTACTATTATGATTAGTCTATTAGAAGGTCTAGTCTTCCTATAAATATCTCCTTTTTCCAAATTGTCCATTTTTGTTTAGAAACTGAGGGACAATTGGAGAAACTTTACTGTAACTGTTTTAAAACGGGACTATAAACGACTTCAATTACTATTTAGGTGATTAGTCTACTATTATGATTAGTCTATTAGAAGGTCTAGTCTTCCTATAAATATCTCCTTTTTCCAAATTGTCCATTTTTGCTTACAAACTGAGGGACAATTGGAGAAATTTCATTGTAACTGTCTTAAAACTGGATTATAAACGACCTCAATTGCGTTTTAGGTGATTAGTCTATTATTATGATTAATCTATTCAAGGGACTAGTCTACTCGACAATGACTAGAATGCTTTTTTTTTAATTTTGCTATTGCTTGGAATGACAAAAGAAAATAGAAAACTGTCATTTTTCAACTGTTTTACCAAAGCCTGAAAATTTAACATTTTGTAACTTACAAATGTAAGTAAGTAAGTAAATTCGCATCATTTTCTATTCTTTTATCATGCCTAGAAATTGCAATTTTTGAAAATAATTTTGTAGTCACTGTCTGGTAAACTAATCCCTCTATCATCCGAAAGAAACATTTAAACTGCTTGGCCTAACTAAATACTTTCTACACCCACTGTACATTGACAATAAGTCTTTTTTACTCGACATAAACACTCGAAAGTCTAGCAGAAAGGCAAAATCATTGTTTACGGAGCACAAAAGACAGCTGTTTTGTATTAGTTTATAAAAGTAACAATAAGACATTTATTCTGACTTTTATATCGTAAATTAAAAAATTGGTGACCCGTCATTTCGACGAGTTCCGTAAATCTAATGTCAATGATTATTCTATTAGAGGAACTAGCCTATTCGACCATGACTATAATACGTTCTTTTCAAATGTTGCTATTGCTTCGAATGACAAGATAAAGTAAAAAAGAACTGTCATTTTTCAACTGTTTCACCCAAGCCTGAAAATTAAAAATATGCACTATATACGTTAAGATATTGCCATCGTCAAATAAGATAGAATACAATTATCCTTACGCAAAAAGCTTCCACAAAATACTAACGCGAAGTATTACACATCGAGCCGGCGGTTAGACCCATCGCTGGTTGTTCGACAATCACGAGGCTGGCGAGACACGCCCTTCGTTTTCCCGTAGATAGGTAGAAAGTTGGAGCGACTGACCTACCTGAAGCTGTTCAACGAGGAGGACCACTGATAGAAATTGTTTCGAGCTGGGCAAAGTTTGTCCATGGCGCGCCATGCCATGGCATGGCATGGCGTGGCGAAGTTCTATCTGCGCCACGCGTGCTGTTGAGGAGCTTGAGCGCGCGAAAGGGGTGGAGCCCGGTGCACACCCATAACTCAAGCTCCTCTCTGTTATTCAGGCTCGATCGGGTTGTTATTAAGAGGACACCAATAACGTTACCGATACAGCTTTATTACTACACTCGCTTAATGGGGGCCCCCGTAAGTTGAACTATCGATTTACGCGCCTGATTTATGGGGATTCAGTCATTTACAAGCGTGCACCGCGTCCCGGATCGTCTGTGTGCGTCCGGGGCAATACGCCGCGAACTTCCACCGATCGTTCTCGTTCTTCGGGTTTAAGGGTTAATCAAGGTCAGCCGTTATACGCGCGCCTCGGATCGACCCCGGAGGATGAAGACGTGACGCGAAACGATCACTCGATCGCCGATGATAATGTATGCGTTATTTGCCACGTGTTCCGACATTATGCGCACGTAGATCAAACGGCTGTCCGTTCGGAGTCGTGCTCGAACCGGGTCGCGTCGTTTCGTACGCCTCCGAGTCGTCTTTAAGACCGTGTTCTCGCGAGTTTCAACGTCGCGATAGTCATGGCGATGGTCGGATATGGGAGACCGAGGTCGAAAGTACGGTAATTTCTCTAATATTTTCTCTAATATTAATAATATAATTAATATTATTATTATTAATATTAATAATATAATATTAATAATAATATTTCTCTAATATTTCCCTTATTCGCGTTCGAATCGCGCGAAAAGATTTGGTGCGAAATGATGTACAGTAATGTCTCTCTAATTGATGCAGAGATTGTCCACGGAAATAGACAGTTTGGGAAGAGGAGATGTGATAATTCGAGCCTTGTGGTTCGTTTTTATAGTTACGAATTGTCAAGAAATATAGTAATGAGCCGAGCGTCAGTTTGGGAGACATTACTGTACAATAAATTCTCTCCAATTGTCCCTCAATTTGTCAGCAAAAATGGGCGATTTGAGAAGAGGAGACGCGAAGGAGAAGTCTCGCGACTCGTATTTGCAGTTGTTGACAATCGGCGACTATAAAAAACGAGCTACAAGGCTCGAATAATCGTATCTCCTCTTCCCAAATTGTCCATTTTTGTGCGCAATCTGAGCGTCAGTTGAGGAGACATTACTGTACAATAAATTCTCTCCAATTGTCCCTTAATTTGTAAGCAAAAATGGGCGATTTGAGAAGAGGAGACGCGGAGAAGAAGCCTCGCGGCTCGCATTCGTAGTTGTTGACAATCGGCGACTATAAAAAACGAGCATTTCTGTTTATAAGCTGAGGGACGACTCGAGAGAATTTTGCGAGAACATATTGTATTATATAATTACATAATTATACATTTTTAATTGCACATTTTTCTCACATAAATACAATTCGTAAGATGAACGAAATAACGTTGATGTCCGGTTCAGATCTAACAGATCAGAAATAACATCATTTTTATGATTCTTTATCGAAGAATCTATGAAGCTATGAAGTTTTTTCGAAACTTTTAGCAACTTATTTCATATTCTTTTAGTAAATCGTACTTTTCATAATCTAAAATCATCGAAAACTGAGACATTTCTTTATTGACTTTTGTATCCTGGGTCAAAATAGACCCGCTAGCCGTCTGTTAATGCGTTCGACGTGTTCGTCGAGTTAATAAAAACTCTTAATTCGGGATTTTGGGAATTAAATTCGATTAGATTTGGATTAAATTTTCGGAGATTTAGACAATTCATTCAAATACGATCTCGATGTTACAGACACTCGCAATCGTCAAGTATAAAAACGAGGCCCCGAGGCTTCAATAATCCTATCTATTCGTCCCGCGAATCGCCCACTTTCGTCCGCGAATTAGGGCAAAATTACCGCACCATACATCGATTGAAACATCGTCGTCGACCGTTCGGTCGATCGATTCCGCTCGAACACCTCCGCATAGCACTCTATAAATCCACGGTTTAGAAATCGCGAGCTCTCAAATTTCCCCAGACCAGACCGAATCTACCGGAACGTCTCTCGCGGAGGCACCCAGTCGGCCGGTGCGCGCTCCCCGCGACTGCATTCCGGCGGCAAAGCCACGTCCTCCGGTCCCGCGCCGTGTAAATCATCCGCAATCGGATCTCGTTCGGAAACAAGGAACGGCTTTTCGCGGAGCGCCGCGACGTTCGAGTGAAATGAAGAAGGGAGCGACGACGAAGAAAAAAAGAAAAAGCAAAAGAAAAAGAAACTGGAGGAAGAAAACGAAACGGCGGGGAACGGAGAGAGGGTGAGGGATGAAAAGAAGAGCGGCATCAGATACGTTCGTGGACTGTTCATCGTGTACGTGGGCTCGGAGAGGATATAATAATAATATCGGCGGCGGCAGAGAGGGGGGATATAGTCGTCACGACGGATCACGTCGAAGTCGTGATCTTCCGCGGCGCGGCGTCCAGGGACGGCGAGATCGCGCTTGTGATCAGTTCGCGAGGGAGTCGAAGGAGAAGATCCCGGCAACCTCCGCAGAAAGTTCTGGTGCGTGCAATGCGAAACGTGACACAACCCACCCGCCCTTCACCCGCCTCCCTAACAATACCCTCGTCCGCCGCCGCTTCTTCTTCTTCTTCTTCTTCTGGTTCCCCGGCCTCTTCGTGGTTCCTCTAGTTCCCGTTCGCCGTCTCTGTCTCGTTTCTGCCGGCTCCTCTTCTTCTTGCCGAGCCGGGATCATCCGCCTCCTCCATCTTCGCCGCCTCTTCTCTTAACCTCCGTCCACCTTTCTTCTTCCTGCGCGCTGCCTATCGCTCGGACCGCGGGCCCGAGCGCGGCCCGCGCGATCCCTTTTCCTCCTCGCGCCCTGATCTTCGAAGGTATTTTCTGCGGCCGGACGAGCCGCGCGCCGTGCCCCGTGCCGGAACCAAGGATAACTGGAATCTGTTAACGCGCGACGTCCAATTTCTACCGGGGGGCCAGTTGTAAATTGGCGGCAAATGGCGCGTAAACATACGCGCGTCAGCTGTATTAACCGACACGCGCTGACAGGGTTCACGTGAACCGCGGTAGCTTACTTCCTAAGCGTTCCACCCATTATTTATCGCCGCTGGATTTGTCGGGTATTATTCGGTGATTTATACGCCGCCTCGTAATTCATCTATGCGTAAACAAAGGAACGGACCACGGTGGCAGCCTTTCCGTACCTGCTGAAGCCGCTGTCCACTCTTCGGGCTAACGATCCGAACGAACGAACGGTCCAGCGGACGTTTTCTCCGTCCTCGGAAGCGGTCGGCACCCCGCACTACTCTCTCGCCCACCTGTCGAGAGGTCAGAAAATAATAAATTTCGCTGCACCGCTGACCAAGAGTTGATCGGCCGCGACCTCGAAGCCGGGCTCCCGCCGTCCGATCTATGCTACGCGGATGAAATTGAATGGGAATCTCGGATAAGGGTCTGCGTTACGTTCTCGACGAAATTCAGTTGACAGTGTGATATGATACAGGTTGAAAAACGCGAGTAATATCAAAGTTTTTAAAAAAGGGTTGTAGTTATTGTCTAATGGACTCTGTTATCTAACAAGAAAAAAACGCTGAAGTTACAAGTAATATCGAAGTTTTTAAAAAACTGTTATAGTTATTGTCTAATGGACTGGTCCCTCTGTTATCTAACAACAACAAAAAGAGTCAAATCGTTTAGAACGGCATAAATTTTCTAAAACTGGACTAAACGATTTGAAGTTTGTTTTTATATAGAAAAAGGGGGCTAGTGTACTGGATAATGACTATAACACTTTTTTTACATTTTGATATTACTTGGAACGAGGAACAAAAATTTTTGTTATAGGCTCAGATAAAAAAGTTGAAAAATACGAGTTTTTTATTTTTGTTGTCATTCCGAGTAATAGCAAAATTAGAAAAAGGTATTATAGTCATTGTCTATGAATTTTTAATGATTTTATTATGACAATTTATTAATCTATGGGAGACACGATCTTTATCAATGTATAAGTTTGGTTAATACGAAGTTAACCTACGCATTTACCGGATAAGAATGTGAAAGTATGAGTAATTGGCATGAAAATTGAAGGACTCTTATTTCGTTCTTATTCATTAAAATTCATTGTGATATTTAATTTATATTTTCACTAATTTGTTGCAGCGTTGTTTAACATATGTGCACATTTCCTAGGAATAGTAAACATGTTTATATGGATTTGATATTTTTACTAATCTGTCGTAGCCAACATGCATTTTCCAGCGAATGTTTATGTTTATTAAGATTAATAAACACATCTGTATTGAATTGAGACTTTTACCAAAATCTTTTGTAAAAAGGCAACTTACTAATTAGTGGATACATTTACCATGCTTTAAACTTTTATTGCAATATACGAAACGAATAAATAAATAAATAAAAATCAGGTAGGATTAATAATAACTTTTATCGATTCTATAATGTTCAATGTGTCTCAAGGTTCCTAATTCTGCACTAATCGATTAGGTTTCTCAATTGTATATTCATGAAATTTCCTTTATTTTGTAATAATCATTTTTTCACTTTAAAAATAATGCTAATATACTGTACAAGAATTTGAATCGACGTGTAAGCCCTGCCACTTACGTTTTAAGCGCGATTATCTTGAAATTAAATTTTCTTTAGGTATACATTCTATGTATGTACCTTTACAGTCTCATTTCACCCCTGAAACGTCTTGAACTTCTTAATGTGGTTAAACGTTTCCTTCCTCGAAAGTGAAAACATTCAAAGGATTTCCGTCGTGTTCTTTTATTTCAATGGAATCGAGAAGTTGAAGCAGCATTAAACACGAGGAATTATCAAAAAGGACCGCGTCGATTTACCACACAAATGTCTTTGGCGGTTGCCACCGCTTCATTTTCTCAAGTAAACCATGCATTGGCTTTGCTTCTCGATTACTTCTCGTGCAAAAGAACATGTTAAAAGTGTTGCTCGTTTTTTCCTTCAATTTGACGATGCGAAGTTTTTAATTTGAAACGAAAGAAACTTTTAACGAACTTGAAAAATTCAAGGGGCATTTCGAAGAGAAAAAACGAGATTGTCAAATTACATAAAAGGCATATATGCAACGAAAATATAATTCCCATAAAAAATTCCGTTTACGTCATAAGCGACGGGACTTGTGCAACTACCGAATGCTTTCGCAATCGTTCCGTCGCATTTCAGTATTCGCTTTGAGGTTATGTTAAACATTTTACGAGGCGCCGAAAAGTTTACAAAACGATGCTTCGCCATGATCAAATTTAATGGAACTGAATGTCCTTTCCAAAAATGTATTTACCTTGATGAAGTCGAAGAATTAAAAAACACATTAAAAAACACTTTCAAGTTGCTACTGAAAAACAATTGGCCATTTATTCCTAGAAGAATTGTTTGATTTTTAGCGCTTAACAATCTCCGAAACTTGGACTATTTTAAATGTCTTTCTCTTAATTTTTCTTTACCCCATCAAGCTTATTTGATTAATTAACGTCGTTTTTTATATTCAATAGTGATTAAACTTTAGGCGATTATGCAGAATAGAATTATATCTATCACTATTTTGATAATAAAAACTAATTAACAACTTATTCGTATTTTTGCAAAAAGAGACAGAATATGTTGTTCCGAGTAGATTAAAAAATTGATATTAGATACATAAATCTAAAAAAGCTACAATCTTTTTATAAAATACTCCAGTGATATCAATAAACATGGAAGTGTCCAGAGATACTTTTGAATTAGTATTGCACCCTTACTATGCACGTACATATTACATTATGCGAACAGGATCGCATTTCGTATAAAATAAAATATCTAAATAAAACGTCAAATATTTGGACATTTCTAGAACGTAATAACTTTTTCAGAAGACCTGAATTTTTTCGGGACGTTGCAGAAACTAGTTTACGATATTTACGCGATATCGATTACATTGAAATTTTCAGCGTTCATACAAAATAGTAAATATAAATAATAAACCTACAAAATGTATTATTCCGTCCTAGACCCGGATAAAAATGTTACAGAACATCATTTTAAAATTTTTACTATTATTCCAAACGATCGTAATTTTTGCAAAAATTTATTTAGGTATCATTCCGTAAACTATTCCCTCGAACGTCGCAGAAGAAAAAAGATTTAATCTGGGTCAAGTTGAAAAAACCATTCCGTTTGAAATTTCGCGAAATCAAGACGTTGCTGCAATCATTTTACAAATACAGTAATTTCTCCCTAATTCGCGAATTGAGCCGTTTATATATACTTAACTTACTATACGTTTATATTATACTTTCGAGAAGATTTACTTGTATTTGTTATCTCAGGATACTGATATTTTTCTTAGTATAAATAATTTCGTATAAACATGAAAAAATCACCACTTTTCATTACGGTAAACTGACTCATGCCACTTTCAAAATAAATAGTTTAGAAAAATGACTGACATATATTAATTTTGTCCGACGTATTTTACCGAAGTGATGTTTTGAAAGGACAGTGATTTACTAAAATTGTTGAATAAATTACATATATAATAATAATTTATACCATGAACATATTTAATATAAAGATTTGATTTAAGTATTTTTTATTTTAATATTCATAAAATACAAAAATAATTAGTACGTTTTGAAACATAAGTATAAGTAATTTATATGAAAACACATCGGTTCAATTTCATTTTCGTCATCAATAGGAGTGATTAAGTCCTCGGAAATCTTGTTTTGTTTCAAATTTTTAAAATAACTGTGGTATATTGGGGGCATATAATTAAAAGCAAGTCCATCATGTCTTTGTATTTTGCTGAAGAAACAGGACGAGATCATATATAATATATAACATAATATAATATATATATATATATATATATATATATATATATATAATATATAACATAATATAATATATATATATATATATATATATATATATATATATATATATATATATATATTATATAATATAATTTACAAAACTGCACTATTCTTTCGCACTTATAAAAATAAGTCCAGTGATCACAACTCACTGCTCAATTAAGGAAAAATTATTGTAAACCCGAAATTTGTCAGATAGAGCGTGAACTACCGATCGGGATGAACCCTTTATCGTTTATCTGGCTCGCTTCCGGTGAACAAATTCGGACCGGCGGATTTGGATCAGCCGGTAGAGCGCGAGAGAGTCTTATGATGGCGACCAGGCTATCTTGCTTCATGATCCTGATCACGATCACACACGCACACGTCGAACCGCCCACCACGTCCTCGCCCCTTTTTCCTCTTTGTCTGGCACCCATCACCCGCGATCTTTGTTCTCGCCCCGACAGTGTGAACGCACGTGCGTGAGCTTGCATAGTAAAATCATTTCGTCGGCTTATCACCCCCGCGTCGTCACTTGGAATCTCGTTACGTAACGCGCGTAGCTGCTCAAGCCTATTTGAGATTAGGCTTTCTTCGACACGTACCGTAGCGCTGAACGATATGGAGGCAAGAGAGCAACAGTCTTCATAGGCGGCGCTAAGCGAACTCGGCTTTTAATTCTCGTTTTGTCATTTTTGTGGCGGAAAGGTGCAATCCGAGCGAAGAACGCCGAGCCTAAATACAATAATTTCTGCCTAATTCGCACTCAGATTGCGGCTTATAGTTACAGATTTTTGTAGTTATTTTTTTAGTTTCTATAGTTATAGTTTATAGGATTTTTATAGTTTTTATAGTTACACAGATTGTCGATATAAAATCGAGATTGTATTTAAATTAATTATCTAAATCTCCTAAAATTTAAATCTATTTTACTCCTAAAAATCCCAAATATCGAATTCCTAATTATAAGAATTTTTGTTAACTTGACGAACAAATGGAACGCATTAACAGACGGCTAGCGGAACTTGGGTCTACCTTGACCCAGAATATAAAAGTCATTACAGAAATAATCCTAAAAATCCCAAATATCTAATTCTTAATTAAGAATTTTTGTTAACTTCACGAACAAATTAAACGCATTAACAGGCGACTAGCTGGACCTTGGTCTACTTTGACCCAGGATATAAAAGTCATTACCGAAATAATCCTAAAAATCCCAAATATCTAATTCCTAATTAAGAATTTTTGTTAACTTGACGAAGAAATGTGGAACGCGCATTAACAGACGGCTAGCGGAACTTGGGTCTACCTTGACCCAGAATATAAAAGTCATTACAGAAATAATCCTAAAAATCCCAAATATCTAATTCCTAATTAAGAATTTTTGTTAACTTGACGAACAAATGGAACGCGCATTAACAGACGGCTAGCGGAACCTGGGTCTACCTTGACCCAGAATATAAAAGTCATTACAGAAATAATCCTAAAAATCCCAAATATCTAATTCCTAATTAAGAATTTTTGTTAACTTGACGAACAAATGGAACGCGCATTAACAGACGGCTAGCGGAACCTGGGTCTACCTTGACCCAGAATATAAAAGTCATTACCGAAATAATCCTAAAAATCCCAAATATCTAATTCCTAATTAAGAATTTTTGTTAACTTGACGAACGAATTGGAATATGGAATAAATAAAATATGGAATAAATTACTAAAAGTTTCAAAGCAGAATAGCTCCATAGATTCTTATATAAAGAATCATAAAAATTATGTTCTTTCTAACGATCTGAGCCGCGGACATCCACAATTCCATTCGTTGATCTTACAAATTGTATTTACATGAGAAAAATATTAATGCACAAAATATTACAACGAACAAAATATTAATGCAATGTGCTGAACACAAAATACTACAATATTTAGAAATTACTATAAAATAATTACAAAAATAAATAATCTACTATTCTTTGGAAGAATGTTCCCTTTACGTTCTCAAGGGAAAATTAAATGTTCCCCCGTAACGTCATGCTAAACGTGAGAAAAACTGCGTTATTATGTAAACTCTTGCGCCTCTTGATTACCGGAGGAAATAATGAGATAACTATTTTGGCAATTAAAAAGATAATCTTTGGAATTATGTGTTCCATGCAGCAGCATAAGCGCGATATTAATTGTTTATTTGACGTACCAAATGTTCCGTGCGCTCATTACGGCGGTGAACAAGATTTCTTCGGTTGGAAGAACTTAGAGTGCATCATTGCGCTTGTTCAAAGGCGAACGCGAGAAATTGTACGAGGAAGTTGTACTTCGAAAGAAGCTATTGGGAATATTTGAAGGGTACGAAATAACGAAACATACATCAAACGATCAGAGTACGTCCCACGCCTCTTTCCTGCGCAGATAACAATATTTGTCTTGTTACGTGTGCACGCACGTGCGTGAAGTCTCGGAAGAATGGCCAGCAATTTGTCATCTTTTCTCGAAATTGCTTCCGCCGTATCGCCTTCTTGCATCACTTCCCGCGCCTATGAATGCAAAATTTAGTACGAGGACGGAACTCCGATTGCTCTGCGCGTGTAAAAATTCGAACTACCGAACCATAAACGCGACACAATTATATATTTTATTTTGTAACAACGACAGGATTGGATTTACTCAAACCTCTCACGATTTCAATTAAATGTACAGTAAGTGGAGAAAATTTTGTGCCAATATAATAAGGACACTTCGATTTAAGGGGACATGCATTGTGTTCTTGGGGAATTTTTTTCTTGAAACTTTTGAAACCTTTTTCAGTCGATGTTTCTTTATTTCAAAGATCAGGCTTTTTGTTACTATTTGTATTTTTTTTATTTAAAAATATGCAGAAATGTGTAAGTTATGGCAGTTCTCCCGAGGGCTTTCCGAATAAACGTACTTCGGGGACATGCATGGTGTTCTTGGGGAATTTTTTTCTCAAAACTTTTAAAACCTTTTTCAGTCGATGTTTCTTTATTCGAAAGATCAGGCTTTTTGTTACCAATTGTATTCTTTTTTATTTAAAAATATGCAGAAATGCGTAAATTATGGCAGTTCTCCCGAGAGCTTTCCAAATAAACGTACTTCGGGGACATGCATGGTGTTCTTGGGGAATTTTTTTCTCAAAACTTTTAAAACCTTTTTCAGTCGATGTTTCTTTATTCGAAAGATCAGGCTTTTTGTTACTAATTGTATTCTTTTTTATTTAAAAATGTGCAGAAATGCGTAAGTTATGGCAGTTCTCCCGAGGGCTTTCCAAATAAACGTACTTCGGGGACATGCATGGTGTTCTTGGGGAATTTTTTTCTCAAAACTTTTGAAACCTTTTTCAGTCGATGTTTCTTTATTCGGAAGATCAGGCTTTTTGTTACCAATTGTATTTTTTTTTATTTAAAGATATGCAGAAATGCGCAAGTTATGACAATTCTCCCGAGGGCTTTCCAAATAAACGTACTTCGCGGTGATCGGCTCTAATTTATTATTTTTGCTCATCGGCTCGGTGAGCTCTAATAAAAAGAATTTGCTAGATCATTAACCCTCCTAGTACCGGGCGTGCGATGCTGTGTCGGGGTCGTTTTTGACTCGCACCGATATTTCACTAATACGGACGCATTCACGGTTCCTCGAGGTTCGCTCACGCGCGAGGGTTCGAGCCGCTTTGAGATAAGAGGTATAGAAACGCACACAAGTGCCTTCGCCGCAGAAACAGTGAAAGTGTTGGTGGGGCGCCTGAAGCCAGCGCGGGCCAAAAATGACTCCGGCACCGTACACCAAGGGGGCTAATAAAGATTTTTCACGTGACGAGAAAAAAAAGAAAAAGAACTGCTTTTATAATTTGTGTACGCGATTTTCAACGTTATGATTATGTATGATAAATGATTAAGGTAAATGTACCTATTATTGAACGCTTTTCAGTATTACAGAACGCTTAAGATTACCATCGATTTCACCATAATTGAATAATATTATTGTCGAGCACTACTGATCGATAGATCGATGTTTCCAGGTAACGTAATGAGCTTTGAAATAATTATTCAATATGAATAAACAGTAATATCTATTATCATCGTCACCGTTTTCGTGCCATGTCCCCGTGTTCCATATTCAATATGGAACAATCGACGCGTATGAACTGCCCGTTCCAAGTTAGATACATTGAGTATGAAACACGGACGCCAACTGTTCAATAATTCGCGACAGGGAAAATATTGAGGTACACAATACGGAACAGTACGAAACATCCGTATTCGAGTAAACATTTTTTTCCAGCTGATTGTTAAACAACAGTGTTTCAAAAATATGCGTCGAATTTTTGCATCCGCTTGCACATATGCTCTACTTATTTTTTATTATATTGTTCGTGCTCCTGTTTCAAATAGGGGTCGCGATAAAGCGGTGTTCCATAATACAGTGGCTCACGAAAGTGTTCGAACACTTCTTAAAACGCAATAATTTTGTAAAAACTGATCTAAATGACTTGAATTTTTTGTTTAGATGTCAGAGGAACTATTAGACGATGGCTAAAAAGCCTTTTTTCTTAATTTAGCTATTACTTGGAATCAAAAGAAGAAATTGGAAACCTTTATTTTTTAACTTTTTTATCTGAGCCTATAACGAAAATTTAGAAAGTGCCTTTTATAGAATCGAGCTACAGACGTTGAAGGATTTTAAAAAGCTGCAGATTTCTGACAGTTTTTCGTCGAAATTTTGCTATTTTTAAATTTGTTGCAACTCATAACAACGTGAACCGATTTCGATCAAATTTTCCACATAATTTAATACAGACAATAATTATGATATAATAATTAGACAATAATAATAAGATAGTAATAATAATAATATTAATAATGCAAATAATATTAATTTATATAATAATATAAATAATATTAATTTATTTAATAATATAAATAATATAAATATATTAATAATATTAATAATAAGATAATAATAATTACATAATAATATAATAATTTAGTATAGACAATTAAGTTAATAACATGCAAATAACATTCAGACAAAAAAGTTCAATAACATTCAAATAACATTCAGATAAAAAAGTCCAATAACATTCAAATAACACTCAAATAAAAAAGTTTACGATAGATTTTCATTGTTTAGTCGTTCCAAGCAACAGCAAGATTAAAAAAAGAAAGCATTTCAGTCATCGTCCAGTACACTAACCCCCTACCCCTAAAAAGCGTCCCAAATCATTTAGTTCACTTCAGAAAAAACTTATCGCGTGTTAAAAGAAGCACGCGAACACTTTTGCGGGCCACTTTATCTACTTTAACCTCGCCGTTAGAAGATTATCGAGCACCGGCCGACTGTAGAACGCGACGATACTTCTAGCAGAGGTCGAAGAGGTATTCGTGGGAGCAAGAAGGTCCGGGGATCGGTACGCAATAATTATGAAGCGTACAGGACTCGACCATTTCCTTCGGAAGTGTATTCCGCCATGCTGGGGGCAACAAACAAGCGCGCTACCATCCACCGCCGTGAAGACGGCTAGCTCTGGAACGAGCCGAGGAGGAAGAAGAAGAAGAAGAAGAAGAAGAAAGAGAAGAAAGAGAAGAAAGAGAAGAAAGAGGAGACAGAGGAGACAGAGGTGGTAGTGGAGGAGGTGGAGGAGGTGGACGGTGACGACGAGGAGCATCGTGCCGTGTAAATACGTACGTTCGACTACAAACTGGTACGCGTGTGTCCTCGGGGGTCAACGGAGGTCAAACAGAGAAACTGCACGGCAATGTATAAAGAAGGTCCGCGCGGCCTCCGCTCCGTTGGGAGAGACCCAATGTTCTCAGGAAAACAGATCACGGGGGAATCGATGCTCCTCGATTGATGGCAACGAGAGGAGCTTCTCGAGTTCCTGTGCCGGACAAGAAAACGTGCTGAACGAGGAGACACGAGGGAGAGCGGCGCGAGGGGGCGGGCGCGGGGAGGCTGGCAAAGTTAGGGGTACCGGCATTGGAACCACTTAATCGGGAATTTCGCATCGCGTTCGATCTGAGATGTCGGATCGGCAGCCCCGGCGAGGTTACGACAGGTCATGGCGACGGTTCGAGCAATTTCCTCCCACGCAGCATCTCCCTCTGCTCTGCTCACCTCTACCTTTCTCTCTCTCTCTATCTCTCTCGCTCGCTCGCTCGCTCCGTCTACATCGGCCCGGAGAAGCGAACGGAATCGAAAAATCGGCGTTTGCACCGTTAATCGCGCGCGAGATGCTCCCTCGCGCCTGGTCACGCATGTACGCGTGTGCACGTTGCGTGGGTGATGGAAATGTATGACTGGTGGATAAGTAATATCCTTTGTTTGACGGCGATAACGTTGCCTTCGTTTTGCAGCACCGCCCGGGCCGCCCGTGGGACAAGGGCTCCGCTCGGTTTAGAGCGATTCTGTCGTTCATTAAGTTTACAGAGCTTAGCGGAACAGTCGTGCGCTACTCCCCGTGCACGTTTTTGATCCTGTCTGCCTCCGACGGTGACAGGTTTATTCGATGCGTGTCGGTGATGGTACGCGATTTTTTGATCGGTTCGTTGGCGGCGTTTGTTTCGCCGACGGTCTTCGTAGATGTTACGTTTACTCGGTGGAATCATCTTATTGTGAAATTTTTGGAGAAAGATGTTTGTTACGAGAACGAGGCTATGTGGAATTATTTTAAAGAATTTAGATGGACTTGGACATACATGTCAAGATTAGATTTAACCTAAGGTTACATTTAACACTAGATTTACGGAGCGTAAAAAGCAGCTGTTTTATATTAGTTTGTGAAAGTAACAATAAGACATTTATTCTGATTCTGTAACAAGCGTCATTGTAACATTTGCCATGTGTAACGTATAAATTGAATAAATAACTCGGGAATGTATCTTTAGAATAAGAATAATCGTAAATTAAAAAATTAGTGACCCGCCATTTTGACGGATTTCGTAAATCTAGTGTTAACGCGCTAGAAAAATAGTTTATAGCAAACTTAGAACTGAAGAACTAATTTCCACCACAAGAATGGGCCGTAACTAGTTTGCTTCAGCAATAATGAATAATTACGTATAATATATCAAGTTTTAGTAAAATATCAAATGGCCAGTGCGAAGGGTGGAAACACCTTACTGTGAAATTTTTGGAGAAAAATGTTGGTTACGAGAACGAGGCTATATGGAATTATTTTAAAGAATTTAGATGGACTTGGACATATATGTTTATTTAACACTAGATTTACGGAGCGTAGAAAGCAGTTAGTTCATATTACTTTGTAAAAGTAACAATAAGACATTTATTCTGATTTTGTAACAAGCGTCATTGTAACATTTGCCATGCGTAACGTATAAATTGAATAAATAACTCGTAAATGTATCTTTAAAATAAGAATAATCGTAAATTAAAAAATTAGTGACCCGTCATTTCGACGGATTCCGTAAATCTAGTGTTAACGCGCTATAAAAATAGTTTATAGCAAACTTAGAACTGAAGAACTAATTTCACCATAAGAATGGGCCATAACAAGTTTGCTTCATCGTTATATATATACGATAATTAATAATTAATAATTATGTATAATACATCAAGTTTTAGTAAAATATCAAATGGCCAAGAGACTGCAAAGAGACGAGTAAAAAAAGCTCGGCGTGGAACGTGTTAAACAAGTAATATCGAATTGGCAATACATTTAAGGCTGCGCCGAAAACACCTAAAAATTTCATACAATTAGTATTTAAATCAAATATTTCAATTGAAGTATTTTAATCAACTAGATTGAACATGCAAAGCAAAGTTATATGGCATCGATTACTATATCAACATTCTCGCCTCTTGCGAATCAAAGCCTGCCTCTTGCGGCAGTCGAAGTGTTAATAATGAATATAACAAAAATTTCAAGCATGCAGCAATGCAACTGCAGCTGCCGTTATCGGGAGAAATCGGCGTCGATCAAAGTCGTTGTCGGTTAAAGGCGCCATCGGTGAAGTCTGTTGCTGGTGAAAAGTGTGTCGGAGAAGTCTGCATCGATGAAGTTCGTGGGACCCGATAAAAAGATGTTCATCATCGACCAGTAGAATCAAGAGCCAAGCTTTCCTTTCCTGTTCCAATTATTATCTACAGGATGTCCCAGAATTATTGCACAAGCAGGAATTAACCTTGTCGTAACCCTTCATTAAAGGTTCCTGAGGTCATTTGAAGCAACTTTTTCCTTAGCGAGAATGCAATCCGCCGCTTTGTTTGCGAGTTATTAACGAAAAACAGAGACCAATGAGAGGCGAGCACTGCCGGCGCTCTTCCCTTGCGGCCAATGCCGCGTCGCGCTGCCCGTATGACGCAACGACAGTAGTCGCGAGGGCGGGGCGTCAGCCGTACGCGATCTCTCATTGGTCACTGTTTTTCGTCAATAACTCGTAAACGAGGCCGCGGATTGCATTTTCGCTAAGGAAAAAGTTGCTTCAAATGACCTCAGGAATCCATCATTTCCCGCTAGTGTAATAATTTTAGGACACTCTGCATACTACTCGCGCGAATGTAGAAAAATCCAGAAAGTACAGCAGAACTCCGCTTATCCGAACTGAATTCTTTGGAGCGATACTTTGCGCAACGTCGGTTTCAGCGAACTTTAGCCGAACTCCTGACAAGCGTCGCAGAAAAATCCAAAGAGTACAGCAGAACTCCGCTTATCCGAACTGAATTCTTTGGAGCGATATTGTGCGCAACGTCGGTTTCAGCGAACTTTCGCCGAACCCCTGTTATCCGAACTCCTGACAAGCGTCGCTCCAATTACGCGAACATCTAGACGTTTCGAACGTAATCAAATATAAACTCGGCACGTTTCCTTTTCTTTGTTCGGCCGAATCGCATTCATCCGAACGCGAACTGTCCCGGTCGTTTGAACACGAACTGTTACGATTACCGGGGATAATAATCAGCGCGCTCCTATTATACGAAGCTGTCCGATTATATGAACTGCTTGTCTCCCGCCGAGTACGTACAAACGAAGTCCCACTGTGGACAATATTTACGAGAAATATTGCTCGTTTAAAGCCATTTTCGGAGCTACTTGCCGCGGACTTTGACTTCGTTTTCCCGACAAACGTCAAATTTGCCGGCCGACCGACGCTCGCATCAGTTAACAAGAGATGGAATATTGCAACTTCTAGTCATTGGTCCTTCGATATTAACACGTTCCGTGCCGAGCTTTTTTTACTCGAATCTACACACTTTGATATTTTACTAAAACTTGATGTATTACGTACAGTTATTAATTCTCGTACACATAACAACGTAACAAAAACTTATCAACGCCCATTCTTGCGGTGGAAATTGATTCTTCGGTTCTAAATTTCTTGTAAACAATTTGTTCAGTTCACTAAGTAAACATGCAAGCGTGTACCATCGATGGTACACGTGGCACGGAACGTGTTAATCAGAATTAATTAATCTGGGAAACCTCCCTCGTGTGCGGACAAATTACCACGTTCTCACGATCAAGAGATCGCCTCTCGAGGAAAAGAAAAAAGTGAAACCTCGAAACTGGATTTCCGTGGTCGCGATCACATTTCCCGGAAGCGGCGCGCACACACACACACATACATTGACGCGCGCACATTTATTATTCGCGCACGCGGTGCGCATTCTGCGCAACGCGCATCGACAAGGAGAAGTCGATGGTTATAGGCATACAAGATCATCGTGCGGAGATCTCGACACGCCCGGAGTTCACGCTCCGGCCGGCGGGGTCATTGGGCAGCCTGCTCGACAACAAATCATGGCTAATGATCTACCCGTACCTTTGCAGTTACCGTACCTTATACTTCGCTGAGGCTTCCACCTTGGCCGGGTCCCGGCATCCCTCCCTGTTAGTCATCGCTGGCCCGAGCCTATGACAAAGCAAAAGTCGTCCACTCCCACAGAGGGCCGTTTCTCGTTACTTATAATTACAATGCGGCGCGTACGCGTTGCTTTTAAGCTACTCTCTCGCGTTAGCGATTAACTAGATACGTTAGGTGTGTGCGCGCGCGAAGAACGAATCGTGCGGCCGACGAGCCGCGCGCTTGTCGTGTTTAATGGATTCTTCGGGGCGCGAGCTCGGCCGACGTGAATTATGCGAATTATTCGAGGATGATTGATTCGCGGCGACTTTTTGATACCGGGACACGACCGAACCGCGCTAAGAAAACTCGCAGATTGTTTTGTAACGACGCGTAATGCGTTCCAACGATACGTAATGATTTTAACGGCGATGCTGCGTTCTAACGCGACGGCGTTAGCCGCACGCGGAGAATGTATAATATAATTGGAGGGCTCTCTGTCTTCTTCGTGGGAATCTTTATCGAACGCAACCTCTGGCAGAAACTGTCCGATCGAATAAATCGAGCGTGTTATGGTGGAATTATTTATATATTTTGTACGAGAGAGTGGTTTTCGTTAATGATACGTGCGAAGCTCATTTGTTAACTTTATGCGAACGGAGTGATGACGCTAATGAAACACTCGTAAATCAAGGAAACGTGGGTATGAAATTTAATTTAATTTAATTCAAAGTTGCCCGATACGAGGATATTAATAAAATATAGGATATTAATAAGGATATTAATGAAAGGATAATTAGATATTATATAATTAAATATATTAGATATATTATAGATATATTATAGATATATTAGATATATTAGATATATTATAGATATATTAGATATATTAGATATATTCGATATATTAGATATATTATAGATATATTAGATATATTAGAGATATTGGATATATTAGATATATTAGATATATTATAGATATATCAGATATATTATAGATATATTAGATATATTATAGATATATTAGATATATTAGATATATTAGGTATATTAGATATATTATAGATAAATTAGATATATTATAGATATATTAGATATATTAGATATATTAGATATATTATAGATATATCAGATATATAATAGATATATTATAGACATAAATATTAGATATATTAGATAATTAGATAGATTATATGTATAAAGGATAATTAGATTAATAAGAGTATATTAATAAAAACCCTAGTTTATTCTCGTTACAAATGTTCTGCACCGAAGAACATTTGTTAACCTAAGACAGTCCGTTACGATTTCACGGATATTAATTTGTCAAATTCTTAAAAATATCAGAATTACGTATACTTGGGACTGTTCCATGTTTGCCGACTTTCCTCTGCATGATTTAAATTTAAAATGAGCAAGCTCGCGGAGTTGGAGAAATGAATGATTCAAACAATATTGATTATGTCAAAATGCTTCGAAAATATTTTGATGAATTTTAATCACCGCAATATTTTAATAGCCGGAATGAAAATAAACTGGCCTATCAGAGATTGTGACAGTAACGAAATACCAAGATTAGAAATCTGAACAGAAGATTAATTTGAAACAGCGAAATAATGATCAAACTGCGGATCTTTGTCCAAAATAAAAATTGTTTGCAAACAGTTGCAAGAAACAGAAATACACGTACTTTTTAAAATAATTTTGATGCATTTAAATTAATTAATCGTTACATTAAAATTATGTTATTATATTTATATTTATATATATTTATATATTATTATATTTATATATATTTATATATTATTATATTTATATTTATATATATTTATATATTATTATATTTATATTTATATATATTTATATATTATTATATTATCATATTTATATCATTAAAATTATATACATTAAAATTAATTCTAAAAATCTTTTAATCTCTTTACTGTCCAAAATTTTTGCCTGGACATTATCATTATAAATGCATAAAGTTCGCATCATAGTAATGATCTGCAGGTATTACTTAAACTCTGACTAAAATCAGAGTCCTCCTAATTGTCAAAGCGAGTAGAACATCCTTAAACCCAAAATATAGCATAACGTGCGGCCAGTATGCTGCACAGGTTTTACAAAGGGAAAATCTATTCGTCCGATTCCGAATGAAAATAATGAAAGTTTCCCGCGCGACTCCGTTCCGAATCTCTATACGCGGTATCCACCGAAAAACTCTGATTTTAATTTAGCGAACCTTAAGAGCGCTTCTACACGGTGCGGTCACCGCGAAATTTCCATCTCTATTGACCAGCCGTGCGCGCGGGCATCGATTTCTTACTCGCTTTTGAGGAAGATTTTAGGATGTAAATGGATCCCGGTTGTAACTATTTAACCGTTGTAAATATTCAAAAGGGTATTGGCCGGTCCCAGCCGATTTCCATTTTATTGAATAAAATTGTTTTCGTTGTCGATATTGAAATATTGATAAGCTTCTACTTTCTGTCAATAAAACGGCCAACTATCGATAGAAGCGCGTCGCACACGAACCTAGACACACATACATACGCACACACACATATGCACGATCCAGCCGACGAATGATATACGGCGCAGTACCGGCCATGAAACATTTTGCAGAAACGTTCTTTACTCTAACAATTATATTTTTCAGCCGTCGAGCGGCGCGGCACGGGCTCCGGAAGAATGCGGAATACGCTTCGACCGGCGCGGCGTGGCGCGGCGCGGCGCTTCCATTTAAATATTTATTTACGCATCTTTGCCTCGGGAACGGGATCCGATATCTTTGTTGCCGTCGCGTCGGCATCCCGCCAGTCCTCGCATGCTTTCTACATAATTGGATCGCGAACGCTGAGCTCAGATCCTTCGAGTCCCTATCATCGTTCACCTTGCACACTTAGCTTTAATGATTTTCGCCGCGAATTGCGCGCCGCGACGCACGCTGATCGATTCCTTCGAAAAACCGGACAAAAATCATTGTGGCTTGGAAGCTTGCTCATCGACGGGTAACATGACGAAACATACTGTCAAGATTTCTGCCAGGTACAGTAATGTCTCTATATATATAATATAACTTGATATATTATATACATAACATATTATATATATTTTATATATATATATAATATATTATGAATAATAATATAATAATATATAATAATAATAATATATATAATTTGCAAACATACTGTCAATATTTCTGCCAGGTACAGTAATATCTCTCTATATATATACATATATAATATAACTTGATATATTATATATATTTTATATATATATAATATATTATGAATAATAATATAATAATATATAATAATAATAATATATATATAATTTGCAAACATACTGTCAATATTTCTGCCAGGTACAGTAATATCTCTCTATATATATACATATATAATATAACTTGATATATTATATATATTTTATATATATATAATATATTATGAATAATAATATAATAATATATAATAATAATAATATATATATAATTTGCAAACATACTGTCAATATTTCTGCCAGGTACAGTAATATCTCTCTCTATATATATAATATAACTTGATATATTATATATATGTATATATATAATATATTATGAATAATAATATATATATTATTATTATTATTATATATATATATAACTTGCAAACATACTGTCAATATTTCTGCCAGGTACAGTAACGTCTCCCTAATTGACGCTCAGATTGTCCACAAAAATGGACAATTCGGGAAGAGAAGACACGATTGTTCGAGCCTTGCGGCTCGTTTTTTATAGTTATTGACAATCGGTAATTATAAAAAACGAGCTGCAAGACTCGAACAATCGTATCATCTCATCCAAAATTGTCTATCTTAGTGCACAATTCGCGCGACAATTAGGGAGACATTACTGTAATGACATAAAGTCATCACT
This sequence comes from Megalopta genalis, assembly GCF_051020955.1. Taxonomy (NCBI): domain Eukaryota; kingdom Metazoa; phylum Arthropoda; class Insecta; order Hymenoptera; family Halictidae; genus Megalopta; species Megalopta genalis. Next base: position 19,124,432 of record NC_135018.1, on the reverse strand, counting down.
TATTTTTACTTCTTTTTTATTCCTGAACCCGCGAGACCTGCTATATTAGAGGGCCCGATGCAAAGCACCCCTTCCAGACAATAGAACGAAGAAACTCGCAAGAATTCGCAACTAGTTTTAAACTTAGCAGTCGCGCAATAATACGGCGCAAAGTGAAACGGATCCCCGAAAACGCGAACTGAATGAACAGTATCGTTATGTTTTTACATCTTTCGTTACAAGTCGAACAGTTTTACGGGGGTTTTCGAGTTGTAGAATCCGATTGTGGTACTACTTTTTTAATACGATGAAAAATGATGTTTATAAGTTATTGAAATTTGTTTAATGAATTGGTTATTGCAATTTTTACCCTCATTTTTTTCGCATATTTTGTAGCATCTAAAACGAAATCGAAGAAATAAGCGTTCGAAAGAAAGACAATTTCAAGGAGTTGAATTGTTTATCTCGTTATCGCTCTTGGGATTTTTTAACTAAAGCGAATGCTCTTTAATCATACAGAAATGTATGTAATTGGATGTAATTGAATGAAACCTAATTAGGAGAAAAACAATAACTATACAAGTCGTTCTGGAGCAGACGTTTTATTATTTTTATTTTCTAATTTTCTAATTCATAATTTATACTTTTATTCTGTCTCTATTATGTCTTTCTGTCTGTACTATACGTATGTTATAAATTCTATGTACTGCACGTGTGGGCCTATGCCCATTTATTATTAAATAAATAAATAAATAAATTATCAAATAGCTTGAAACGCAATTCGAGGTGACTTCTGGCAACTCGCACATGCAAAATGTTAGTTCACGGATACAATAACTTACGTCTAAAGCATTACAAATTTCTAAAAAGATTAAACATTTGACTTTAGTTCGCGTTTTCGTGGATCCGTACCACTGTGCGACGTTGCGCGCCAAAGAAGTTAGAACAGCGGCAGAGAAAACCAATGCACAAATTGCAGTCACGAATTTTATCTGTCATCTGTCAAACGCTTCCATCGTTAAAATACTACGAAACCACGTTTTCAGTTTTTAAACAATTAGAAGCATGCTCATTTTGATAGAAGAGAGACACGATCATCGAAACTCAGTTCACTTCGAATCATTTCAATTCGTTCAGTTGTCAGTAAAAATAACCGCGTAAAACCTACCGATTATACGTATTGTACAATAACAAATTGAACCGCGTAACAATTGTCTACTTATAGAATAATTCTTTTCTTCATTTCAGCCCGATTTTCTAAGAAAACTGCGCGCCGCGCAGCGCCGGCATTTTCCTTGCAACAGCGGCGCGCGTTATCGGACCGACGGGAAAGCGCGACGTCAATCGGGACTTTTTGATCGTTCGGCTACTTGAACGACGAACAATGCTGGGCCCGAAGCCTGGGCCCGGCTGGTGCACGGCTTCCCGTTATCGGCGGAGGACAGGACTCGGTGGAATCCGAGACGCGGTGTTCGCGGGATAGAGAGCTCTTAGGCTTAGGCGGATCTTGGTACGCAACTCTCTATTTCCAGCGAGCCCAGCTGGTGAATTTACGTTACTACCGTTCACCGATCGGCAATAAAAACGAGCGCAATGCGTAATGGAGCCACGGTATAACGGGTATGCGCCGGGAAAGGTCAGGGGTCCGTTCGCGTTTCTGAACTGCGAGCGCGTGCAGCGAAACGGCGCGCTTCGGACGCATCACGTTGCATCAAGCATTTGACGTCGCCGGTTTACCGTCGGGTAATACGAAACGTGCACCAGGGACTTCCGCCGAAATGTATAATATCGGTACGACGTCCTGCCAGTACATTTATCCGTACATTGATCCGTATTTGAGCCGTTTATTTTGAAAGTGGCATAAGTCGCTTTGTTTTTAAGTCGATATATTTAAGGGTTTGCGTTTTAACACGTTTCAAAATGTGGATGCTAACTTTCGAGAAGATTTACTTGTATTTGTTATCTCAGGATACTGATATTTTTCTCAGTGTAAATAATTTCGTATAAACATTAAAAAATCACCACTTTTCATTACGGTAAAGCGACTTATACCACTTTCAAAATAAACGGCTCATTTGAGGACAATCCAAAGTATGGTGACGATTTTAATAAAAATTAATATCGGGCGAAAAGTGCGATTTTCGAATTGATGGTAAAAAGAATTACAGTATACTTTGACACGTATTATCTTTTATAAAGGATTAAGCGACTCTGTCATTTTTTGTTCAAAGTAGAATGTGCACTCTTGCTTGCACTCTTATTAATATTTGAGGACAATCCAAAGTACTATTACTATTTTTAGTATTTGTCTACTTGTGTTACTGCTATTCATATTAGTAAATAATTTATTTAAATAGATGGTGAATTGAAACCCAATTTTATTAACAATGATAATGATTCTTCAACGTTGCACTTCATTTTGATTTAATATAACATCGAACAGATATTTTTCAACTAGAATATGATCGAATAAAATGTCGGACAGATATTTTTAAATTAGAACATGAGCCGTTTATTTTGAAAGTGGCATAAGTCACTTTGTTTTTAAGTCGATATATTTAAGGGTTTGCGTTTTAACACGTTTCAAAATATTGATGCTAACTTTCGAGAAGATTTACTTGTATTTGTTATCTCAGAATACTGATATTTTTCTCAGTATAAATAATTTCCTATAAACATTAAAAAATCACCACTTTTCATTACGGTAAAGTAACTTATGTCACTTTCAAAATAAACGGCTCATTTACCGGTGATTCTTTCGGTTTCCTTGTTTCACTAAGGTAAAGGTACAGTAATATCTCTCTAATTGACGCTCAGATTGTCCACAAAAATGGACAATTTTGGAAGAGAAGATACGATTGTTCGGGCCTTGTTGCTCGTTTTTTTTATGGTTATCGATTGTCGATAACTATAAAAACGAGTCGCAAGGTTCGAATAATCGTATCTCCTCTTCCCGAATTGTCCATTTCTGTACACAAACTAAGCGTCAGTAAGGGAGACATTATTGTACCTACTATGAAACATCGCTCAATTGTGATCCTTTCTTGAAACAGCTGCGCAAACGATACAACGAAAAGTAGACAGAACGTACGAAAATAAAAAGTAAAAATTCTTCCCATATTTCTGAACATGGCTCTTTATCAATTCAATCACGCAAACACTGTTAAAAACACAATCAGCTGTAAAAAGAAATGTTTATTCGAACACGCGCGTTTATATGCAAGCACTGTTCCATATTTGGGTACTTCAATTTTGTCATTCTTTCTTGGATATGAAACATGGGGACATGGAGAACGGTGTTCCATAATAGGTACACGCTCGTACTTTGCCTATTTTATTCGTATTATTTTTTATTCATATTAAGTAAATATTTCAAAGTTCGTTAAGTTATCTAAAAAGCAACGTTCTGTCGTTCAGTCGGCAAACTGATTTTTTTCTAATAAACTTTCGGTCTAATAAAATAAGTTACATGTCAAACTGAAAATTTCCTAGCTGTTAAATAATTAAGCGATTATTTAAGCGTCAAGTTTCGTTACAATAAAACTTCCAGAGAATATTCTCGAATTATAATACTTTCACAAACGATCAAAAAATGCAAGATCTGATTTTTTAAAGATTTATGAGTTAGCATGACTCCTTAAAAAATTCTATTAAAAATTCATATTCATATTCATATCTTAAAATTCGCATTCTTTGAAATCAAAGAAAATAATAATGACAATTATGAATGGAAATACACGTAAATTACGTCGTTCATCTTCTAAATAAAGGATTGCTGCTGGGAACAAAAAATTTGTCCCACTAAGCTATCAAATGGAGCATCGGTGGTTCAATAGTGTATAAATTTGTGTAGAATTCGGCATCCAATGAAATTCGTATCTCGCTAGATTTAATCGCCGGTGTCCTCGATAAATGCATAAAGTTCCGCAGTTCACTTCGCAGATTACTGACAGCATGATTCTAATGAGAAACATATTGCAGAAGTCCGGCAGCATAGCGCAGGCTTGTATGGCGGAAAGTTCAACATCCTATTTCGTTTTAGTTCGAAGTCCTGATTTGATGTAAGCTGTTGAAAGTTCCAGCTTGTTGCGAGTCGGGGCGAAGTTCTGATTCGATCTGGTTTGTTTGAGTTCTATTTCGATCTGGATCGTACGTAGTCATAATCCAAAGTTCTAATCCGGTGTATCCGTGCTGCGCAACCGGCCAACGAAGAAATTTTCGAACATCCATTGTTCCGATCCGGCGATCGAAAAATAGAACCCCTGTCGAAAATGGAGTAACGCTGACCCCTCCGGTGACATCGTTCTCTAACCCGGGCACTGTAACATGTTGCAAATATACTGATCCATAAATCAGCGTCGTGTATAGGAAGTATCAATTGTCACGGGAAAGGGTACGAATAGGATAATAAATATCTGAGGCACGGCGATATCTTTCCTGTTTGACGTTACGTAATTCGAACATGATTCACGTGTCATGTCGTACGTACATAATTGTTCGAACGATAAACATATATTCGCGACCTTCTTGAAAGTTTAGAGCGAATCATGAATGTTAGCCTAAGCGTAATATTTATTCGTTTCGTTGCGAATTGTATTGGAACAGTTTCTTTTATCGTTGACGTCTTATATGGGATTCGAAAATACGTTGTATATATATATATGTTATTAATATAATATTATACATATAATATGTATAATAAATATATAATAATATAATAATATAATATAATAATATAAAATATAAATAAAATGTAATAATAATAAAAATAATATAAATATAATATAATAATAATATAATAATGATATAATAATAATAATATGTACTACAAAAAAATACATAATAAATATTATGTATAATATACATAATAAATAAATATATAAGTTATTAATATAAATTCATAATTATTCGACATAACCTTGACAGTGTAAAAAATAGAATATCTATGCTAAAATCAAAATCGTACGTCGCAAGCTGATGAATTCGATAACATCACGCGATACTGATTTGTTTCTAAGATTATCATATTTACGTCGATTGGACATAAAAATAAAAAAAGATGCGAAATAATACGAATACTACGTCGCATGATTTAACGTGACGTGACGTTAGTACGCGTCCATCTTAAACGTCGCGTGAACGCTGTTATAATATGAAACAAATTCAAAATTACAGCAGGAACGCTGTTTCATTATTCGTACAAATATTTGTTGAATGTACACGGTAAAAATAAGAAATTTCCTTCGCTTCCTTCACGGATCGTTAACAAGCTACGTAATCTCTCTGAACTGATCTGGTTCTTTTTACATATTCTTCCGCTTCATTATAAACGCTCCCCGATAGAATGTTTACGGGAATGCGATCTTTCTTTTTTGCCATAAAATCTCATCGAAGATACATTCTACAGAGATGCATAACGCATTTTAAATAACTCGACTCTCGAAGACGTAAATCTACGTGTGCTTCGCTCGATTCAGACGCTTTGACTGCAAAATAAGTCTTACTTAAATAAGTCTCGATCGAGTTTGACGCATTAAAGTCGCTATCTCGTGGTATAAAAAATTCACTAAAACTGTTACAAAGCAATATTTTCGTAGTCGTTAAACGACACTGAGAAATGCTAGAGGAACGGATTGTATGGTTCGAAGGGACACATGTTGCAGTCGAGATACAGTAATGTCTCTCTAATTGACGCCCAGATTGCGCACAAAAATGGACAATTTGGGAAGAGGAGATACGATTATTCGAGCCTGTTGCGGTTCATTTTTATAGTTATAAGTTCTCCACAATTATAAAAACGAGCCGCAAGGCTCGAACAATCGTATCTCCTCTTCCCAAAGTATCCACTTTAGTGGACAATCTGAGCGTCAGTAAGGGAGACATTACTGTATTGCTCCTTCAAGCTAATTTTTCTCGAAAACGGAGCCTTAAATAAGAAAATGTTATTCCTTTTTCTCGACTTAGTTTTGCACGTGGAATCGCCCTATTGCCTGTTGCACCACGATTTTCCGAACACACTGTATGAATATGCATTAAATATGGCGGCTGAAACGTATCGCGGATAGATTGCGCACAAAAATGGACAATTTGGGAAGAGGAGATACGATTATTCGAGCCTCGCGGTTTATTTTTATAGTTATAAATTGTCCAGAATTATAAAAACGAGCCGCAAGGCTCGAACAATCGTATCTCCTCTCCCCAAATTATCCATTTTAGTGGACAATCTGAGCGTCAGTAAGGGAGACATTACTGTAATTTCTTTTCAGAGCTTATGTTCTTCAAGATTTAAAGATCATCGATGTTTCTTTAAATGACATTACATTTTTCTATTATTACATCGTGATAGCTAAGATCAAAAGATCCGATTATATAAATTTTCTCACAATCTATTTTACGATAGGAATTCGTATTCTACGATACGAATGAATTATGAGCGAATGATGAACTATGCTTTACCATTTATTAGATTATTTCTGCAATCGATCCAGGAATCAGCTGTCCAAAAATAAATAAAATAAATAAAATCCGACGAATCGTATGCGACAGTAAACGAACATACTTCCTGCATGCAATATTTAAAAAACAAGCTGTTTTCAAAAAGCGTGAGCTGCTAAGCGTAATATTTATTCATTTCATTGCAATCGAATGAGAACAATTTCCTTTTATCATTGACATCTTATACGAAACCGGCTCTACTTTGCGGCTCGTTTTTACGAGATCGTCAACAACTACAAAAACGCAAGGCTCGAATAATCGCGTCTCCTCCTCCCGAATAGTCCATTTTTGTGCGCGATCCAAGCGCGAATTAGGGAAAAATTACTGTACCGACAAAAATGGCCGACCCTAAACCGTTATCAGACACGGCAGAACGGTCCCCTGTCTCTTAATGACACTGAAACGCTGGGATTACACGGCGTCCAGCCGGCGAGAATCGTGCTCGTTCTCAGGCCTAAACTGTAAGAACGGGCCGCGGATGCGAGAGTTCAAAGGGGAGGATTCTCTGGTAACGAGGCTACGATAGCGCTTACATGACGAAGAAGTCGAAGAAGCGGGTGGAAAGGGGGAACGGGATGTGGGCCGAAGAATCGGCGAGTGCGTGAGTACACGACGTGTCTCGGTCCAGTGCGCGTCTCTAGATGCGGAGGATGGGGAAAAAAGGAACGGTTAGCTGATGAAGGAGAACGAAAAGAGAAGGAGTCAACGGACAGGAACGAAGGGGAACTAACGCGGTGGCCTCGGGGTGGTGGTGTCAATGTATGCGTGGTGGCGAGCCGTGTAACAGACGCGTAATACGCACCAGCTATCAAAGAGACAGAGTATAATAGCTCGCCGCGTATCGTACCGATTTCTTTCCCGGGCTGATTTATAGAAATCGCAATGGAACCGCTATTTACTTGCTCGATCGAGGAATCTCGTTACTTGGACCGCCTTAAACGATTCCTACAGCGATGCGATCGCGTCGATGCCGCGCGGTGTTTCGTGCGCTGGAAAAAAAGTCGGTGAATCGAACTGTAAAATTCGTACGTTTCTCTGTTTCTTAAAATGTTTATAATGAAATATAGTTTGTAAAGTAACCTTGAAGAATCTCGATCGAGCGAGCCAATTTGTTGTTAAAATCGAGGCTGGAAATATAATGTCTAAGTACGTTCGTTTCTTTCTTTTTCGTAGCAAGTTATTCAGTTTTTTAATTTGATTTTTACAGAATGTGTTCAGTATTACGAGACTTTCCAACTGCAAATTATTTATTGTGAAATAATCGCGATTTGTCCTGATTCTGTGTGTCCAACTTTTGTCGATTTTTATTCAAGTTTAAAGAAAAAAGATAGCAAAAGTCAAAGTGCATCGTTTCACATGAATTGGTGGCTTTGTACTCGAAGTCATTTTAACTGTAAATATAAATTAAATTTTCTTATACTATTTTAGGGATACTATTAATTATAATACTATATTATAATTATATAATTATAATATACTATATATACTATATTATAATATATAAATAATATGTAATAAATAATAATAATAATAATAATAATAATAAATAATATATAATAAATATATAATAAATAATATATAACTATATTATAATTATAATTATAATACTATATTATAATATATAAATAGTATATAATAAATATATAATAAATATTATATAACTATATTATAATTACAATTATAATACTATATATATATATATATATATATATATATATATATATATATATATTATAATACTAGGGATACTATTAATTAGGGAGAATATACTGTACACCGTAACACATCGTTCACTTCCCAATTTCAAATAACAATTCCACATTTCCGCAAGAGAACATAATTCCCGCACCGTCGATCTAAAAATTACATTTCCCATTTCTTTCTCCCGCGGCCAACATTGTTCCCCGAAACATGTCCATTTAATTCCGTCACCGCCAAAAAGAAAACGTCGCGTCAAGACGAAGACGCGAGAGCTCTTCCACAAAACACTCCTACCTCGCGGAACGCGTTACAATTTCAGAGGCAGCGAAAGCCGTGTCCAATCGGCACGAGGTACGAACGAGGGTTAAAGTTCCCCGGACGTGGATCGTTGTTATCCGAACTGCAATACCGCGGCACCGAATTCGGACAGTGGGAGCCGGGCGATCTTAATAAAGAAACAAATCGAGGTAAAAGTGCAGCGGAGACGGAAGGAAGCAAGGAAATGGGAAGAGAGATCCTTGGGCGAAGCGAGGCGAACGAAAGAACGGGCGCCAGGGAAGGACCAACAGGAAGAGGAGGAAAAGGAGGACAGGACGGAGAGTCGAGCAGATCCCGGCGAGACGAGCAAACAGCCAGTCAGGCAGTCAGGCAGTCAGGCGAGCAAGCCAGCCAGCAAGCAAGCAGGCGAGCAAGCAGGCAGGCAGGCGGACGGGCGAGCAAGCGAGCAAGCGAGCGAGCAAGCAAGCAAGCAGGTACCCCGTTTTGCTCGCGATACGCGCTCTCGATGGGACCCAGGTCCTCTTCGCCGCGGGTTCTTCGGCTCACGCGGGACCGCTGATCTGTGACCCGGATCCTCCCTACCTTACCAACCCCGACCACGGGTTTCACCTTAACTCAGGACACTCACCCACATCCACGCGCGTCCGCGGCACGTAGCGACGGGCCGCATACATCCTCGCCAGGATCTTCCACGGAGCACACCTACGTCTGAATACATTCACGAGGCGAGCGAGCGAACGAACGGAGCCGGGAACCGAGGAGAGCGGCGCAGAGCGGGCCGGAGCGGGCCGGAGCGGTGCGGAGCGGAGTGCACGCCGCCGCGCCGCGCCGCACGCATCGCCCGTAAAAAAGCTCTCGGTCGGGCTCTTCCTCACGAGCAGGAGGGGAATTTTTTACCGAATACGTAATTCTACGGTCAGGGTTCAGCCAATAATCTGGTTCATTCCGGGGGAACGTATACCGAGGGGGAGGAAGATTTCCTCCTCGGCATGGCATGTACTATCGAGCTGGAATCTTCTTTCTTTCCTCCTTCCTCCTCCGATCCGCCGCGGCGGTATCGGGGGCTCCTTTTCGTGCCTCGCGCCCAGAACCCTTTCCCCGGCCTTTTTCACCGGCGAACAGCAATCTATGCCTTCGAGGCGCCCGCTGCAATATCTACGTGTATCCACGTGGATACCGAGTAACACAATCTCTTCCAGCGTCTTCCACTCGTTCGCCGGCGATTACGCTTTTTCCGCTTCCACTTCGGCCTCGTGACGTGACGTGACCTGACGTGACGTGACCCGACGTGACGCTCGTACGATCCCTCGACCTGCTCTTCCACGCGCACGCAGCCTAGAAGAGTCCTCCAAGTCCTCCTCTACTGTCGCGCGCGCTGTTTCGCTGAACTGTTCCTATCGTGCAAGTCGTTCGGGCGACTTACGGTGGGCCCGGGGACCTTTTATCGGGGTCCCAATAGTGAATTCTTCAAGTTTCGTGCCTTCAAGAAATTTTTGCGCGCATCGATCGATTAGCTCTCGAGTTTTTTGAATTCGAGACATTTGTCGCGTTGAAGGGTTATGTGTGCGGGCACATGACACCGATGACAATGTTTAGAAGTTCGAAATGCAATCTTTTCGTTCGAACGAGGCGACGAAGTGAAGACTTTTATGAAATTTTGGGATAAGCTGGTTTTTGGAAAATCAGTTTCGTTGTGTGCTTTTTCATTGGCCCTGAATTCGCGTTGAAGGGGTGAGGACAGCCTCTGATTGTTTGGATCGGAATCATATTTCGTCGAATATCTTGGAAATTGTTATTAATTGTATTAAATTAATTGTTATTATAATTCTAATTAAATTATTAGCAATATAATGAATAAATTGTCATCAATTGTCGTTCAACTGGTACACAAAAATGGACAATTTGAGGAGAGGTGGGAGAGGACAATTCGAGCCTCGCGGCGTGTTTTTATACTTGCCGATTGTTATTAACTATAAAAACGAGGCACAAGCCTCGAATAATCGTGTCTCCTCTTCCCAAATTGTCCATTTTTGTTTACAAGCTGAAGAACAATTGGGGAAAATTTTCTGCATTTTCTATTATTTAATAAAGAATCCTGCTGCGCAAGCCGATTTTCAATCGTCTAATTTGTTTAAATTATGCAGTATAGTCGTCTTAATTTATTTAAAAAATAACACTCGCTTGTTCATCTTTTCATGCAAATGTTAATCCATTTTCTTGAATACCTGTGCATGTGATAAGTGTACATGCAACTGCAAAATATCGACAAAATAGAATTTTGATTTGCATATTCTAAAAAATGTTATCATAATTTACATTTTACATCATTTTATATATATTTGATTTATAATATAATCAAACATGTACAAATTTTCATTATAGAACACAAACTGACATGTTTGAATTTAACATTTCATATACAATATATTAACAAGCTTATTTTTATGATTTAATCAGTTCCTAAGAATCGTTAATGTACACACAAATGCTGCAATATTAGCAATCAAACTAAACAATGAGAAGGCTTAAGTAAATAAATCATTGAATGTTAGAATGTTCAGCTAGGGAGACAGGCAAAGTTTTTATTTGAAACGAACCATCTTTCTCGAAACGAACTATAGTTTATAGGAGACAATCGAGCGCGTCGCTTCAAATAATTTTGCATAACTTACAAAAGCAAAGCAGCCTGGATGAAGAACGGCCCCGAATGCAGGAAGGGTTAAATCCTCGATCGCTGGCCGAAGTGCGTAGCTTAGTTCCACGATACCCTTTCATTGAGATTTTCTTTCTTGTTCTTTCGGATCTCCTCCCTCCTCTTTTTCTTAATCACTTCGCCTGTTCCCCTTTTCGTCTTGCCGTTCTTGTCCGTCCAGACGGCTGCGGTCATCTCTGAAAGCTTACGGTTTCGCTGATCTTTTTCGGCAAACGCTTCTTCCCAGCATTCTTCGACAAAGTGATCGAACCGTTTTACACCGAATGAATTCCTACGGCTCTCGCGCTCGGTACAATTTGCTTCTCCCTTTCTTTTGACGTATTCGATTCGAGCGGCTAAGTAAAAAGCAGTCGACGCGACTTCCTTCGCGCTCTGCTCAGCTTCTGCCCCTTTTTCACCATTTTCGATTAACGAGGACCAGACAATCTCCTACCTCGGACTCTCCTTTGGCCGTTTTACCGCGTCCTCTGCTTGTAATTATGTTAATAAGTAGACCGTGCAATTCGAAGCGTACTCAGCATCGTATTCGCCGAGTTTCGTGACAGAAAGATCGTGAAACTCAATTCATAAATGTATACACTTCAAAAAAGCATTGTTTAAGATTCACAGCAAATTATTCTGAAAATAAAACGAGCCTTTCGAACAGTTTTCAACGTAGATTTGGTGTTTGTTCTTTATCGCACCGCAATAGCATGTGCAATCAATTGGATACCGTTTCGAGTGCATGAAAATTGCTTTGAAAATGACACGCTCGTTACGTAAATTCATTGTGGACTAAATCTTTCGATTGTATTTGATCTGTTTGGCCTACGTTCAAGCTATATTAACGAGAAAATCTGTGCTCGCGTTCGGAAATTTGGCATTTCCGAGAGAAATTGCCGCGTCTCGTTTCGCAATAAGTTTAATTAGTTGGAAATAATGCAACAGCGTTTTTAAACTCTTCACATGTTCATGATGTTTCGTGTTTGACTTAACTGTTCTCGTCATAAATGCGTAAAATCCGCGGCCTAGTTCTTTTTTTTCTGTCGTGAGGAATGATTATGAAGAACCGAAAGAGAATTTCGGTCACATTTCTCATCGCTGGACTGCCGATTTTACGTATTTGCGACCGAAATGACTGGATCAAATACGAAACTGTAAAAACATTTAACCGTCGATCTATTTTTAAGATCAATTTTGTATATGTTTTTTATCGATCACACCGGGTGCAGTTTCTTTCGGCAAGTTGTTCCAGAATTATTCTAAAATCTGCGAAATTTACGAACGTGTTTCACATGCGTCTTAACCTAAATCGTAAGAAATTTTTATAAATATTTTTTGTTGTAAAATTACCTCAACAACATTTTCGATTGATTAAAGTGTTTAAAAAGTGAAATAGATATCTGTGTAGTTTCCAGTTATAATTAGAAATATCGGAATCGAAATTGACTGGAATTAATGAGTGCCGTACTATATAAACGTATCAAACATTATTTAAATTAATAAAAATAACGTAGCAGCAATTAATTGAATATCCAATAAACCGAAGATGAAATGAATTAATATAATAATATATATGAATATATGAATTAACATAATAACTAGACTGCGGTTTTTTGTGCATAGAACAGATATAATAGAATAGAAAATTTCTGTCTCAATTGTACAAAATAGGTATTACATAACAATGTATATTCTCCTTTCAACAATTTTAATACACCGAAAGTAATATAACAACATTTTGCAATTCTACCGATGTCTTCACAATTCTATTTTTTCGGTTACACATTTTTGCCACGAATGCATAAAATCTGTGGTCTAAATAATAAAATAATAACTGTCAAATAACTGTCTAAATAACTGTTAAATAACTATCTAAAGAGATGTTACATAACAATATATATTCTCCTTTCAACAATTTTAATACACCGAAAGTAATATAACAACATTTTGCAATTCTACCGATGTCTTCACAGTTCTATTTTTTCGGTTATACATTTTTGCCACGAATGCATAAAATTTGCGGTCTAAATAATAAAATAATAACTGTCAAATAACTGTCTAAATAACTGTTAAATAACTATCTAAAGAGATGTTACATAACAATATATATTCTCCTTTCAACAATTTTAATACATCGAAAGTAATATAACAACATTTTTTACAATTCTACCAATGTCTTCATAGTTCTATTCTTCGGTTGACCATTTCTACCACGAATGCATAAAATCTGTGGTCTAAATAATAAAATAATAACTGTCAAATAACTATCTAAACAGATGTTACATAACAATATATATTCTCCTGTCAACAATTTTAATACACCGAAAGTAATATAACAACATTTTTTACAATTCTACGGATGTCTTCACAGTTCTATTTCTCGATTAAACATTGCTGCCACGAATGCATAAAATTTGCGGTCTAAATAATAAAATAATAACTGTCAAATAACTGTCTAAATAACTGTCAAATAACTATCTAAACAGATGTTACATAACAATATATATTCTCCTGTCAACAATTTTAATACACCGAAAGTAATATAACAACATTTTTTACAATTCTACGGATGTCTTCACAGTTCTATTTCTCGATTAAACATTGCTGCCACGAATGCATAAAATTTGCGGTCTAAATAATAAAATAATAACTGTCAAATAACTGTCTAAATAACTGTTAAATAACTATCTAAAGAGATGTTACATAACAATATATATTCTCCTTTCAACAATTTTAATACACCGAAAGTAATATAACAACATTTTTTACAATTCTACGGATGTCTTCACAGTTCTATTTCTCGATTAAACATTGCTGCCACGAATGCATAAAATTTGCGGTCTAAATAATAAAATAATAACTGTCAAATAACTGTCTAAATAACTGTTAAACAACTATCTAAAGAGATGTTACATAACAATATATATTCTCCTTTCAACAATTTTAATACATCGAAAGTAATATAACAACATTTTTTACAATTCTACCGATGTCTTCACAGTTCTATTTCTCGATTAAACATTGCTGCCACGAATGCATAAAATCTGCGGTCTAAATAATAAAATAATAACTGTCAAATAACTGTCTAAATAACTGTTAAATAACTATCTAAAGAGATGTTACATAACAATATATATTCTCCTTTCAACAATTTTAATACATCGAAAGTAATATAACAATATTTTTTACAATTCTACCGATGTCTTCATAGTTCTATTCTTCGGTTGACCATTTCTACCACGAATGCATAAAATCTGTGGTCTAAATAATAAAATAATAAGTGTCAAATAACTATCTAAATAACTGTTAAACAACTATCTAAAGAGATGTTACATAACAATATATATTCTCCTTTCAACAATTTTAATACATCGAAAGTAATATAACAATATTTTTTACAATTCTACCGATGTCTTCATAGTTCTATTCTTCGGTTGACCATTTCTACCACGAATGCATAAAATCTGTGGTCTAAATAATAAAATAATAACTGTCAAATAACTGTCTAAATAACTGTTAAATAACTATCTAAAGAGATGTTACATAACAATATATACTCTCCTTTCAACAATTTTAATACATCGAAAGTAATATAACAACATTTTATACAATTCTACCGATGTCTTCACAGTTAATTTTTCGATTACACATTTCTGCCACGAATGCATAAAATCTGCGGTCTAAATAATAAAATAACAACTGTCAAGTAACTATCTAAATAAAAAAAGTAACTGTTACGCAACGGAATCCCGTTGGATGTCGTGGATTGCGAATTTCGACGTTGCACGTTTTTCTGATTATTTCGTCGGCAGTGTGACGTTAATCGTGGGAATGATACGGGGAACGGGGCCGAAGACGCAAGAAGAGCAGATGGAACGATAAGAAGGGTTAAGAAAGGAAGCGTCGGGATCATCCTGCGTGAGTGTGGTTCGATTGCGCCACGTGTTACGTCCGCGCGCGTGCGAAACACCGAGACGGTGAGCGATCGGTATGCCGGCGAATAGGAGCAGAAGAGGCGTAGGAAGATCGAGGAGCGGACAATTATGCGCGCAACGAGTATTCGCAATTACGTGGATGTTGCGCCGCGCAGAAATCGGTGATTCGAGCTTGCTCGCTCGATTAAGCGGACCGCAACGATGAAAGAGCGCGCGCGCGCGCGAGCCAAAGCGGGAAGACGGACGGCGAAAGTCTCGTTTTAATTGCGGCTCGAACAGATTCATGCGAGAAAAAGACACACCGGAAGCGAAACGAAGTTCATCCTGCACGCTTGTTTATTTATTGCGTCACCGTTCCACGATTCGATTTTTCTAAGGGAATTCCGCAGCGTTGCGTTGCAGATTCGTTTGCAGTCGGCCATTTTTCCACGATTTCGCTGGCCAAAGTTATGTTTCTCGCTTAGCGCGTCGCTATAATGTACCTGCTAAACCAGTAAAAATTATTAATGATATATAGGAAATATTATTTTTATTATTTAATAGATTCAGAATATGCTTATTTATTTGCTTATAGTATTTGAATATAGAGGGAATAATTTTAAACATTAAAAAACAAATGATATCATTATTTGCATTGTGCGAAGTCTATATAATTATTAAAAAGCGTGTAAAAGAAATTGAGATCAATTAAGAACAAAAGTTATGTTTCTCGCTTAGCGCGTCACTATAATGTACCTGCTAAACCAGTAAAAATTATTAATGATATATTGGAAATATTATTTGTATTATTTAATAGATTCAGAATATACTTATTTATTTGCTTATAGTATTTGAATATAGAGGAAATAATTTTAAACATTAAAAAACAAATGCTATCATTATTTGCATTGTGCGAAGTCTATATAATTGTTAAAAGGTGTGTAAAAGAAATTGAGATCAATTAAGAACAAAAGTTATGTTCCTCGCTTAGCGCGTCACTATAATGTACCTGCTAAACCAGTAAAAATTATTAATGATATATTGGAAATATTATTTGTATTATTTAATAGATTCAGAATCTGCTTATTTATTTGCTTATGGTATTTGAATATAGAGGAAATAATTTTAAACATTAAAAAACAAATGCTATCATTATTTGCATTGTGCGAAGTCTATATAATTGTTAAAAGGCGTGTCAAAGAAATTGAGATCAATTAAAATATTTAAACTATTTAAGGTCATGAAAACTATTTAAGGTCATGTGGAAGAGTATTGAAAACTATTAAAAATTATTACAAGCTATTAATAATTATTGAAAATGGTTAAAGATACTAAAAACAATTATTCGGTACAATTTTATAAATTTTAGTCTCATTTCTCTCGTCTTTGAATTGCGATGGAAAAATGCCGCCATCTTGTAAAAATGCGACATCTCACACAATCAGAACATAACTTGTTTTGAACATTTCAAAATTATTCGACTAATGCAAGAATATCAAAACATTGTAAAATACATAGACATAACTCTTTTTTTTAAAGCAACTCTCGCTTGTAAAAGCGAGACATTAACATTAACATTGACATCTTCGAAAGTATAATCTCGCCAGAACTTTGTTGTTCGTCAGACTAATTATCCCATCGAAGCAATTTTCTTGCTGAAATTTTGATAAAAACGAGCCGCAAGGTTCAAATAATCGTGTCTCCTCTTCCCAAATTGTCAATTTTTGTGGACAATCTGAGCGTCAGTTGTTTCAACCTACAGAATTTCCATTTGATACAATGGCTTTTATTTCATAATTATTTGAAAATTTATCGAATACAGACAAATTTAATAATGTGAAAATTCTTTCAAAATAGTGTCGCAATTTTTGTAGTCGCCTCAGAGTTGCCACTCGAGTACAAAGGGTTAATATGATACTAATTGTTGGTTGCGTTCTCAATTTAATTGCTAGAAGTTTCGCGATAATTTCTAATACACACATATTTTGCGTTAGAAAACTTGTAATTTTATTATGCCACCTAAACATGAGATTGCGTTAGGATAACGAGAATGACCCGTACACCGCTCCAATGTTTTCATCAGATTTTTAGAACAAACAAGTCCCGTAATCCACAAGTTATTTCGAAATATACTGTTTCAATTTTTAATTGCTGCCTCAGAGTCGCCACTCGAGTGCGAGTGGTTAATATATCTTCTCTATTTCTTTACACAATAATTTAAACATTAAACTGTGCTAAGATTATTCTCTAATATATACAGTAATGTCTCTCTAATTGACGCTCAGATTGTCCACAAAAGTGGACAATTTACGAAGAGAAGACACGATTATTCGATCACTGCAGCTCGTTTTTATAGTTGTTGACAATCCGTGACTATAAAAATGAACCGCAAGGATTGAATAATCATATCTCCTCTTCCCAAATCGTCCATTTTCGTGGACAATCCGAGCGTCAGTAAGGGAGACATTACTGTATTCGCCGTCGCGCGAAGGCGCCTGTCACTTCAATTCATTTCGTCCACCGTAACGTCCGCAGCAATTGAAACACTTTCCTGCCACCCAAAAAAGACAAGAACAAATATCCGAAAAAAAACGGTGAAGCTGCTACAATCACGCGAGAGTATGAAAATGTATCAAACGCCGTATCATTTCGTCCGGCATTTACGCCGGTCCATCGAGAAGCTCGAAAGAGCCTCGATGCCCCTCGACCGGGGAGGGATAAGTACGAAATCGTACTTGAGCCGGCTAGCATTCCGTTATACATAGATCCCCCGCCGAAAGGCGTGTAATTAGCATTTCCGTATGAAACTGATTCAGCCTTTAATGAAACGTAACGGCACGGCGGAGGAGGAGGAGGGGGGCTACACTTTAGCGGGATCCGCGCGCGTTTTCTAAATAGCTTTGAAGCCTACGAAAAGGTCGAGTGACCTTTCATGTTCCCGGGGCTTGCAAGCATTCGCGGACCGCCCGCCACAGAGGGGGCCCCACAGATTTTTGATAATCCTGGCCGGCGGTTGTGAATGGGGAAGCCAACTTGTCGCGATTAATGCACTGTCTTCCGCGCTGGGGACGCGACGGTGTCTCCGAAATGCATGTCGCCGTTAATAGGACCGCGGCGGCGGCGATGTATTAATGCCCGCGGAATTATCATCTCGCTGAAAAAGCGAATACAGCCGAGCAGAGACGGGGCTCGTCGCGTGCTCCGCGAAAGGAATTTATGGCCGTAAGGCAGAAGCAAGGAAGAGCGTCGGGGTGAGCAAGGGCGGAGGGGCGGGGGAGAGGCGGGTAGGTGGGTCAAAAGTCGGAAGTTAATCCATGTAAATCTAAATTAAGTCCCGCGAGTGCGAGCGCTCGTATACCGGCGGCCGGATAATTAGCTTCTCTGTAAATCCAACTAATCTGGGCTACGATCCGCATAGGAACGACTCAGAATTTTGACCATGTCGAACCTGTTCCGCCTTTTCTGCTTTATTACACGTAACACGCGTCTCCGGCGTCCCCTTCGGACGCCCTTTCGCGTTTGATTTTTTCTTTTTCTTCTTCTTCTTCTTCTTCGTTTCTTTTTTTCTGCGCCCTCCGGTACGCTCGCGAGAGAATTAAGCCGTAAACGATCGCCTAGTTTAACGTAATGACCATCCGTCTCCGCGATACTCGTACGTAATCTACACCAGATCTTTTTACGAGTCTTCTATGTTTTACGCGCGCTGAATATGTTAGCGGCAGCACGCTTCTCTAACGAACCATCGAAGAAATTAGCGTTGCACAACATTCTTCGTACGCCGCTTTGATAAATGATCGAGCAGGTTGCACACGCCGAGGAGAGGCCAAACCAATGCGAATTTAGTTGGGAAAGTGTTCGAACTTATGGCGTTTATTTTCTTTTTTCTTTTCTTTTTAGGTCGGCTTCTGTCGACCTGTTCGACACCTATTCG